>NC_090930.1:1271297781-1271600811 GCF_040938575.1 Ambystoma mexicanum | reverse complement strand
TTGGATGATGAGACTTATGTGCTGTCGCAGGTCAGTACTTCTGGCAGGGATTCTGTTCTGTCCAACCCACCTGCACCAGGGTTAGAACCCTCTATGGGGATGCCAGAGTTGGTAGGTCTGCCTTTGGCAGATAGGGATGCAGGGTCACACTCCACAGCATCTGATCCTGTTCCTGGGCCAGCATATCAGAGGGGGAATGCAGTCCTGCAGCCTCAGCCAGTGCCAGCACAGCAAGGTGCAGATCGCCTTGCCCCGAACAGGTGTGGTGCCCGCCGACGCGGTGGCCATGCGCCACCAGGCAATACTGTATGGGATAAACTCGATGTACGGTATGGCAACCCAACAGGCAGCATTAGTAGAAATGATAGCTCAGGCAATGGAGAGGGTGGCCACTTCCATTATCCCCCCTGAAAGGCAGATGGAGCAACAACAGCAGGCAACAGACTCCATTTGCCAATCACACAGGGAAGACATGTTGGCGTCCAACAGGGACTGACGGGCAGCACTGGAGACTCTGCGCAAATCCATATCAATAGAGTCACAGGACCACAGGGAAGCCCTGAGGGTGGAACTCCATAACATTAGACAGAGTCTGCTTGAACTTGAGGCTTCCTGAAATGTTAGGGCAGAACAGCAGCTGGAGCAGCTCACACGTTCGCTCTCAGCTGAGCTGGCGGCAACACGTGAGGAGATACGGGCATCCCGCGAGGCCATGCGTGCAGAAGTGCAGGCAACCCGTGACGTGCTGCATGGGGATCTCCTGGGTGGCCTTCCCCCTGGCCCCCACATGGCCATTTTTGATTTTTTCTTTTTTTTTCTTTTTTTTTTACAGTGTGTTGCCTTGTGTGGCTCCCGTGGGCATCCACTGTATTCCGGCTGGGCACGTGCAGGCTTGTCCTGAGTTTGGGTTAGATGCTTGGGTTCGTGACACACACACACCCATCCTGCTTCCCGTTTCCATGGGCTTGCAAAGGGTGTGACCAAGTGACAGTGACTTACACAGTGACATTGTGACATTGGGCTCCCATGAGCTGTGTGGGCAGTCTGTAGTCAATACTGTGTGTACATCCCTAGTGGGTATTGTTGTTGTATTGTACAATGCATGGTGTATTGATATGTGCTTGTGCATCCATGTCTTCCTCCTAATTTGCAGGTTCCTTCCTCATGTCTTCACAAGGCCGTCTCCTTTGCGGATGGAATTCATGTTGTATGCAGTACACTGACACATTTGCATGGCATCAACACTCTACAGTTGGAAGGGGTCGATGTGCTGCCTTATTCAGGTTGTAAGACTACCACTACTTTCACTTAGTACTGTCATGTTTTTGCAATGTTTCATGGTGTGTTGCTGTATTGTGTTGGTGGTAAGTATTTGTTCATGTGTGCTGTTTGTTATTGATTACTGGGAGCATATTGTCTGTGGGCAGTTTCCATTTGGGACAGTGCACTTTGTGACTCTTGTGTCAGGTCTTGTTGCTTTGTTTGCTTTCACATTGCATGGCATGCCATGGTGTGTTGGGTGGCGGAGCTGGGGAGGGGTTGGGTGACATGGCGCTATTTTCATGTTGTATTTTGCAAGGGGATAGTCATTCATGCAGCATAAATGTGTGTTTTTTTTGTGACACAGCATTGGTTGTCTTTCGACAGGTAGGGATGCACACAATGTGACAATTCCAGGTGACCAATCTCAGGCTGGTGTGGTTGTGACAGTTGACTGTCCCTTATGTCATCATCATTGATTGTCAGCTGGTATGTGCCAGGGCTGTGTGCACCCCACAGGGGTGTGATTTTAGGTGAAGTAATTAGCCACCAGCTGCATACGGGTTGCCTCACCACGTGCCCTTTCCCCTCCCATGCGCAGTGGCCGTGCTTGTGGTTGGCGATGTGGGGGCACCACCATGTCCACTGGCAGTCCCCGGCGTGTTGCAACGTGTGCAGGACACATGCTGGCACTATGATCCTGCACACTACTGGGGGCGCGTATAGCAGCTGCCCACCAGAGCGGTCAAGGGAGCGAAAACGTGACTTGAGCACTCCGAATGTGCGCTCCACTATGCCCCGGGTTGCAATATGGGTTGTGTTGTATCTTACCTCGGGTGGTGTGGTGGGGTTCTGAGTTGGTGTCATTATGTGGGTGCTCAGTGTGTAGGCACTGTCCCCTGGGGAGGTGATGATGGGTATCATTAGTGGGGTTGTGACATTACTCAGTATCTGACATGCATGCATGTGCAGGGGCATTTATAATCACCAAGCAGCCATGTATCGTCATGCCGCCCAGCTTCTAGGTCCCGGTTTAGGGTTGACATTCTGTAAATGAAACTATCATGGGTGGACCCTGGATAGTTGGCATATACTGAGGTGATGATTCCCTTGGCATCACATACTACCTGCACGTTGATGGAATGCCAGTGCTTGTGGTTTCTGTAGATGTGCTCAGTTTCCCTGGGAGGACGTAGAGCCACATGGGTGCAGTCAATGGCACCTAGCACTTTGGGGAAGTGTGCCACCCCGTAAAAATCCTGGACGGCAGCCTGCCTTTCTGCAGGTGTTCTGGGCAGGTATATGTGCCTGCGGTCTGATGGGCGTGCAGTCATGATGGCCAACACCTGGTGCAGGCAGCTTGACTGCGTGGCCTGTGAGACCCCCCCCCACTATGGCAGTTGTCCGCTGAAATGAACCAGTCGCCAAGAAGTGCAGAACATTGAGCACCTTTTCCAAGGGGCTCAGTGCTTGGGAGCACAGGGTGGGTGATGTGAGGTCATCCTCCCACTCACTCACCAGGTCGAGTGTTATGTGAGGTGGAAACCTGTACCTCCCATACACCTGGTCATCAGGCATCCCAAAAAGGCTGGTTCTGGGTGTAAAAATTCTGGGCCTGACTATCCTCCTCCTCCTCCTGCTGGTATCCCACGACCACTGCTGCGAGGAACGGTATATTCATGTTGGCGTCTGAGCTTGTTTGTTGTTTGCGTACACTTTTATGCTGCACGGGTCCACATACGCCTGCTTCCTGCTGGCGTATGTGTTTCCGGATTAGCGCGTCTTTTTTAGCGCACGCATTGGCCCCGTTCGATTCCATGAATACATGTTGCAGACGCGTGTGTGGGCATTCTGCGCATTTGGCTTCTGTACGTCCCCCGTGATGCCCACATTTTCACGTGTTGTTCCCCATTCCATGTGTTCCGGCCCCTGTTCCGCCTACTTTAGTTGTGTGCGCTGCGCTATGTGCGCTTTCGCTGTGCGCGTAGTGCACGCTGTTTGGAGACGTGTGCGCCAGCGTGCGCCACGCAGGATTTTAGCGCACATCCAGGGATTGACACGCGCATGGACTTCCATGAATCGCTGTGCGCGGGTTTCGCTGCGATTTTCGCACTTGCGCTGCGATTCGCACGCTTGCGCGGGAATTTTCAGCGCACATCAATTCCATGAATCGGCTTCATTATGTGTACAGCTAGACCAAATTTTGTCATGGGGATATCTGTGTTCTAATGGCGGAGGAGCTGTGCGGAATGTGGGAAGCAGGAGAGACATACAGGTAGACCAAATTAGTCGCGGGGGATAGCTGCATTCTAATGGAAGAGGTGTTGTGCAAAGTATGTGAGGCACGGAAGAGATTATGTGTACAACTATCCCGCATTTGATCAAAGGGGATAGCTGCATTCTAGTGGTAGAGGGTCTGTGCAAAGTATGTGAAGCTGGAAAAACAAAAGCGTGTATGTGTATGTGCTTGTAATCATATATGTATATCACATTGAAGCCATCTCTACGATTATCTGCTCCCTCGCCACAAAATAATCAAGAACGCTCAGTTTGACACTGAAATGAGTCACTGATGTTTGTTTGTTTGTTTGTTTATTATTTATAATCACATCAGACCCGGAGGTAAAAGGGCGCAGCAGATACAAGATAATGCAAGGCTTAGTTACAGGAAATCAACATTATGGAGCATAAATTACAGAGCAAGGCAAGAAATACTAATTATGTACAGATGTTACAGTCATTATGTACAGAGATATAGTGGTTTCTATAGGCACATGAACGTGTTGAGCATATCTTACAATGGCAGAGTTTACAAGTTTTTAATACGTTATATATTGAGGTAATGGCAAGTAATGGTAGCATGTTGGGATGATCAGTATTAATTACAGTTCATACGACATAGTACAATAGTTAACAGTCATTGGCTTTCAATCATGAGATAGTGTTAGTTCTGAAGTTGGAGTAGGACTGGCTAATTCTCAATGTAGGAGGCATGGAATTCCAGAGTTTAGCTGCTTTGACAGGAAAACTATTACCTCCGATGGTGGTAAGTTTGAATTTGGGGATGATCAGTCGATCCTTATTTGCTAATCTGGTGGGTTTTATGGATGTTTGTTTGTGGAATCTCTCAGAAAGGTAGATGGGGGCGGCGTTGTTGAGTGATTTATGGGTGAGTGACAGGGTTTTTAGGAGAATTTTGTCTTTGGTTCGGAGCCAATTATTCTGTCGCCTGTTCTCAGAGATATGGTTTCTTTTATAGATGCCTAATGCCGCTCTGAGGGCATTGTTTACGTAGGGTTTGAATTTTTTTGATGATGGCTTTCTTCGAGCCTATGTACAATGCATTGCAATAATCCAGACGGGACAGGATAAGTGCTCTGGCCAAGATAGAACAACTGTTATTGGAGAGAAATGGCTTTCCTGTTCTTATAAATTTACACGTATAGGCTGTGGAGGACGCTAAAGTGTTAACTTGTTTGGCAAATGAGAGTGTAGAGTCAAGATAAAAGCCTAAGGTTTTTACCTCCTGGGCTACCTTAATACAGTTGCCGTCGATTATAAATGAGGAGTATTCAGGTCCCAGTTGTTTTAAGTTAATGCGTGTACCCAGGATGATAATTTCGGTTTTATCATCATTCAGGCATAGTCCGTGTGAAGCCATCCATGCCTGGATGATGATGTACACTCTGTTCACCAAGGCCAAATCCTTGTCATAATCTCCTGAAAGTGGGAGGAGGATCTGGGTATCATCCGCATAGTTAGTGTAGGTGACACCCAGATCATCCACATCATCAAAAAGGGGCTTGGTAAAAATGTTGTACAGAGTGGGTGAAACGCAGGATCCCTGTGGAATGCTGCAGGAGATGGGAATGGGGTCTGCCGCTGCGGAGGGAGAGAAAACCCTCATGGTTCTGCCACTTAAGAACGATCAAATCCAGGTTATAGTGTCCTTAGAGAAATGTGCTGCTGTGTCGAGATGGTTGCATAGAATTGTATGATCCACCAGATCGAACGCAGCTGAGAGGTCCAAGAGGAGGAGCAAGGCTGATTTGCCATTATCTCTAAGCTCGTCGACTATAGACTTGAGATCAATGAGGGCAGTCTCCGTTCCATTTTGTGGTCGGAAGCCTGATTGTCTGGCTCCTAATAGGTGGTGTAATTCTAACTATTTTTGTTTTTGTGTGTAGGCCACTTTTTCTAATATTTTTAGGAGAAAAGGGACTGTAGTAATAGGCCGGTAGTTGGTGGGTAGTGAGGGGTATAGTGTTGTTTTTTTTAAAAGTGGAAGTACCCAAGATTGTTTGAGGTTGGTAGGTATGTTGCCAGAGGTGAATGAAGCATTAATAAGCTTGGTTATGAATGGTGATAGGTCTCGAGGTGCATCCTTGATAAGTTGGGCGGGGCATAGATCACCCTGGCAATTGGATGGTTTGAGGGATAAGATGATTCTTTCCACCTCATGGATGGTTACTTTGGAGAAATTGAATCGGGCAGTTTGGGTCTCAGCTGGATTCCCTGTTGTTTTAAGGGGTGATGTGTTCTTTAAAGAGTCCTTTTTTTGTGATATTTTATTTTGTAATGTAGATACTTTATTGACCAGTGCCTGTTGGATGTCTGAACACCATGTTTTATCTTTGTTACAGGCATCTGGTATAGCAATGGGGGTCTTTAATTCTTTGAGAATGGAAAATAATTCTTTCATATTAATATTAGCATGGGAGATCCTAGTGTCATAGGAGGCTCGTTTGGCGAGGCAGATTTCTTTCTTGTATAGGGAGGAGAGTTTAGTAAGTTTTAGTTTATTAGCTTCAGATGGTAGTGATTTCCAGGCTGTCTCACAATTTCTTTTCTGTTGCCTAAGGTATTTTAGATAGGGTGTATACCATTTGTTCAAATGTTTTATTGGTTTGCTGGATCTGAGTTTAAGAGGGGCAATCTGGTCTAAGAATGATGCCATGATTTTGTTGTACCAGGCGCTCTGGATCGATGCTAGCCGGTAGTGCATTGAGGGTGGGGAGTATGGCAGGGATGAGCCTCTCCACAGTGATGCTCTTTTTATTTCTGGTGAGTGTGGGTGGAGCTGAAGTGGGAGGTATGGGCAATGGTCTTTTAGTGGAAAGCGTAAATGAAATAAGGTAATGGTTAGTCCAGGTAAGTGGTGAGGTAGAAAGGATGTTGGCATGGCAGTTGTAGTCAGCCAGCCAGTCTAGGGTTCTACCTTTGTTGTGGGTAGGGGAGGTACTTCTTTGGGTGAAGCCTAGTTCTTCTAGTGTATTGGCTATTGCTAGGGCAGGCAAGTCTGTGGGGTCGTTAAAACCCAGATTAAGGTCACCCAGTAGTAGCACTTGTGATGAACTCGGGAGGTTGTTATCTAGGATCTTATTAATGTCATCCTCAAAAGTCCCAATGGGGCCCGGAGGGCGGTATACCAGGTGAAGGTTGAGTGTTTGAGAGTTGTTTAGGGGTATTTTGGCTGACAATGATTTGCATGATTTGATGTCATGGGGAGGGGTTAATCTTATAGCAAGGCTACATTTACAAATAATAGTGATGCCTCCCCTCTAGTTCCTTGTCTGTCTTGTCTCAGGATGGTATATTCATCTGGGACTGCTAGCATCAGCATGGGGTCCGCTGCAGCATGTAACCAAGTCTTGGTGATGGTGAGGAAGTCTAGGTTATCCCTAAGGATCAGATCCGCTATCTCTGTAGCATGAGCTACTAGAGATCTAGCATTTATTAGTTCTCCTTTGATAGGCGGACTGATGTGAGCTATGTTAGGTATATGAGTAGTTTGTTGGTCAATAGGTTTTAGATGCTGGGGATTACGTTTTTTTGGTGTAAGGTGGGGGTTATTTGCTAGAGTAGTCAAAGTTGGTAAGGTTTTGGAGTGCCTTTTTCCTAGGGGAATAGGTAACAATCTTCTAGGTGGCTCGTGTATTTTGGCTAGTCTGGCTCTAAATCGAATATTCCTTGATTCCGTTGAGCATGGGTTGCTCGGGATTTGGCATGTGAAACCGTCCATAGCTAGAGGCTGTATACTTGTTGTGATATTATTTTCCCTCACCCGATAGGTCACATGTGTATTCTGCCCATGCCAGATGATATCATTTTTCTTCAATGAACCCAAAAACTCATGTGTCCTTGTCTAATTACATGCATATCCCAGTAAATCATCATTATGACTTTCTGCTCCCCCACTTCAAACACTTTACATAATACTGGGTATCATGATGTAACAAGCCACTGCAGTAGTCTAATGTCTCTGTTAAAAGAGTCATGTATGTTGAACACTAAACAAGTCACTGGGCCTCATTACGAGGTTGGAGGTAGCCTTGCTGGTTTTACCGGCAAGGCTACCCCCAAACTTGCATCCGGCGCTGGCACCTGCAAAAGGGGAATCACCCAGCCATTCCGACCTCAGAGGACCTGTTAATTCCCCTTGCGCAGTTGCCGGAGCCGGTACGTCCCCATTTCCATTTGAGCACCTATATGGCTCAGTGGGAATGGGGAGGATGGTAGCAGCAGTAGCGTTTATAACGGTGCCGTTGCTACCATCATGTTCTGCTCAAGGGTGCCGGTACGGCCACCTGGTCAGACCAGGTGGCTGCAAGGGCACCCGCGAGAAGAAGTCCTAGTATGGCGGTACGGTAGCAACGGTGCCGGTAGCAATGCCGGCGCCGTTGTTGCCTTATCGTCATACTCCTAATGAGGCCCACTGTGTTTCTCTGCTCAATCTAGCTAATATGATTGTCTGTGATCAGCCAGCTGTATTTCAATATAATTCTAATTAAGACAAGCCCTATACACATTGTACTGTAATTCTCGTTCAGATCTCATTCGAATCACATCCCTATTCCGATAATAAACATATGACTCTCTGGACCAGTTGTCCAGACTGATCATGAACCTCAGAGGCACTTGCGTTTTATAGGGTAGAAGGCAGACTGCCTCCGGCACTTTTTCATAAAACTCAAAGCAAGTTTAAAAAGTGTGAGTCTGACAAATCCGTGAACGGAGTATAACAAAGGGGCAATTCGCTGGTCTTGGAAGCAAGATCATGCAGAGCAACAGAGGTTCGAATCCCGGATCTGCGCTTAGGAACCAAGCTGGTGCAGGGCACTAGGCGCCTTATAACAAATCAATAAAATGTAAATATAAAAAAAATGTAGGCCTATTTTGCGCAAATAAAGTCACCGAGAACTAGTTTCAACCACACCTCGAACAGTGCATTTTGTCTAAGCAAAGCCAAAGCACCTCATGTTCAAGACGTACCTTCTACAATAAAATGCAATCTGTAAAGCCCACCTCGTTTCCTTGGAGCTGGGGTTTGACCAAGCAAAGATCTTGAAAACATTATAAAAATACTGATGGAAATGCTGTCTGTGCACTTTACACTGTGGAATCCTAACACACCCGCTGCTGAAAAACTATTTCTGAAACCAATCAGGGGTCTGCATCCGAATTGCCTATCGATTATTAACTGTTATAACATGGGTTGGCAATTTCCTGATGACCCTGTCCAATCGACGCCTGAAAAAGAGGATTCGGGGCCACCAGCTAAAATGTTGTCTGTTTGCCTTGTGTTTAAAAGCACACACCATTCCAATGTGCCTAATTCGTACTCTCTCCCTCACATTATGTTCATATGTCTGGGTGTGTTTATCAAGTATTCAACGTAGTCTCCATTACAGTCCTGGCATTCCATTCTAGCTCCCCTCTGCCATTCTCAAACAGCACAGAGACATTGCTCACCTGGAGGCGTGCACTGTGAAATCACCCTCATGAGGAGCGTTCCAGCAATTTAAAAAGCAAACTACCACCTTGTAATTTGATTGCTTGCTCTGGATGATGCAGGGTAATTGCTGCGTTGCCAAGAGCCAGAGCACGGATTAAAAGCATTTTATCATGCGCAGGCAAGGGGCAGCCAGAAAATTGAATAACTGCCACAGCCCCCTGTAAGAAATGTTTGCATTCGTTGGCATTTATTACATCCATTGCCCCATGTGGTAAGGAATTTTCTGGCCCAGAAATAAATGCCTACAGAAACTATAAAAATCACACACACAAATAGACTTTCACATGACACCGGGCTCGTCGCGGAGAGAATAGGTCATGCTTGTGAAGCACGGTTATTACGATTTTTCACTTCCAGGCACAGGGTTTGACTGCTTGTTGCGGTGGTTTGTTGTACATCATCCACACCTGCAAGAACATTATAATGCATATTATACATCTTGTAGTATTTTATGAAGTGCTCCATGCGGAATTAAAACTGCGTATGTCAAACAACGTGCAGAGGGGCAGTGATCCACACCACAGACGAGGTGCACATAAAAACAAAATGAAACGGACATGTCCCGCAAAGTGAAATATTATAAAGAATGCGGATCTCAATCTAGTGAATGTCTAACACCTGGGCCGTTAACTACCTGCTAAAACACAAATGACTATTCATCCAACCGCAGAAGTGGTATCTGGGGCTCTGTTCGGCTGATAACTGAAATAGAGAGAAGATGCGCATATATAGTACAGATAACCTTGCGTTAGTGTAAGAGACTATAAGGTGCATATTTGAGTGCCAGAATAGATATTACTATGCATCAAGATTTGAGTGGAAAACCTTGACTCAGTGGAGCAAAGGGCTTGTTGCTAAATATGGAGGGATTTGTGATCTGGCGAGTTACTATTTCTGTTTCTCAACTGAAAAGAAAGCCCGAGTAGAAGATTCACTCCATACATAAGACACGCATGTCCTACGGTGAGCACAGCATGACAGAGGGTGGCAGCTCATACTGAGCCTTCGGCTCCAATTCTTTGATGCTTCTGGATGAATAACAGTTTGCTTTCCCTGTCCAGAGATGAACTAGTTTGCTCAAGGTTCCGACCTTTGTAGTCAAGTTATTATGTTTGGGATTCTACGGGTTGCTAATTTGATTCCGACTGCACCATCTTAATGCTTGGTAACTGTGCTTAAGGTATATCATGTTGTGCTCTATGTGCCATGGTGCTAGTAATGCAAAACAACAACAAAAGCGGCATTAAAAACCCCAGACAATCAGCAACTCACAAAATAAGTGTGAGGAATTGCTTCCTGGCAAGGGTGTAGAAGCACTGGATTTTTTTATTTGTATTAGTTAATACAATTGTGCAGACTATTAATTCTCAGAAAAGATGGTCTGATAACCAAAACTCACTTTCAAAGTGCTCCATGCCAAAAGCATAGTGACAGATGTGCCCTGCTGAATCAATCTCCTGATCTGCAGTACCAGCTCTCCAGTGGCACATACAGGTTTGCAGCTCCCAGGTGTCCTTCTAAAAGCTGCTGTGACTATCAGGTCACTGCAGTGCAGAGGCTTCCTTTAAATCTGTACCTCTGTTCCAAAAATCATTTAGTTTTGGGGAATTACTATCCTGATGGCAGTTATCTTTAAACATAAGCCATACCTGCGTTTTGGGTATAGTGTCTGGTAATTCACATAGTTATTAAAGCTATAGCTGATCTATAATATTCATGTTGCTTCACTGAGAGCCTAGGGCACCTCAGGACGGGTTGTGTGCATTCTAGTCAGACATCCTCTCTCTGCCAGCCAGCAGGACAAGAGAATGAAAGACTATGCTTATCTGTTGATCCTTTGTGAGGTTGGCTAACACCGCTCTCCAAAAAGATTGCCCCTATGCAGTAGCTGTCCTGGGAAACAGAATCAAAGGGTACACCCTAAACAAAGACACTTTCCTCACATCTGCATGCTGCATACCAAAGGGCCTTTGATGTTACGGGTCTGAGGAGTAATAGTCTTAGTGTAGTCAGGGAGAGCTCTGCACAGTTGATGAAGGATTCCACCGTCTTGTTTCTCTTCGCACGTCTCCTTCATTTTTGTCTCCTCCACTTCCTTTAGCACAAAACATTTTGGGTATGATGCAAGTAGGCAAAGGCCACTTGTCACAAGGGCAGGGATTGGACCCCTTGAAGCAGGCTTGCATTTGTCCAATCACCTATGGATTTTTGCCTACAAAGTGGGGGTTTTACACTACTTCTTTGATGCACTTCTGTAAAATCCAGGCCTCAAGGAAGAATTCCTTTGGACCTCTTTGGAGAGAGTTGATATTTCCAGTTAGGTGAAGATTGACTGTTCCAAGGCATAGGCAAACTCTGCGCCTTACAACCTCAAGGGCACATTGGGGGTAATCTACTGCTGGAGCAAAACCTGCCTCTCTGCCAGCTGCACCAGTACCTGGGATTTCACTGTATGTGAAGGAGCCAAGCAGGTGTTTGCCAGCTTCCCCCTTGTTGGAAGAATGAGAATAAGGATTTACTTGTCCTTGACTCCCTGGATTGGGACTCACAGCATCTTAAGAGAAAGAACTGCCAGGATACCTGTTTTAAACCATATAACTGATTTGAGCCATCTTTGAATCATGTCTGACAGTCATCAAAACAACAGGATCTGCTGGTGCTGCTTTCTCTCAACCTATAAACCGATGTTGCTTGCACCTTCGAACAAGATCGACACTGAGTCATACCAAGCTGAGCCTGTCACTTGTTCGGCTTGACCCATCCTCTAATCCCTGGATCTCAACTCAATTAACCCGAGCCAGGGGTTACGAACCAGCTCAAAACTGAAGCACCACTTTGTAAACCTCACATCGGTTCATCAGGATCACAGCTTTGAACCATCATCAGACCTCGACTTGAACCACTGAATTGTCACTCGTCGATCCTAACTGGCACTAACCATGTCTCACACTAGCCTGATCTTCAAACCAACCCTAGTGAGCTCTCCAAACTGCTTCCCTAAAATGCTACATTCAAAATGGTCTGAGCTACAGTTTCAAACTGACTTGACACCCACTCACGGCTTGATTCTATATGACTAGCCATCTCAAACCTGTTTTGATTCCATTGCACAATTATAAGAAGCCTATTTCAATTCCAGTGAACCACAGATAACTGAATGAGGTGCTGTTGGAAGGCCCCTGTCCCCCTCGTCCACTTGTTGGGACCGTTGAGACTTACTAAACCACTTTTTGCACCTTCTTACCCAAGAAGCATATACTTTTTAAACACAGTGGCACCTCATTGACTTTGTCTTCCCTGCTAAATATCCAAAAGTGCTTGCATCTCTAACATTATGCATTTCTCTGTCTTCTTTGCTGGGCTGGGTTTTTATATAGTATCTTTAATAGTTATTTGTACATTGGTGTGTTTAATTGAAGTATATATGTATATAGAGAACCTTGCTTAGATATTTGTTTAATTTTGGGCTGAGTAGGTGATTCAGCCTCCACTCTCCCTTGTACCTCTGAAGAGCAAAAGCCATTTCGACACAGTGACACAAATTGTGAAAGAATGCTACATCAAAATGTGTCAGACAAGCCAGTACATCACAGCCAACTGCTAGGCACGCGCTTGCACACACAATGTATTCCACTACTGTTGAACCAGACAATTTAATAGGACATGAAGCAAGTACTTTAATGGCAGTGGATGAATGTACCATGAATTTGCAAACCATGGGAGAGGGCACATTAACCCCACTGATCATCACATTTTATACCTGTGAATGCCTGCAATTGTATGAAGAGAAATCCCTGGAGATTAGAAGTTGCAAAAGCTGCTGCTGTGTTTTATCACCCCATTGTAAAGACCTGATAACACTAAACTTATTTTCCATTGATTCTTACTTATCTTCTTTCTGATTGACAAAGACGCAACAGACAGCCTTTTGCTACATGATGGAGGAAGAACTGTTAGCTGTGTCACCACTTACGTACTGATAGGTATAGATAGCATGTTACAGCACATACATTGATGATGAAGATTTTCAGGTTGTCAAAAATGTTCTGGTGAAAATTGACTGTTTTTTCCACTTCATGCTGACCCAAGGAGGCACGCAAAACTTCTGCATTTATAGTCTTCAGAATCAAACATGTGTTTGCAAAATCACATAACAGCCCTTAATTCGACAGAGTAATGCTATTAGGAGACACAAAGAAATCAAAGCATCCGGCATTGACTTGTGTTGCATAACGGATATCAATATACCTTGTATAATTGTCCCTCTGTTAAATGCAGTAGAGTAATCCATTACTCGAACAACAACAAGCCAGAACCTGCTGCACCCAAAATACCAAAATATGGGAATCACAATAGTTATCTCCAGTCAGGTCTTTAGCACATCATCAACCCAAATCCACTCACTTAAATGGGTGGCAGAGACCAGTAAAACAATTTGGCATTAGGAAACAATGCACCCCAG
Source organism: Ambystoma mexicanum (assembly GCF_040938575.1). Lineage (NCBI taxonomy): Eukaryota > Metazoa > Chordata > Amphibia > Caudata > Ambystomatidae > Ambystoma > Ambystoma mexicanum. The sequence continues at coordinate 1,271,587,294 of NC_090930.1, read as the reverse complement.
TCTATACAAACAACTAGTATGCATGAGTGCCAAGAGAGAGGGAGAGAGAATGAGAGAGAGGGAGAGTTGTGTTTTTGTATGTTAGGGGCTACACAGGGAGATCTGCCTGTTACTCTGTATTACTATAGATTTCAGGAGAGTTATTCAAGATTACCTAGGGAATTTCTCTATGTACTTGTGGACCTGCTTCCCACACATCACACTACTGGGTCAGTGACATTTCAGTACTGCAGATGGTGACGAGAAGTCAATTGATGAACAGAGGAGGATTGTTCTGGGCGTCAGTAGGTGAATGGAGCCTACAGGCTCTGTCCAATCCATGATGTCTGCATCACGTAATACTGTATGGGTGGTGTTTTCTGGATATTTAAATACAAACACATAGGAAGAGAGAATGTTCGGAAAGCAGAAAAGGAAGAGAGCTTGCCTGCCGAGGGCAACACTGATTGGGTCTTCAAGTGGATGTAGCTGATGGAAAATCTCTGCATGAAAGCCTTTTCCAAATGGAGCTGAAAACAGAAGCTTTTCCCAAAATAGAACCAGATTATATGAGAGGGCTTTTGGGAGCAGGTGGACAGATTTAAATCAAGAACCTATCTGATAGTGATGTTGGAAACAAGTTGAATTCCCTGTCTGTGAAGGGCCTCTGAAAGATAAACACAAAGATAGTACAATAATCCCAAATCATTTAGCCCTGTTAATAGAATCTTGTAGATGTGCAATTTAAAATAGAATATATAATTTCACCAGGCATATTCGCCTCTGACAGTAACACATTAGTAAATAATTCCCTGGGTTTTCACAAGATCAAATCATATCTGAGTTGGCAGGGGCAGTGTGCTTTCCTTGATTATAGATCACCTTCACAACATACAGATGCATTTTATCATCTATTGATTCATAGATCTTTGGCAATCACTGTTTGAAATTGTCGAAATGTAACAAGATCATATTAGTCCAATCAATGTAATACCACAGGCCAATTTATAGCATGAAGTTAAGTCACAGTGGTGAGTCAGAATCTCAAATCATACACAAATTCATTTTGGGGTGCACAAAACTGTCATTCAGAAAGAAAGTGTGGGTACCATTCAGAGACAAACCTTTGCCTGGCCCTTCCCAGTACACTCTTGTGGCAGCAGTCGTTATTAATCCAGTCTTCATTTTCTCGACATGTTGAGTTTCTCTAGGCCGTAAAGTCTGCACCAAACCCAAAACAAACTCATAAATCTGTTTGCAGCTCAGTCATGCTTAGTACATAACAGTACTGCAGAACATACATCTTGCTGAAGGATTCAATTCCAGATGCAACCTGCCCAGATTCTAGAAGTCATCTTGTATGTTGGGGCCCATATTTCTCAGATAGGCCCATATGCACTGAACAAACATACTCTTTCCTCAACACTGCACTACCATGTGGTGCACTACCATGCATGCTTCCATTGCCACAGCTGTGCTGGAAATCCTGCATCTTCCCTCAGTGCCTTTGGTCATGATTGGTGGATAATATAATCTCGGATGAATCTCAATTGATCTTTCAAGTAGTCTTGCACATCTTTACATGCAATGTCCCACTCTATTTCTTTGCACAGATCTGTGATGTTCAAATTAAGATTCATTAAAACATTCTTCATGGTGCTTGTCAGATAATTATTTTCTTCATCTCTCCTACACGTGCATCTAGCTATGCCAGCCGAGAGCCGGTCACTAAACCTGGTATCTTCCCTAATTTACCCACGTTTTCCTGGTTTTCATTTCCCTGGTCATTTGGCTTGTAAATATGAAACATTTTCTATATGACCATGCAGATGAGGGTTCTTTGAGAGTTAATTCTATATCAACTGTTTATTTGATTTTATTGAAACCAGTGTCTTTCTTGATGCAGTTGTGTAAGTTATTCTAAAATGAACGTAGAGATTTGACGTCCTGAGGCTTGACTTTCTTTGATGGGTAAACAAATATTGTATACTAGCTGGTAAAATCCAATAATAATATAGCTCACCCCTAAAGCTTCCATAAACCATACCAACTAGCATACCAACAAGTTACTGGTTGCTCTCAAGCAATTAGCCATCCACTGTACAATCCTGCTGTGCACCTGTCCATGTGTATCCTGAAAATAAACATATTTAGTAATTGTTCTGTTAGATTTGTTTTCCAAATTGGTCTTGACATTTGCAACTCTTCTACTTTTGTTAGTGATTCTGTAGGTTTTGTCTCAGGCATCTGACCTGTATTTGTGGTGGGCAAGTTCAGAAGGTGGGGTGAATAGTATGTCTGTGCACCTCTCTACGTTGTTCAGGTGCAATATATGAATGTCATATGGGTGCCGGCTTCAAGAATGTTAGTACGACTGATATCACCCTATTCAGCCAAAGAATAAAATAGAACTTTAAGTTAGATATAGCTCTGTGTCATGACAAATTGGAATCAAAATCAAACGTATATGACCAAATAGATTTTGTATTATTAATTTAAAAAAAATGTTTTAGTCCTTAGGTAGAATCCAAGGTCATCCTAGGTTATGTATAAAACTTTCTAAGCCAGCATTAAATAAATAGTGGTATGTGCTAATGTGTCACCCCAGTGCGGGATTTGTCAAGGCGTAGGAATAGCTATACAAACACTAAAACAAAATACCCTGCTCCAAATCACAGTCAATTGTGTGTTAGTAACATTGTGTGTAACATTCAATTAGTTGTCTGAATATCCTGATATGGCTAATTCTCAATTTTTGGATGTTAGCAACCTTGGTTAATCAGAATCTTTACGACTTGGTCAACATGTTCCTGCATTAGTATCCCATTGTCATTATATTGTTACATTACTTAGTTGCTATTCCTCAAAATAAGTTCTGATTTACATATACAGTGGGCCACTGTCCATTTTATAAGAAATCCTTGAGAAGTCCCAGGTACAGCGTACTACGGGTTAGGTCCTATGGTCACTGTGTGTGTCTTTGTGACACTGCATAATAATGGGTCTGGCATAATCCTTAAAGTCTTAGGAGTGTAATGCTTATTCTTGAAAACTAGTGTCAGATGCTTGCATATATATTCTCCTTGTTAGCAGAGAAGGTAGCTCAGTGATCGGATGGTGGTTATGAACATGCAATTTACTCTTCAAATACTTAATTTTAACCTCTACCAGCCCACCAACTCTTAATTTTGGGACATGTTCAGGGCATCCAGGAACACATTTTAGTTTGCCATTACAATTCCCTAAGTCGCAGGTGGATGGATTTTATTTAAACAAAATCGCCTGGAATTTATTTTAACAATGACACATAAATGAATGCAGTATGACTTGTGGTTGCTGAGAAAAATGCATAAGTTATGATAGCCCTTTCAAACTAATGGGAAATCTTCATGTTATGTAAATGTGAGCTCCCTTTCCTCTATGCCATTTTCCATTCCTGGCCAGCACGTGACCAGAGCTTCCTGGACAGTGTATTTTGTAGCCTCTTTGTTGTTTAAAATTGGTAGGCTGCAGGTCATATATACTTGGGAGGCATCAGCTACACAGAGATACCCACTGTAGATAATGAGCTAGGCCAGTCATGTGATGTCACAAGGCCCTGCTGACATCTGGCATCCTGCCCTGTTATCTGAAATGCACCACCATTTTGATCTGAAACCCTGCTATTTTCTTGTATTTTCTTCAGAGTTTTCTTGATTTCAGCTCTTCCCACATTCCAGTCATACACTAACTAGGCCATTTGCCTTGCACCAAAATGAGCCTTCATAGACAACAGGTCAGGGGAATGTTTGTTTTCAACACCCTTAAGGCAGTCCTCACTTTATTGCAGTTGTAAATAGCTGGAATGCAAGAGACAGGCTTGCAATGTGGGAGTCCTTCGTTAAGTCGACCCAACAACAAGCAAACGAGTCTGCCTTGGGCCTAAATGAAATTTACATCTGACCCATGGAAATAAAATTGCCTTTTCTTTTTAATGGTCCCGGTAGTTTGCATGTGAAGCATAATATACATTGCATCTTTTCAACACACACTAAGGGCCTCATTATGAGTTAGGTGGAATTGTGATGGTAAATCCTCCAAAAAATAGCCCTGAAGAATTACCGTTACCGCCATTTGGTCAGGCAGAAATTCCGATAATTACAAGTGGTGGTGAATTCTGCTGATTCTTTGGCATTGAGTGGGAAGATTTACCTCCAGTGTTTGGTTGAGGTAAATCCTCCACTCAAAGCCAAAACTCATAATTTGGCATAGTGGTAAAATTGGCTGTAACTCAGTTACCGCCAATTTTACCTCTTATCGCCTAACTCATAATGAGACTGTAAGTCTTTTCTCTGACATCTTGATGTTAGCAGGGGAACATGTTTCTCATATCTTGCCTTAAACCTGCAAACACACATTCAAAGCTATTTTAGGGTCAGTGGGCCTCATTCCGAGGTGGGCGCTAAGGGATACCGGGCACCGTTAAGGACATCGGTGCCGGTAATCCCTCTGCACCCTATTCTGAGGTCCCTTAGCGGGAGCCACTAAGGGACCAGAGAGCGAATAACGGTACCGCAAATTGCAGTACCGTTATTAGCTACTCCCCCATTCCCATTGAGCCCTATGGGGGCTCGAATGGGGAATGGATTTTTCAATGGGGACTTACTGGTTCCTCCAGGGTGAGAATGGACAGGTAAGTCCCCATTGAACCAGGTCAGACCCAGACCCGGTATGGGAGGTAGTCATGGCGCAAATAACGCCATGACTACCTCCATACACGGAATGAGGCCGTGTTTGAAAATTCTGCTTTTCATGTGAAAGGGGATATTGCATTTTTTCTGCCACAGTGAATTAAATGGTGGCTTTTCCTTTTGTAATGATAGATAGGCCTTTTTCAGATAGCACTTCCTTTTGTTACTTGCCTTAATAGGCCCATTTTCAGTGTGCAGGTTCTTTTATGAAGGCTGTCAGGTCATTTTTTCCCCCACAATTTGCATGCAAAGGGTACTGCTTACCTCTCTGCATAAACTAGAGGTAATCGTCTATGCCCCTTTGCCATTAACTAAATCCACAGTTTACACCTGGCAGGTTACTATGTTTCATTTTTTCTTCCATGGTCAGGCTTTGATCCTGTCTATGATTACCTGTTGCTGAGTAGCACTCTTTCTCATACTTATTGCCAGCTTAACTGCCATGACCTTTTCAAAATATTTCTTCTTCCCAGAAACCCAACTCGATAAAAGTATGATCCCAGCTTTAGGTACACAGGCACAGCAGAAGACACAACAGTGTTGGTATCACTATTCCCATCAAAGTTTATCAGAGTTGCGAGCCAGAAGTGTGGTGAATTCACAGAGGTTGATATATCCCTGCAAAGCACAGTAGTACCTATTGTCATTAGCACCAGTAGGGCCACTTCAATGCTCATACTGGAAGTTCTTCCTTTTTTACTTCCTTATAAACAGCCATTCTCCTGGTTGAAAGGTACAACTATAGTTGAGAGGTGTGCACGGGGTAGTTTGTCTTTTGAGTAAAGTCTCCAGGACCTGCTGGTGCTGGTAAATACGATAGGCAGTTTTCACTAGATTTGTTCAATTGTGAAGCACTACATCATCCGTCATCTGCACTGTCCCTGCATTCAAAGGCACTGGTGGAGTCCATGGCAAACACATTGGTCTACCAGTATGTTTTTCATATGGGCTTAGCCCTGTTACTCTGTTAGTGATGCCCCTCATGGTCATTAGAGTTAACAGCAGGGCATTTGGCAATTTCAACCCAGTTTATGCATAGACCTTAGTTATTTTTTCCTTAAGGATGCCAATATGGAATTACACCAACCCTGTTGACTGTTGGTGATAAGGGCATGGAAGCTTCTGGTGTTTATTCAATACTTTGCAACACCCCTGTATCAGCTTTCCTGTGAAGTTGGGACTTCTATCACTACAGATACTCACTTGACCCCAAATGTAGGGAGGAAGTTGCATATCAATGCTTTCAAGACTAGTTTTGTGTTCTGAAGGGGTGTTACGCCTCCACCCATTTGTAAAACACATTGGCGGTCATTCCGAGTTGGGCGGTAGCCATGGTGCTATTAGCACCATGGCTGCCTCCCAAACCGGGTCCGGGTCCGGTCTGGCAGAATGGGGACTTACCGGGTCATTCCGACCCTGGAGGACCCGGTAAGTTCCCATTCTGTAGACCATTCCCCATTCCCATTTGAGCCCCCATGGGGCTCAATGGGAATGGGGAAAGCGCTAATAACGGTACCGCAAATTGCGGTACCGTTATTAGCTCCAAGGTCCCTTAACGGGAACCACAGAGAATGTGTGGTCAGACCACACGTCCTTTGCCGGTCCCGCAAAGGGTCCTCGGAATTGGGCGGTAAGGATTTTCCGGCACCGGCATCATTACCAGTGACTATTAACCCTTACCGCCCAAGTCGGAATGAGGCCCATTGACTATTACGAAAATGTTGTAGGCATGCTACTTTTGGCTTTTGAACACATTCACACTGAAGCTATGCAAATTATGCCCAAGGGGCACGGTGACCTCTTGCTGTAGATTGAATACCTTTCCTATATTTTGGTTCTGTCATATCAAGTATCTATGGATACATTGTTCTGCAATTTATGAAAAACCCGGGGCATGCAATTTTCTCTTCATCCTCTCTATTATTTCCCCGTTTGACACATGTGCTACACCATGCAACATTCATGCAAAATATGCTTGCAATCAGACAGCCAAAGCGTATTGCTGTGGAAAGAACATCCTGACTTTCCCCATTCATTAATTTCCCGTATCTGATACTTCTTGCACCTCTGACAATTGCATGAGAGTTTCATATGGTGCTTTTTCTGACTGTACTTGCTGCTGAAGGATTTCTCTCCCAAGGTCTCAAACTAACATTTCCCTTTGCTGTCTGATCAGTGAATGCATTCCCTTTGCCTTTGTTGACATATCCTGGGGCTTGGCTTGCAATGCTTTTGACTACTTCTATCTCTTTCGGGAGCCCTATTTGTTGTAATAGCGCATTTACATATGTTCATTTTTAACTAGGGTGCCTGATATAATTAAATAACCCCTCTCCTTCTACAGATGCAGTTGCCCAAAGACATTGCAGGAGTCAGTGTAAATATGTGTTAACAAGAAGTTGTTGATATAAAACAAATCTAATGCGACCCGTGCAGATGCTTGGATTACTAAGTCAATAAAGTCCGTTTGGCTGTCACTGGTTTTGCCCTTAAATTGTGTCTTCCCAATATCGAAAAACTTTAGAAAAAAGGGTTTTTCTTTAAAACATTAGCCACACAACTCATGCAATTTTTGGATGTGCAAGTGCAGGATTTGAGCCCAAAATGTTCGTAAATATGTGTTAGTTCAACCACTAGTAATTTTAGCTTATATTTGGTCATTTGTGATGTTGGGAAATGTGTTTTCATTTTGAGCAATTGGGTAGTTACTGTGCGTGGCACCACTAGTATAAGAGTTGTCCCCCAGTACTATATTTTGCGAACTATGTATGGGCAAAGCAGCTACTGCAACTAACTGAAGGCAAGATGTTAACCTGACACTAGCGGTTCTAGTGCTTTTATAGTATGTGATCAGGCGGTCTTTATGTTTTTGTGTTACCACTGCCTGGCATAACACCCTTTCTAATAACTATATAGGATAAGTGGATCTTAATAAAATCTCTTTTCAAGGGCAAGTAGACATTTTAGAGCTTGTTTTAACTTGACAAGCGATATTTCCACTTCCTTGGTCCAAATGAGAGATTCAGGTGCATTCAAGTGAGTACCTTCTGAAGTGGTTTTATTCTGCTTGCATAACCCATTATCCACTGGTGTCGATTCCCAGTGGCATCCAAGAAGGACCTAATTTGGCTAATTGCGACTGGTTTGGGTAAATTAAACATGGCCTCCACTCTTGACTTAATTATACTTCAACAAACTCACTGCTTAGTGTTACGCAAATAATTCATTTTCCTTACATAGCTGTAATGGTATTTTGATACTTTATGACCATTCCTTGAAAGTCCAGTTACCAACACCAATGTGTCTTGCTTTCATACTTCATATGTGGGGGATGTGAAGAGTAGGTCACTGACATATTGCAATAAAGAAGCCTCCTAAGAATTTAATGTCATCTAAATCTTCCAGTTACTGCCACTTTTACTGTGTACCGCCTGACTCGTAATGATCCCCTATGGTGCCAATTAACATGGCTCATTAACCACAGGGGTACACCGAAAGCCCAACCCTTTTTAATTAAGCCCTGAATACCGCTGCCACCTGTATTACCGGCAATGGTATTACAAGCAACAGTATTTGCGGCAATGGTACTACCGATGAAATGGCATTACTGGCTAATCAAAAGTTGGGAAAATGGCAGTAACAATGCTTATATTCGCTGGTAATACCGACAAAACCACAGCAGAGATACCGCAACCTGAAAGCAGTACGTAAATGCAAACAGTTGCTGGAAATGAGGCCACAGGTGCATCCAATGCACACATGAAGGGAACAAAAGGGCCATACGTTTCCAGAACAAACATCCCAACACTACCATGCTGCCAATTGTCTCTGTGCGCCTAGATATGCAGCTGCTCCAGCTCCACATTGAGTTGCACGGGCTGGAGGGCCAACACACGGAACATGAAGCAGAAGAAAGGAGGAGGAAATGCCATGCAAGGCGAGCACCCATACCCTGGGTCAGGGCCTCACCATGGACCCTCACAGACAGCCAGAAACTCGCCCTGCACTGGCTCAACAGGGAGACAATTGCTGAACTGCTACCCCTGATCCAGGAGGATATCGGAAGCAGGATCAACATCAGGACAGCAATACTGGAGTCGGTCCTGCACTTCTTGGTGAGGGGCACATTCCAAATAACATGGGAACATTGCATGGCATCCCTCAGCTAACATGTTTGAATGTGCTCAGTCAAGTGCTGGAAGCATTCCTGCGCCACGTGTCAAGGCGTATCGCCCTACCAACCACCCCGGCACAGGTGAATGCCACAAAGGCACAATTGTACACCTTGGCACATATGCCCAATGTCGTAGCAGCCCTGGACTGTACCCACGTTTAGTTGGTGGCACCCCAGACCTTGGAGGAGGTCTACCGCAATTAGAAACACTACTACTCCCTCTATGTCCAGGCAACTTGTGATCCAGACCTCACCATCACACGCTGCTGTACCCGCTTCTCAGGTTCCATCCATGATGCCATGGTCTTGTGGAACAGCACACTGCTGGGATACATGCAGAGGCACAGAGGCCAACGGACTTGGATATTGGGTGAGTCTAAGTTCCATCACACCAATCTTGCTGCACAATTGACATGCAATTGGAGCGGGGTTACCACACATGAAGAGTGCATGCCCTGTCAAGGCCCTGTACATGCAGGATCTGCCCGCACAGACGGCACATGACAGACCATAACCCACAGGACTAGGACATGATTTATGATGCTGCATGAAATGGGCAATTAAAATATTCCAAACAGGCCAGCTAGACCCAGGGGAATCACAAGGAACCATCAACATGGCAAGACAGTTATATGTGTTTTTTTTCAAATATCAAAAGCTGCACACATAAAACACTGATTCTTTTCAGCTGCTTTGGTGCAGAATTTAATATTCATCAAAATTCACTTTTCAACCTCCCCCACGCCCTCTCCTCTTAAATCAGGTGGTTTCACCCCCGAACCACCCCATTTATCCTGCGCCCACTCCCCCTATGACTGTCCCTAAGCCCCCCACTAACACAAACACAAATACACACAGTCCTTCTCCCCAGCCCCCTCCCCACACACTTCAAACACCACCCCACACCATAAACCCAGACATGCAGTCACACACTTGCCTCTCATCCCAATTCTGTCTTCCCTTGCTCGTCTCGGCTGTATGTGCTAGCCCCTGCGCGGACTCGTGTGTGATGGGGGCGTGACAGTTAGCTCCAGAAAGCCACTCTGTGCAGTCACAGAGCAGTCTTCCTAAATCAGGCTGTGAATATGTATTTAAAAGAAAAAAAACATTTTTACTTAGTACTGACAAGACGGGGTGTCCAAGGTATGTCCAGGGTGTGCCCCCAGAGTCAGGCAAAAAGGATGCAGGTGACATTACGCAACATAGCAAAGGACAAAGGTGACTGTCAATTCAATGTAAAAGGATACAGTAGAATGATAATCATGGATAGCAGATCAGAAAGTCATTGAATAGCATGGGCCCCTCCAGACATCCCTTGTGCCACCTAAGGTGGGGGCTGAAACACTCAGTGGAGGGCCCACAAACAAGACTGGGGTTCCGGGGGGGCGGGTGCAATATGTATATGCCCAAAGACCACTGCCATACATTGAATGAAATGCAGCTTAGCTGCAACTGAGGAACATGACACTGGCAGATGTCTTGGCATGAACTCAGCTAACCATATATGTAAATCTATCAGTGAATCATCGCCGACAACTTGCACATGTAACCCGTACACACATCAGGGTGCATGAATGGGAGCAATGCACAGGTCCAAACCACCCACAATCCCATGCTGCCCTGTCAATCAAAGACCCTGAAAGCAACAAGTGTTGGCTGTGCGCTGAAGGCAAGATGTACTATGACAGACAAAATACCCCACTGAGTAGTTAACTCCACATGCAAGGCCTGGAATGTGAAATCATGATCTGTGATGTGTGTGCACAAAATGTCTATCAACATGTTGTTGTTACAGGCAACACAACCACAAATCACTGTGAATGACACCTATGTCCATTGCCCCTGCAGGTGACTCTGGTTACCCCCAGATTCCATGGCTTATGACTCCACTGTGGAATCCGGAGATGCCACAGGAGGTTGCATACCACTGGGCACATGTCCGGGCTAGTGTGTGTGTCGAGTGCACCTTTGTCCTGTTGAAATCTTGCTTTCACTGCTTACACCACTCTGAAGGGGCCCTCATGTATAAGCCCGTTAAGGTTGGTCAGATCGTCCTTGTCTGTGCAATGCCACAAAACATCTGCATCAGGCGTAACATTCCTCTGCCCCCAGATGAGGACATACCACCCCATGCTGAGGACGACTCAGGGCCTGCTGGAGCTGTGCTGGCATGCACTGAGACGGTAGAGGCCAGGGAAATATGCCTGGCTTGCCAGGAAATCATTGACAATTATTTCTGAGCACCATCGTATTGCACTTGCCTTGCACCTTTGTAATGTGTCACCTCATTCATTAAACACTTGCTCACAATAAGGAATGCCCTAGCATTGCTTCAAGTGGAACCAAGTTTTAGTTATGAAGATAGGAGAATCGACCTTCCCCATTATACCATTCCCTATCCCCAAATATCCATTCCCAGAAGCACCTTCCACCAGCCCCCTCAAAACACCCTCCCCAACAACCTTCTCAGATTCCCTCTCAATACACCCTTGCAGTGTCCAACAGTTAATTTCTGCCCCTCATGGCCATGGCGGCCTTCTCATGCTCCTTGGCAATGAGGTAGCACTGTGAGAAGTGCCTTGGTGTGCTGGGTAGGGAGCCCTCTATGGGGGTCACAGAGATGGAGAGCTCTGACACCCCTGGGCCTGGATGAACTGCAGGGTGAGCAGGGTGGCTTGATTCAGTGACTCGTCAGAGGCTGAGGATGACTCTGTATGCTCCCGCACTTTCTGTCCCATTGCGGTCATGGCAGCAGTGGCATGGCCAAGTGACCAGGACATCCCACGTCAACACCCCTGCAGGCATTCACGCCTGGCCTGCATTTCAGGTAGCGGCTGGCCCACAAGTGTCTCTATGGATGCTTGCCACCACTCTATGGCATCCAGCCTTGCACATGCTGCCGTCATGTTGGTCACAGGCAGAGGTGGTGGGCTGTCTGGTGGCTCTGTGCTGAAGCATGGTGAGAAATAGGCCATGTCATGCTCCACCTTCTAACCCTCATCCTCGTCACTGGTAATAACATGGACCCTGCCACGATGCACTAGCGGCTGCACTGCACGTGATAGTGATGAGGGTGTGCTTGAACCCTGACAACCACAAGCCAGAACTGGGATGGGATCTGTGTGAGCCACAACATGCACTGGCTGTGGCATTGTAGTGGTGGCTTCAGTGACAGCTGTGCCACCTGTCAGGCTGGCAGAGGGGCCACTGTGTACCACTGAAGGGATGGTGACATCATCCAGAGTTTCTGGTGTTTCCACAGCAGTGTTCAGTGGTTGTGATGGCAGTGGAGTAGATGGTGGTGGTGACCTTGTAGCCCTGCACTGCTGCTTGCTTCGACTGGCAAGGGTTAAGGCCTATGAATGGGTGCAGGCAGCTGATGGGCGTGCAGTGGAGGGTCCTGCCTCTTCACTGTCCATGTACTGTGTACCTGTTGGGAATAGAATGTCATGCTGTCAGTCATCTTGCAGACTTGGCTGCGGGCTTGCAAGACACTCATGCAACATTGTCTGTTTCAGGGACGCACAGTTTGAATGATTAGCATGGGTGGTATCTCTGCAATGAGTGCTACTACTTCTACGTGGTGGTAGTGCCTGCTGAGGGTGTACACAGTGCATGCATGTACACACTGTCTCTTGGCCTGCCAAGGTGGAATGTTGTCATGTATGTGGTAGGGCATCACCTGGCAACATGTCTCATGTGTCTATTATTTGGCATATATATTTTGCCTACATGCATGTACATGGCAATGTGTCTCTGCCTCCCCTGGCACGTGTGTCCTGACTGTGCATTTTCTGTTATGGCAATGTGATGACCCATTCTCTGGCCCATGTTGTACACCTCTGCTGGGGGACGCATGCTTATGGCAACAACATTCACATGTACATGGGGTGTCATGGACTTAACTGCATTGCAGTGGTACACTGCTCCGCTGTAAAACCACTCAATGCCCTTGATGTGAAGGATGGAGCTGGTTGTCTCCTCCTAAGGCATGAGTTTCAGGGATTAAACCATGCCACCTCCTGTTGCAGCATTCTCCCTCCTGTGTCGGGCGATGAGGCTGCACACCCTCACATTCAAATCATCACACAGCTTCTGGCAGTCCCTGGCAGTGCGGGGAACGTTGCCCACTGATGTTGACATGATGTTGGCCCATATGGCCGTCTTCCTCTGCAGAGGTCCTACGCTGGCTGCACCCCAAAAGCTCCTCCACATGCTCCGCAACTGCATCAGTGAGTGCAGTCAGCTCTGCCTCTGTGAACATGGGCTGCCACAGCTGCAGTTCTGGGAGGCTTGCTTTTTTTTCTTGTGCCATGATGTTGCCGCAGGTATGGGGACTAGATGGCAGCAGGAAATGGTGGTTTCAGAATGGATTGAGTTTTTAAAGATGGCCACTGCTGCGCTTCCCGTTACAGCAGCGATGTTATTTCCGCTGCCAGTGTTACCAGCTATGGTAATACTGGCAACAGTGATACCAGCAGTGGTAATACCAGCCGATATGCTGCCGTTGTTGGTGATACCACTGTTTATTTGGTGGTATTTCTGGCAAAGGCATGTTGTTGGTGGTAACTCTGGCAGACAGTATTACAGTTACCGGCAGGGTGGTGCGTGCGCCTGTGCAAGGTCATAATATGGTGGTACTTCCACTGGTCACCCCGCTGGTAAAGGTAACACCACCAGACAGGTAGTACTGCTGTTTTACTGCATACTAGTAATTACCCCCATTGTCTTTTGGGGAGTACTTGGATTGGGGAGTACTTGGATTGAGAAGAAGGCTGAACACAAATCAACTACTGTGAGCCATACAGCAGTGACTGCTATACATGACAATATATTCACAGGGTTAGGGACAACTGAAAATGATAGCAGCACCACTGCATTCACTGCTCATATATCCAGAACAAATCTGCACACATCCCAACCAGGTTTCTTTATGGGTAAAATTAGAGTGTAACATGGGCTTTTGTGGGCACCAATACACCCGATCTAACAAGCTTCATATCACTACAGAAATTCCTAAATACGCACACACTCACATTCCTACTTACTCACGCACCATTCATTCACCCATAAACCTCCACGTCCACTCGCCCCGCATTTTCCACACAGGAACCCATCCACCCACCCAGAACTTCCAAACACACACTTTAACATTATTACTCATTCATCCACCTCTCACTGACCCATACACCTTCTCCCGCGTGCACTCACACTGCATTCTCCATACAGGCACATGCCCATTCAGAACATTCAAACACACTATCACATTCATACCCACCAGTCGGTCACTCATACACCTTCTCTCACATCCACTCACTCTGCATTCTCCATGTGGGCATCCATCCACCAAGAACATTCAAACACCCACATAATCACATTCATACCCATTCATCCACCTGTCACACACTCATACACCTTCTGTCACATGCAGTCACACTGCATTCTCCACACAAGCGCGTACCCACCCAGAGCATTCAAACACACAATATTAGATTCCTACTCATTCACCTACTAGTCACTTACCCATAATCTTTCTCTCACATCCATTCACACTGCATTCTCTACACAGGCTTGTAACCACCCACCCACCCAGAAAACAAACAAACAAACACACAAAAACACACACACACACACACACACACACACACACACACACACACACTTAAACCCATTCACTTACCAGTCACTCACCCATATACCTTCTCTCACGTGCACTCACACTGGCACTCACCCACCCAGAATGTTCACATATACACACACACAGACACACACAGACCCACATACCCACCCGGAAAATTCAAACACACACTACCTCATTCCTACTCATTCTCCCACCACTCATTGACCCATAGCATATACATACATCTGACACAAACTTCACAACTTCACACATGCAAAATACACATCACATTAAAAAAAAAGTCTAACCTGTTTTTTTAGCTTTGGTCTGTCACTCTAGGCCCCCTCGGCTTCTCTGTGCTGCTCAAAACAGGAACCAGGATCCTGTAGAGCTTACTGGTTCCTGTATATGAGCCGCGAGGAAGCCAGAAGAGAAGGAGTTGGAACTGAATGTGGCAAGTGACACGTGCAACTTCCCATGTTCAGCTTCAACCCCTACTGAGCACATCGTCACGTGCTGCAAGCCCCACCACAACCTTCACCCTGATTGGTGAGGACTGGGCTGGGGCCTCCCAGACCTGGTGATGCAGGGCCCTTCGCATTGAATCTATGGCTTGAAGGTTAGTGGCTTTAAGGGCAAAAATAACTTGAAAGATTGCATTCCTGTGTACCATGTGACCTTATCCCATACTTTTTCGGCATGTGTGCGATGATGATGATTCAAAGTATATTTGTACAAGTCTTATAAGCACAATATGCCTGTACATTTTTCATGACAAAGTAATTTCTTATTAATTCAGTCATTGACACTTTAGAAATCACTCATTCGTTTATGATTAAAATATGTATTAAAACATATATTGGTTAAGCTAAACATCTACATATATGAACACCCTTACCCACTACAATTCAACATATCATTCTAAAATGCTCCGATACACCTTCCTCAAAATGGCTTAACCAAACACAATAATTTGCTAAAATCTGGAATGGTTTCAGGATACAAAACAGTAGTGTCTCAATTGTTTCTAATTAATTTCAAGTCGTTTTTTTTAAACAACATGCTAATTACATCTAGTTCCAATTAACGGGCCGATTCATGGAATTAATGTGCGCCGAATTTTTCCGGCGCAGAGGTGCCAAAACATGCGAATCGCAGTGCAAGTGCGAAATTCGCAGACAAACAAGCGCACATCGATTCATGGAAGTCCGTGCGCGAGAAAAATATTGGATGTGCACTGAAAAAGTGCGTGGCGCACAGGTCATCCAACGGCGTGCGCCATGGCCACAGCGAAATCGCACATAGCGCGGCGCACATAACAAAAGTAGGCGGAACACGGGGCGTAACACTCGGAATGGGGACCAATGCGTGAAAATATGGGCGTCACGGGGGAAATACAGGAGGCAAGTGCGCAGAACGCCCACACGCTCGCCTACAACTCGTATTCATGGAATCGAATAGGGCAAACCAGCGCACGGTCAAAGACGCGCACAGGGCCAAACAAGTCCGCCACAAGAAAGCAGGCGGTAGCGTCCCTGCGCCTGAAATAAATGTGCGCCAAAATATGCGCTTACAAAAAGCACCTATATACAGCTATGATGAATGATCCATACTGTGGCCCTCTAGGACAAATGAGGTGCAAAGGGGTACCGACAAACACGGACACCCGCTGTGTGAAAAATAGCGTGTGCGTGTATTTCGGGGTGCGCGGGAAGTTCCACATGCGATTTGCCTGGGTACGTGTATTTCGGGGTGTGCGGGAAGTTCCACACGCGATTGTCTGTGGTACGTGTATTTCGGGGTGCTCGTGAAGTTTCACACGCGATTTCAGCAGGGTACGTGTATTCCAAGGTGCACGGGAAGTTTCACACGCGAATTTGCAGGGTACGTGCATTTCGGTGTGCGCGTGAAGTTCCACACGCGATTTCAGCAGGGTACGTGTACTCCGGGTGCGCGGGAAATTCCACACGCGAATCCAGCAGCCTACGTGTATTTCGGGGGTGCCGGGGAGTCCTACACGTGAATTGGCCGTGTGGGTCCTCCCAGCTGTTCCCTCTACACCCTCCACAGCCCCTGCAGGCGGCCCACACCACAGGGGACTACCCTGCACCCCTGCACATGTCCCGCAGGCAGCCCATCCACCATGGCCATGCCCCCCAGCCAACCCACATGTCACCTTGCACTACTGCCCACCAACGCATGTCTCCCAGCACACCCACCCCCTAGCATCCAGGGGCACCCTCCACCAGGCCCCACTCATGTCTCCCAGCACCCCCACCCCCCAGCATCCAGGGGCACCCTCCACCAGGCCCCCACTCATGTCTCCCAGCACCCCCACTCCCCAGCATCCAGGGGCACCCTCCACCAGGCCCCCACACATGTCCCCCCCACCCCCCAGCAGTCAGGGGCATCCTCCACCAGGCCCCCACTCATGTCTCGCCCCCACCCCCCAGCAGTCAGGAGCACCCTCCACCAGGCCCCCACTCATGTCTCCCACCCCCCGACCCCCCAGCAGTCAGGGGCACCCTCCACCAGGCCCCCACTTCATGTCCCCCTGCACCACCCCCCCAGCATCCAGGGGCACCCTCCACCAGGCCCCCACTCATGTCCCCTGCACCCCCACCCCCAGCATCCAGGGGCACCCTCCACCAGGCCCCCACTCATGTCTCCCAGCACCCCCACCCCCCAGCATCCAGGGGCACCCTCCACCAGGCCCCCACTCATGTCTCCCTGCACCCCCACCCCCCAGAATGCAGGGGCACCCTCCACCAGGCCCCACTCATGTCCAACTCATGTCCCCCTGCATCCCCACCCCCCAGCAGTCAGGGGCACCCTCCACCAGGCCCCCACTCATGTCCCCCTGCACCCCCACCCCCCAGCATCCAGGGGCACCCTCCACCAGGCCCCCACTCATGTCTCCCACCCCCCACACCCCAGCAGTCAGGGGCACCCTCCACCAGGTCCCCACTCATGTCACCCACCCCCCCACCCCCCAGCAGTCAGGGGCACCCTCCACCAGGCCCCACTCATGTCCAACTCATGTCCCCCTGCACCCCACCCCCCAGCAGACAGGGGCACCCACCACCAGGCCCCCACTCATGTCTCCCACCCCCCACCCCCCAGCAGTCAGGGGCACCCTCCACCAGGCCCCCACTCATGTCTCCCCCCACCCCCCACCCCCCAGCAGTCAGGGGCACCCTCCACCAGGCCCCCACTCATGTCTCCCACCCCCCCACCCCCCAGCAGTCAGGGGCACCCTCCACCAGGCCCTCACTCATGTCTCCCCCCCACCCCCCAGCATCCAGGGGCACCCTCCACCAGGCCCCCACTCATGTCTCCCTGCACCCCCACCCCCCAGCATCCAGGGGCACCCTCCACCAGGCCCCACTCATGTCCCCCTGCACCCCCACCCCCCAGCAGTCAGGGGCACCCTCCACCAAGCCCCCACTTATGTCTCCCCTTCACCCCCCAGCAGTGCGATTTGCCTGGGTACGTGTATTTCAGGGGTGCGCGGGTAGTCTTACACGCGATTTCATCAGGGTACGTGTATTATGGGTCCACGTGAACTTCCACACGCGATATCAGCAGGGTACTTGTATTACGGGGTTCGTGTGAACTTCCACACGCGATATCAGCAGGGTACGTGTATTACGGGGTTCGCGTGAACTTCCACACGCGATATCAGCAGGGTACGTGTATTACGGGTTCGCGTGAACTTCCACACGCGACTGGGCCTGGGAGAGCGTGTTACGTGTATTCCTGGGGTGGGCGGGAATATTCACTCGTGACTGGGCCTGGGAGAGCGTGTTACGTGTATTCCTGGGGTGGGCGGGAATATTCACTCACGACTGGGCCTGGGAGAGCATGTTACATGTATTCCTGGGGTGGGCGGGAATATTCACTCACGACTGGGCCTGGAAGAGCGTGTTACGTGTATTCCTGGGGTGGGCGGGAAGATTTACACGGTCGCCTACAACGCACCAAAAAAAAAGGTCCAATCCGGAAACACGTACGCCAGCATGAAGCTGGCGCACATCCCGCACAGCATGAAAGTGTGCGCAAACAACAAACAAGCTCAGACGCCAGGATGAATATACCGTTCCTAGCAGCAGTGGCCGTGGGATACCGCAGGAGGAGGAGGAGGATAGTCAGGGCCAGAATATCCACACCCAGAACCAGCCTTTTTGGTATGCCTGATGACCAGGTGTATGGGAGGTACAGGTTTCCACCTCACATAATACTCCCACCCTGTGCTCCCAAGCACTGAGCCCCCTGGAGAAGGTCCTCAATGTACTGCACTTCTTGGCTACCGGATCATTTCAGTGGACAAGTGCCATAGTGGGGGGGTGTCACAGGCCACGCAGTCACAGTGCCTACACCAGGTGTTGGCCATCATCACTGCACGCCCATCAGTCCGCAGGCACATATACCTGCCCAGAACACCTGCAGAAAGGCAGGGTGTCAGCCAGGATTTCTACAGGGTGGCACAATTCCCCAAAGTGCTAGGTGCCATTGATTGCACCCATGTGGCTCTACGTCCCCCCAGGCCATCTGAGCACATCTATAGAAACCGCAAGCACTGGCATTCCATCAACGTCCAGGTAGTATGTGATGCCAAGGGAATCATCACCTCAGTATATGCCAACTACCCAGGGTCCACCCACGACAGCTTCATATACAGGATGTCAACCCTAAACCGGGACATGGAAGCTGGGCCGCATGGCGATGCATGGCTGCTTGGTGAGTATAAATGCCACAGCACACGCATGCATGACAGATACAGAGTAATGTCACTACCCCACTAATGATCCCCATCACCACCTCCCCAGGGGACAGTGCCTACCCTCTGAGCACCCACATGATGACGCCAATTCGGAACCCCATCACGCCTCCCGAGGTAAGATACAACACAGCTCATATTGCAACCCGGGGCATAGTGGAGCGCACATTCGGAGTGCTCAAGTCACGCTTTCGCTCCATTGACCGTTCCTGCGGGCAGCTGTTATACGCTCCCCCAGTAGTGTGCAGGATCATAGTGGCAGCATGTGTCCTGCACAATGTTGCAACACGCCGGGGCCTGGCTGTGGACATGGTGGTGCCCCCACATCCCCAACCACATGCACGCTGCGCATGGGAGGGGAAAGGGCACGGGGTGAGGCAGCCCGTATGCAGCTGGTGGCTAATTACTTCACATAGAAATCACACCCCTGTGGAGTGCACACAGCCCTGGCACATACCATCTGACAATCAATGATGACTCAATCTGGCAATTCTGATGAATTAAGGGACAGTCAACTGTCAGAACCATAGCAGCCTGAGATTTTTCACCTGGAAGTGTCACAATGTGTGCATCCCTACCTACACAAACACCAGCAATGCAGTGTCATCAAAAGACACACTTCTATTCAGCAAAAATGAATACCCACTTGCAAAATACAACATGAGAACAGTGCCAAGTCACCCAACCCCTCCACGGCACCGCCAAGCAACACACCATGGCATGTCATGCTATGTGAGAGCAAACAAATTAATCCCCACAACATGATACAAGTGTCACAAACTACAGTGTCCCTAATGGAAACTGGCCACACATGAAATGCTCACAGTAATGCAGGACCAACAACACACATTACCAAATATTTACCAATAATACTAATCACCTACACAACCTCCAACCTACCATAAACATGACAGTACGGTTTTAAAAAATTGGTAGTCTCACTACCTGATAATGCCAGCACTTCGAACACTTCCAACTGTACAGTGTTAGCGCCACGCAAAAAGTGTAGGTGCACTGCTTACAACATGGACTCCATTTCCAAAGTAGACCGCCT
Source organism: Ambystoma mexicanum (assembly GCF_040938575.1). NCBI lineage: Eukaryota > Metazoa > Chordata > Amphibia > Caudata > Ambystomatidae > Ambystoma > Ambystoma mexicanum. The sequence goes on along the minus strand of NC_090930.1, from coordinate 1,271,566,957 downwards.
TGTGAAGACATGAGAAATGGACCTGCAAATTAGGAGGATGAGATGGATGCAGAGGCACATATCAATACACCATGCAGTGTACAATACAACAACAATATGCACTAGGAATGTATACACAGTATTGACTACAGACTGCCCACACATCAAATGGGAGTCCAACGTCACTGTGTAAGTCAATGTCACTTGGGCACACCCTTTGCAAGCCCATGGAAACGGGAAGCAGGAGGGGTGTGTGTCACACAAACCCAAGCATCTAACCCAAATTCAGGACAAGCCTGCATGTGCCCAACCACAATACAGCGTATGCCCACGGGAGCCACACAAGGCAACACACTGTCAAAAAAATCAAAAATCAAAAATCAAAAATGGCCATGAATGGGCCAGGGGGAGCGGGGGAGGCCACCCAGGAGGTCCGAGGACAGGGCGCACACCAAAACCCACCTGTGTGGATCTTGCGGAAAAAAAACACCTCCATGGGCTCATGGCCTGCACGTCTACCCCATTGTGAGAGATTTACTGCTGTCGCTCTCCTCACCCTCTGCAGCTGCATCAGGAGGTGGTGGCACTATGGGAGGCAGCCCACGCAAAGCCCTAGTCTGGTCCTCCATGGCAGCAAGCATGCGGGTGTGGAAGGTCTGGTTCTGGAGGATAATCGTGCGGAGGTCCCCATGCAACAACTCACGGGATGCCCGGACCTCCTCCCTAGTTGCCTGCATCTCAGCTGAGAGCGTATGTGTGAGCCGCTCCAGCTGCTGTTCTGTCCTCGTGTCAGTTGAAGCCTCAAGCTCAACAAGTGTCACCCTGAGCTGACGGAGTTCCACCCTCAGGGCTTCCCTGTGGCCCTGGGACTCAATAGAAATGGCTTCCCGCAGAGTCTCCAGTGCCGCCCATCTGTCCCTGTTGGACGCCAACATGTCCTCCCTGTCTGACTGGCAAATGGAGTCTGTTGCCTGCTGTAGTTGTTCCATCAGCCTTTCTTGGGGGACAATGGAAGTGGCCACCCTATCCATGGCCTGAGCCATCATCTCAGATGATGCTGCCTGTTGGTTTGCCATACCGTATATGGATTGCTCCCATGCGGTATTGCCAGGTGGCGTACGGCTACCGCGTCGGCGGGCACGACACCTGTCTGGGGCAAGGGGAACTGCGCCTTGCTGTGCCGGAACTGCCTGAGGCTGCAGGACTGCATTCCCCCTCTGATCTTCTGGCCCAGGAACAGGATCAGATGTCGCGGAGTGTGACCCTGCACCCGTAACCGCCAAAGGCGGACCCACCAACATTGACATCCCCATTGAGGGTTCTACCCCTGGTGCAGGTGGGTTGGACAGTACAGAAACCCTCCCAGAAACACTTACCTACGACGGCACATAGGTCTCATCATCCGAATCGACACCTGAATAGAGCTCGGGGGAGGTGCACCCAGAGACACCCCTTGAGATAATGGTCTGCAGCAAGTGTGGATTCTCACCCACCACCACACTACGTCCCTCACTGGTGCCCGGTCGGGCCTGAGACCCCTACTGGGCCTGCACCATCTCCACAACCCCAGCAGTATCAAGTGCGTCATCCCCTGCAAAGACATGAAAGAAAAGAAATGGGAACAGGCATTAGCACCATGGCACACAATTAGGGCTGAGTAGCAACAGAAACAGTACTTCATTGACACATGTCCCACATGACTATAACCCTCCCATGCATGCACCGTCACTGCGTATGAAGGGGAGGCAAATGGCACACATTGATGACACCAAGATGGAAGACCAACACATTTGCTGCATGCTGGCTAGCAGTGCCATCACATATTGGCGTGTGATTGGCATGTCCGATACACATACATGACAGATGCCATCACACAGATGGCATGTACCATAGCTATGTCACACATGTGACAATAGGACTGAGAAATGCCTAGTGAAAGTGGTGGAATGCAAACAATCAGCCTGAATGAACACAGAATAATACGCAACTATGTTGTGGCAAGATGACACTTCAAGGACAACTGGCGTGAGGTTGGGCTGAATGTCTACTGTTGCCAGAAGGGATACTGCAATACCCAAATCCTGGTGCACAGTATGTATTGGATGAAGTACATGGGTGACCCAAACCACTCAGGCACACACACCCTCACCTGGCACTCAATCAGAAGCCCTCACACACACACCATGCACATGGATGACACACATGCATGTGCACTCACCGGACAATGCCTCGTAATCTGGCAGGTCTCCCACGCCTTGGATCTGTTCCTCCGTGACGTAGGTCCCAGCAACATACTCATGTTGAGTGAGTTCAATGTCGTCTGCTGGAGACCCATCTCCAGTCACTAGAGTTGCTACATGACTTGAGGCCAGCTTTTTCTTTGCCCTGTGCTTCAGGTCATTCCAGTGCTTGTAGCAATCATTAGCTGTGCGCCTCACGAATCCAAGGGCACTTATGATGTCCGCGATGGTCTGCCAGTGTGCCTGACGTTGTGCAGGTGTGGTCTTGCATCCTGCAGTAATCACCATTTCGCTGTCATGTGCGGACACATACTCCACAAGTGCATCAAGTTCGGCCTGATTGAAGCTGGGCTTCCTTGGTGGGCCGGACTGTGAAGCCGTGTCTGGGGCATCAGCCTGTACTGGACGAGCATTCTTCCTCTCCCGCTTGGAAGGTGGTGGGGATCCTGAGTGTCCTACGCCGCTCTGGACACTAGGGGCAGGAGCCCCGGTGGACTGTGGACTAAGAGTGTGGGAATGAACACTCACCATGGGACTTGGTGCAGGCATTAGCTGAAGTGTGATGTACTCAGGGGGAACGTCAGCAGGATGGACTGGGACCGACAATGTCCTGGCTGGGAGACTCAGAGCTGGGGTGGATGGAGCCGCAGCTGCCCCTGCAGCCTTCCCACCCTGCCTACTCGGGGCAGCAGATGACATAGCTGCCCCTGATCCACGTGGCCTGGTGCCACCAACGTGCACCACCACACGTGGCCTAGACCTGCTGACCTGGAAGTCAGCCATGGAGTCACCCTGTGCCAGGTCTGGTGCCACAATGGGCTGGTCCAACAAGGGCTGAGCAGGGATGGTGTCAGCCACGTTACCCTCAACCAGGGGGTGGGGGGGCATGGGTGTCCCTGACTGGTCACCCACACATGGGGGGCTAGGGGCACCCTGCAAGTCCCGGCCACGTCCCCTACCATATCCACCACGGCCACCTCTTGCGGCTCGGCCACCTTTGCCACCCTTACCGCGTGCTCGCCTCCCAACCATGGCACTGATGTTGAGGCGTATGGGAGTTGCAGTAAACTATTGTCCTGGGCAATTGGGGGTCAAAGGGGTAGGGTACTAGATGGAATTCGTACCCTAGTGCTCTAGCAAGGCTGTATGTGACCCCTGGGGGAAGATGACGGGTCAGGCAACGCACTGGCACCCCAAAAAAGGGAGATAATGTGCACGCAACCCCTCCTAGACCACGTGCGTGGAAAAATAAACCTGCACTACGCTGTGGCACCCAGAAACACAAAAATGAACTTATGCGTGTCACACGCAGCCTAGACTGACCTCTGAAGGGGTATGCAACACATGGGGCAAGCACAGATGTTAAATACGTGTGCGACTCACCGTCTGCCAGGAAAAATCGAGTGAAAAATACGCGTGTGTGCGCGTTGGCAACACCCCCACCAAAAGAAGAATTGTATGCTGTCTGAGGAGACAGGACAACAGAAGAAGTGAACGCTGTTTGAGGAAACAGGCCCAGGAAAAAGACAAAAAGAGAAAAAGCTGTCAGAGGTAACAGGGAGTACGAACTTGGAACGCCGTGTAGTAAATCGCATGTGAACCGACAAGAAGTACAGATTTCACCCACTCGCTCTACATGAAAAGCACGTACAAGGAAATGGCGTTCTACACGTACCTTTTAAACATGCCCACACATCCAGCGTCACTTCCGCGTGTACGCGCTAAGGCCCTATCCTCCAATTACACAAGCTGACACTCTGACGTGCAGTCATTGGACGTATAACATGCACCCGAGTACAGGGAAACGCCCGCGCACGCACGTCACAGACGCGCATACGCGCTGAGGCCCTTTCCACCAATTGCACACTATGACACTCTGACGTGCTTATTTTTTCTACGCGCCATGGAAAACGCACATGCGCGTAACGTCATAGACGCGCCTACACGCTGGGGGCCTTTGGGCCAATGAATTTGTGTACATGTGCTGACGCGCTTACGCGTTAAGGCCCTTTCCTCGAATTACACGCAGACGTGCTGGATTTTCACGTGCCAAATCACTCCGTATCAAACTGGCCACGCGTAAGCACACGGAAGACCACGCTCCTGCCCAGAAGGCTGAATTACTGCCCCCCAGAGCCTCGAGCACGCTCCCACCTGCCATCTGCTGCTGCCTGATTGCCTACTGCCCACGTGCCCTGCCATTTGCTGCCTGCACATCAGCCAGGGGTGCTGTTGCTGTGACCACCCCTGCTGGAACCGAAGACTCCCGACTGGGATTCCATCGCTCCAGAGACCAGTCCCAGGACCCAGTTGCCCACCCACTCCTGCCTCTGGGTTGTCATGTCGGGCACTGCAACATCTGGCACCACTGGCAACCCCTGGCCAGAGAGGCAGAGGGGCACCAGCTTCACTGCCACCGAAGTTGGTGTCCTGGTGGAGCAAGTCCTGGGGCAGTATGATGCCCTCTTCGGAGGTTTGCGCGCCAACAAGGAAGGACGGACTCAGATCTGGATGGACATCGTGACTGCCATCAACGCGGAGGGGGTGGCAGTCCAACTATTCCATCATGTCAAGAAGCGCTGGGAGGACTTCAGGTCCAGGACCCTCAACAAGGCCCGGCGCCTCTTGAAGGCAGCGGATGCTAAGGGGCACCGGGGCCACTTGTCGGACGATCAGATGAGGGTCCTGGAACGCATATCCCCAGCGCTCCACGTCCAGGTCCTTGAGAGGCAGACCCGTCTGGAGTCGAGCAGTAAGTGTACATGCATCATGATTGTAAACTGTGCGTGTGATGGTGTGCCAGTAGTGTGCAGGTTGCACATGTGTTTTTATGGGGCCAAGTATGGGGGGTGTACAGGGCCGTGAGGCTAACACATGCGAGGGCTCTCATGTGTGAGACATGGATGGTGCTTGTGTGTGTAGGTTTGCATGCCAAATGCAGATGTGTGGGCACACATGTTTGGATGAATGTGTATGTAAGTAGGCATATTTGTGATGTCACACATGGATGTTGGTTTCAGCTGCATGTATCAGCACTGTGTACATGTGCATGTGTGTGTATTTGACAAGGGTGCAACAGTGATGCAACATGGATGCATGTGACAGCGGGATGTGGAAGCCTGATTGGCATATGTGACATGGATGCCAATCTGAACACTGCGACAGTTGGCAGAGGTGTACACATGCATGCAAGTGTGGTGGTGTGTGTGCATGTGTAGTGCACTCCCTGTGTTGCATGTGATGTCTGGCTCACCTTTGCCTGTTCATGCTGCTGTATGTGTATGGATGGTGCTGGCTGTTGCAATATGGCTGTGTATGGCTCATGTGTGCGAGTTGAAATGACATGTGTGTTGGCGATTGTAATGCCATGTCTGAGGTTTCCAAATGCCACTCATGTACAACTGTCATGTGTGTATGTGTCCATTGTGCAGTGCCCTGATGCCTGTGTTTTATTTCTCCCTGTCTGCAGCGTCAACTGATGAAGAGGGCAGAGAAGGTGCTGTGGAGCACAGCGGCAGGGATTGCACCGCCAGCCGGAGACGCAAGGACGGCTCCCCTCCCAGGTTGTGTCTCGTCGGGGAGTGAGGAGTCCGGTGCCGCGTCCCAGGCCACAGCTGCCGGGGGGAGGTCCAAGAGGCAGAGGTCGGAGTTGGACTCCTCGGCAACAGAAGGGGCAGCTGGGACCCCACAGGGCCCAACGGGGGAAGATGGCACGGAGTCATCCAGGTTGGTGGGGGGTTTGGTGGAGGAGGAGGCCGTGCAAGCGACAGAGACGGGGTCTGGAGGTGGGGATTCCACTGGTGCTAGTGGTGCAGTGCAGGACCAGGGACAGGAGGCAGCACAGGCCGCTGCGGAGGTGCCTGTGTGCAATCCTGTCCCTGATCCTGTCACTGCATCATCTTGCACCAGCAGGGATGCCTACGTCCAGACCCGTTTTCAGGCAGGGGATGAGCTTACAACAACTGGCCTTCCTCTGCCTGTGGACGTGGCTATCCAGGTACGGGTTGAGCCTGTCCTGACTGGTGTGGCGTTGCGTCAACGGGCCATGCAAGCTGACCTGCAGTCTTTTCATAAGGAGACTGCACGTCATCTCGAATGGCTCGTTGACCGCGTCGGCCTACTGGGACAGGTCACCCAGGCCGGATTCCTCCGTTTGCTGGAGCTTGTTCCAACCCCCTCCTCTACTGAACACCCTATGCGCCAGTCGTCCTCCGTGCCATCTTTCCACCCATTTGTCACCTGGGTGCCCTGTGGAGCTGCCTCTGATGGTGCGGCCAGGCTGGTGGAGGACACATCTCTGCCACAGTCGGGAGTCGGACGTCCAGCAGGGGTGGCCACATCAACAACTGCACCCCGGCCGGTGGAGGATGTGCAGGCAGCAGGAGCCAGGGCACGGGCACAGGCACAGCAGCAGCAGCAACGAGGTGGGAGCCATGATGGCTCGGGGCCTTCGACATCGGAGGGGAGACATCGGCCGGAGGGCAGGAGGACCCAGGACGGGAAGTGTCTTCTGTGTGGCAGCGGTTGGGCCACGCCATAGATGCGGAGCGGCAGCGGTCGGAAGAGGCACGGCTCACGATGGTCAGGGTGGAGAACTCCATGCGGAGGGCCCTGAGGCGGGCCGAGTGCCTCGAGGCAATCCGCAGGGAGTTGGAGGAGAACATGTCGTCGGCCCTGCAGACCCTCGGGGTATTTTATTTTATAGGTTTCATTTAAAGGATTGGGCATATGGACCCTGGATGTTCACCTTGTACATAGTTTGACAATGGATTTTGATTTTTGATTTTTTTTTTCTCACATGGATCAATGGTTTTTTCTTATTTTGGAACCTTGGATTTATTTTCTCAGACTGACACTTTGGAGACTTGCTTTTGGATTGCCTTTGATTTGGATTTCATGCATCTTTTTCATTTAGTGGACATGCTGGATTTCATTTATTATTTCCATTTTCTTCTGTTCCATTTCATTGCCTTGCTTTTCTGTTTAATACATTATAATTTGGCACTTCAATGTGTGGTGTTCTCTCTTTGGTTTCATGCATGTCACAATGTGTGTTCTATCATTCACATTCTGTCATTGTGTGGGTTTGACGGATATGTGTTGATGTGCAGACTAGCCATTTGGGATGCATCATGTGCTGGTGATTTCTTTGTCGGGTGGATGTCATACCTCGTGGTGTGTTCGGACTGGGGTGGCGTAGGCAGTGTTGGGGGGTGGGGGTGCTGGGAGACATGAGTGGGGGCCTGGTGGAGGGTGCCCCTGACTGCTGGGGAGTGGGGGTGCAGGGAGACATGAGTGGAGGCCTGGTGGAGGGTGCCCCTGGATGCTGGGGGGTGGGGGTGCTGGGAGAAATGTGTGGGGGCCTGGTGGAGGGTGCCCTGCACTGCTGGGGGGTGGTGGTGCTGGGAGACATGTGTGGGGGCATGGTGGAGGGTGCCCTGCATTGCTGGGGGGTGGGGGTGCTGGGAGACATGAATGGAGGCCTGGTGGAGGGTGCCCCACAGTGCTGGGGGTGGGGGCGCAGGGGGACATGAGTTGGACATGAGTGGTGGCCTGGTGGAGGGTGCCCCACAGTGCTGGGTGGTGGGGGTGCAGGGGGACATGAGTTGGACATGTGTGGGGGCCTGGTGGAGGGTGCCCCTGGATGCTGGGGTGTGAGGGTGCAGGGGGACATGGGTTGGACATGAGTGGGGGCCTGCTGGCAGGTGCCCCACAGTGCTGGGGGGTGGGGGTGCTGGGAGACATGCGTTGTTGATCAGTAGTGCAAGGTGACATGTGGCTTGGCTGGGGGGCATGCCCATGGTGGATGGGCTGCCTGCGGGACATGAGCAGGGGTGCAGGGTAGTCCCCTGTGGTGTGGGCTGCCTGCAGGGGCTGTGGAGGGTGTAGAGGGAACACCTGGGAGGACACACACAGCCAAATCACGTGTAGTACTCCCCGCGCACCCCTGAAATATACGTACCCTGCTGAATTTGCGTGTGAGACTTCCCGCGCACCCCTGGAACACATGTACCCAGGACAATCGCGTGTGGAACTTCCCACGCACCCCTGAAAGACACGTACCCTGCTGAATTCGCGTGTGAAACTTCACGTGCACCCCTGAAATACACGTGCCCTGATGGAATCGCGTGTGAAACTTCCCGCGCACCCCTGAAATACACGTACCCTGCTGAATTTGCGTGTGATACTTCCCGCTCACCCCTGGAATACACGTACCCAAGACAATCACGTGTGGAACTTCCCGCGCACCCCTGAAATATACGTACCCTGCTGAATTTACGTGTGAAACTTCCCACGCATCCTTGAAATACACGTGCCCTGATGGAATCGCGTGTGAAACTTCACGCGCACCCCTGAAAGACATGTACCCTGCTGAATTTGCGTGTGAAACTTCACGCGCACCCCTGAAATACACGTGCCCTGATGGAATCGCGTGTGAAACTTCACGCGCACCCCTGAAATACATGTACCCAGGACAATCGCGTGTGAAACTTCCCGCAAACCCCTGAAATACACGTTCCCCGCTTGGCGTTTGCTGTTTGGCAGCCCTGTGAACTGGTCCAGGGTTAGCGCAGACATTTGCGATGAATTGGGGATTTTGATGGCTTTTCCTTGCGCGAGAGCATTCTTGGGGGCGTAACTGGCGCTGCTGCAGGGTCGCTGCGCCACTCTGCGCCACGGCTTGTTTTGGAGGCTCAAATCCATGAATACGCTGTGCGATGAAATGGATTTTATTGCACGCGGCTGGTGCCGTGTATCGCACGGGGACACTGTGCGCCAGCCGCGTGCGCCACTTTTGTGCGAAATTCTATGAATTACCCTGTAAATCATAATATTATCTTTATACATATCATCTACTATCACTTTGAAAGCAGTATTCTGTCTTGCTGTCAGCGGTTCTAAAAGGTACCAGGCCACAGCCCTGCATAAGCTATGTCGTTCCATCTAAGCAAAATACGTTCTAAATCTACTTTCAACTTATCTCGTTCAAAATGCAAACATATACTGCTCTAAGTGGCTGTATAACCATGCAACACATATTTTATGTTAGAGGCTTCTGTGCATCTCAGCACTACAATTCAACTATTACTGATGCAGGAAAAGCAGAATCAGCATGTAAGGTACTATCTCTGTGTACACATGGTTACAAATATTGCAGAGCTTTGGACTGTTTTTATTTTTCTGCTCTTTTGAAAAAAATACCAACTCAGGAATTCTGTTACGTGCCTCCATTTATCTTCGGCTCCCTGCTGAGCTTAATTAGTTAAACGCGATACCCAAATTTCTTCGGAGCAGGGTTGGCGGTAGGGCCTTGTCCGTGGTGGCTGGCAAACTGTGGAACTCCCTTCCTGCTGGCTTGAGACGTATTAGTGACCACTTTCATTTTCGTCGCCTTCTCAAGACCGTCCTTTTCTAAACTCCATTGGCTATTACCTTGTTATGCTGCATCCTCTTGACAAGATTCCACTGGTGAATGTGCACGCTACAAATTTGCCTAACATAACAAACTCCCATCACAAATCAAACAACTCAATCACCGGGCATGCTGCTCCTTTCTCTGACGAAAGCATATCATTCTGTATCTATTGCCGCTTGTTTTTTTTAGAATTACTTCTAAGATACATATACCCCACTTCTTGAATTAGAATTACTTCTAAGATACATATACCCCACTTCTGGAATTAGAATTACTTCTAAGATACATATACCCCACTTCTTGAATTAGAATTACTTCTAAGATACATATACCCCACTTCTTGAATTAGAATTACTTCTAAGATACATATACCCCACTTCTTGAACGGTATCTAGTCATTGCATCGAATGGAATAGCATCAAATGCCTTACTATAGAAAAAAATGCATCGAAAAAAAAGCATTGAATGCATTTTTTAAGGTAAAGGGTTTATTTTAATTATAACGGGGTTTAAAGGTTAACAAAAATGGGGGATGTGGTGGCGGACCCCCCAATAAAAAAAAAATGGAAAAAAATGCATTTGATGCTTTTTTTTCGATGCCTTTTTTTCGACGGGAAGGCATTCGATGCTTTTTAATTCGATGCAATGACTATAAACATTTTCGAACCGATATGTGCAGATTGGACAGCTTTTTTCTGACAATCTAATTGTAATGATCTGCTATATATTATAGCAGTGTCCAGTTTATTTTGGAAAGATCCAAGTTCAAGTCTTTGGCTTTGTTCATTTAAATTGACTATGACATTAGGCAAAGACCACTGCATGATTTCCTGTTCACCGTAGTGCATGGCAACCTGCCTTAATTAGCTTTCATATTTGTTTCAGGATTAGCATCTTGCTTGCTCATCTGTGTACACATAAATACTGCCGTGGCTTTTTGCATCTTGCTCGCACATGTCTGGCAGTGTACGGCACATGTATCCTAGCCCTCAATTACGCCCTATCTTGTGTTATTAAATATAAAGACCTGACTTCGTAAGTGGGAGTCTTGTGTTTACACACAGTGAATAAACTACTTTAATGGGACTCACTGCCCTTCTCAATTCCATGCACGTGTTATACTGCCCCTGTCCTTTTATTATTTTCAGTAAACAGTGAAGTTCTATGTGATTTTGTCACTATAGGCTGTATGAAGGTGTTGGTTTAAAAACCTGTTGATTCTACTACTTGTAGTGAATAATAAAGTTCAATGTGCCTTTCACTCGTCTAAGCGCTATTCAAGTGTTGTATACTGCTCCTGCTGTTTCTACTAGTTGTGGTGAATCCGTCTGCATGAAAATCTTAATGACATTATCTAAAGGATATTACACCATTTTTACCACATAGTTACCAATTTTATAAGCAAGTTAATAAATTGTTCAGATATATGTGTACCTCATTGTTAGATAGGGAGCACATCATTTCCCCACATTTTACCATAGACGATGGATAATTTACCTCTTTTTCTTTCCAGAAATATTGTTATCTCCCTTTTAAATAGGTATCACAACACATTGCATAGAACAGCATTATTCCCCATTGCACATATGAGAATGACACTATGGGCCTCATTACACAGTAGGGGGTAAGGGTTTACTGGTACCGGTATTTTACCAGTACCGGGAAACCCTTACCGCCTTACTACGAGGTCCCTTTGCGGGTTGGGGAATTTAACGCCTGCTTTTTGCAAGCGTTAAAAAGCAACCCGCAAAGGGACCAGGGAGCTAATTACGGTACCGCAATTTGCGGTACCGTAATTAGCGCCTTCCCCATTCCCATAGAGCCCTATGGGGCAAAAATGGGAATGGGGAAGGGCAATGGGGGAAGGGGGAATTACCGCCCCACCAACCTTGGAATAGGGCGGTAATTCCCCTTTCCACCAAGGCGGTGCCAGTATTTTACCGGCATGGACCAAGGTGCTAATAGCACCTTGGTCCACCGCCATCTGTGTAATGAGGCCCTATGTTTCATACATTAGCTTTGTCGGGGGGAAATTCTGCCGGGGTCGGCCGGGCCGTCCGTAGACCTCCGGGCAGGGAGGCCCCAACTCCTCCCGTATATCCCAAAAGAGATAGAGTATGAGACACACGCAAGAAGCAAGGTGACTCTGCTGTTTATTAGACAAAACGGCAGGGATGGGTCAAGGAACGTACGCGTCCGTCCTGAAACACACACAATCGTGGGGCTCGCAGGCCCTTTTTACCTTAGTATGACACGCTACTTGCGTCACCTTACAAAGTGTAGCAAAAAACCTATTCCCACTCTGGATTGGTTACTCGAGTGGTAGGGTTAGTATAGCATACATATAGAGAACGGTGTTAGTGGTTGAGGGTTAGTCAGGTGATATGCTTGGGCTGTCCCTTCAATTTGATACATGAAAATTGTTACATGAAGACCTCTGAGGATTGGTCAATGTTAATGGCGTCAGTGATAAGAGCCCCATGTTCTGATTGGTCCGCTCTCGAGCCTCCCAGTCTGGGACTATCGCTATTCCCAGCTCGCGGTGCACCTGTCATTTGCAACAATGTTTTACTATGGGTAGGTGTAAACAATGTGAGGATTTATTTATATGTTGGGAGGTCGACTACTCCCACTGCTGCAGATGTCCAATGAGTCTTTTAATTGTATCTGCCTGTGTCTTGAAACGTGGGATTCAGGCGTCTCCTTCCTCCTGGGCTTGGCATCCTGTCAGGTTTGGCTTTGTCACGTGAGGTGGGACCATGTTTGAGGCAGAATTCAGCATAATTAATATTGTTTTTCCCACTGTGTGCCTGGTTTATCTTGCAGGTGCGACCTTGGCGTCGGCTTGCGGCGTGCAAGATTGCAACATCGTGCCCTTGGCTGTGTGCTTTCGCCGGGCTCATTCTGCAGGGTCAGCAACCAAGCTCTTGCTTATTCAATGTTCATGGAAGCTTTTGCTTGCGGCCTACTTGGGCCTGGTGCATAGGTGGAACCGTTTGATGCAGAGCGCTTTAGGTTACGGTATCATGTGGCTCTATCCCCAGTATCGTGTCTCCGTTATATTCTTCATTATGGTACATGGTTCTTAGAAGAAGCGTGAGCAAGCCTTTTTAGATAAGTTCATTATGCGTCTTGCGTTTCTGCATTTTGAGAGCCTATGTGAAAAATAATAAAGATGCACGTCCGTGGGTATGTCTGTCGCCTACGTCATAGCACTGAGTATGTTCTTCGTGTGGATTGGTGTGGGAGTGTCCAGTGTGCATGTTTGCACAGGTGTGCTGACCGTTGGCTAGGTCTTCATGGCATCTCTAACGACGTGTAGGTTTAGTCGAGTTGATCCATGCCGCAGGTGTCGGCATGGGCAGGGCGGGCTGCTGGGCAGGTAGGTGGGCACATCCGTATGTTCCTGTACCAGGGTATTTGGTCGTCTGGTAGATAGGCAAACTCCTCTCGTGGCAGGTGTCTAGGCCGTGATCCTCTAGGCCAAGCGCGAGAGGGGAAGGGCGGGAGTCTGTTCTTCCATTCTCCTACTTCAGTCCCCCCTCTGGTCGACTTGTCGACCACAAACATATCCTTTTCTTTATCTTCTCTCACTCTCCATATTTTAGTTATTCCTCCCAAATGTCCATAGTGGTTAACATGGTCTTCAAATGACCAATACATATATGCACAGGTTCCTCCAGGAGTGCAGTATACCCATTTCCCTATGTAGCTCCTTGGGTTTCTTTGGTTTTCGAGCTTCACAGATGGTGGGTCCAGGTGGTTGGTGAGGATCTGGTTGCGCAACTTCTCTCTCTCTTTTATGATTGTGCCTGTGTGTTGGCCGTCATCTGTTGGCATCCAGAGGTGCATACCAACCATTTCGATCATCTCGTCTGTGGTGCGTGCCTTCCGGGCCTTCCAAAATCTTATTATGATCAGTGTAGCTCCAGCCAAAATAGTACATCCAACTATAATCTTCAGTCCATCTGACACCCAAGATGGCATCCATGACCATAATATTGAAAAACAGCTCTCATCCTTTTTGGCACCTTTACTTTCATCCATCATTTTTGAGTGCATCTGGGCCAATTGTAAAACTGCTTCTGTCAGTGTACCATTGTCAGCATCGTTGGCAGGGATGAATGTACAGCATGATTGTCCTATCTTAGCGCAAACTCCTCCTTCCATTGCTGTGAGGAGGTCCAGCAGATATCTGTTCTGAAGTGCCACCTCCTCTTTTATTGCGTTGAATCCATTTACCGTAGAATTAATAGTCATCATTAGTTCCCATCGAGTTATCTGGAGCCATTTTGCGTTTGCGTAAGCCTGTAGTCCTGGATGTATTATTGAGGAGAAGAACATTGCTGCTCTGCTTAATAGTCTGTGCTCTGGTGGAATTGAAGTGAGTGCCGTTTCCGACCTTCCCCATAGGTAATTTCCTGTCAGAGGTTCTCCTTGTCTTTTCTTTCTATTCAGGACAGTATTATTGCCGTTGGTTTTGCTCTCTGGCCCCTTCTGAGGTTTTACAGATCTCTTCTTCCTCTTGTTCCCTTCATCCATTTTGGGGAAGTTCGCCATCTTGACATGTTTCTGGGGTACCACTAGTGATGGTACATTAACGTGCACCATTGTGCATATACCATTCCACAGAGGGGGCAGTGTGTGGTATGCTTTTTCTCCACAGGCCCAGTAATGATCCATCACTACTGCTGTTCCTGCTCCCCCCTCAGGTAACTCCATCACAGTTGGTGTTGTATCCTACGTCCACCTCCCCTTTATGTTGGTAGCATACCTTAGGCTCAGTTAGTGGCAGTATTGTTATTGGGTCTTCATCCTTCTCCATCCACGTGAGCATGGGTACGTACTTGACCCAAGTCGTCCAACATCTATGGTTGTGTCCATCAATAGTTGAAATATTTTCTCTTGTTACCATGTTGCTGCCAACCACTCCTATGTCCCATTTGTTGTTCATGTACACCTTCCCTGTTATTATCACCAGTGGTCTTTCCCAACATCCGTTTTTACCAGGGACTTCAGTGGCGTACCAATCACATGGTAGGTACTGTAGTGTTACTTTCTTTGTTTCTCCTTTTTCAGGACCACTTGTTATGTATCTGAATCCTTCAGCATGTAAACTACTCTTGTGGTAACTCAAATAAGTCTTGAGGAAGTTGTTTTCATATGGATATGTATCTCGTGTTTTCCACACCAGTTGCACCACTGTCCCTTGAAATCTTCCTTTCGTCTGGAACAGTGCCAGGTATATTATACATCATGCTATTTTTTCATCTATCTCCGTGGCAACAAATGTTCGAGAAGCGCTCATGGCGTATGGGATTAATGAGCAAACGTAGCAGCTGTCTTCTGTTGTCTGCTTACCTATGTGGGTCATGTGTTGGTACCATATGTTGTTTGAGATGTGTGCTGAATCTTGTATGTAGTCATCAATACCTTTATTATCTGAGTATGTGCTGCGTTTAACTCTATTTTCCTTGTGTGGGATTTTACTAGTACCACCTGACGTAACACCTGTTGCAGCTGGGGGTGGGGGTGTATTAGGTTTGGGAACAGCAATAATATTGCAGCATAGCTGTACTGCCATACAGAGGCAGCCAAGAATCCGGTGATCATTAAAATCCCTATCAATTTTATTACAGATGCTAATTTCACCGGCATTTTGCTCTTACCTTGCTGCAGTCCGGCAGCTTATTCTTGTGACGTTACAGTTGCCCGCCTGAAAATTCTTAATATGCTTGTTATTAGTGTTAGTTGTCGTTTTTAAGCTCTCCCTATCAAGTAGTCATTCAGTGCCCAGGCGAAGAGCTGTTCCCACGCCAATCTAAGCGATCTATCTTTTAGGGCAGGCAAGTATGGTTGGAGGTGGGGCATTGAATGTTCTATGGCCAAGAGGAATGCTGTGTAGTAGACACGTACCCTCCTTCTTTTCAGGTACGTAGGCCTTTTTATTTCATATACAAATTGGTGTGACAATTCTTCCAGGTAATTATCGTCTGAGGGTACCATCTACTCCTGGGCAGTGAATTGGTTAGTTATCTACTTTCTTAGTAATACAATAATACGCTGTACCTGCATGTGCGAGAGAAAAGAAAGAGAACATTCAGGTATTTACATGTGTAAATGTGCAAGACAATGTCCTTCAGTTCAGTTATTACTACAGTGGGTAGGGGGTCAATGGGCAGATGGTTTGGGGCTCAACTGGCGGAAGTCTCTTTACTCTTTAATCGTGTAACCATGGGGTGGGCGGTATGGGGATCACCCCTTTCTTTTCTAGTAGTTGTCTCTGGGGAATCTGAGGGGTGGCAGGGTATGGGGACACTTAGGCCGTTAGTTGTGGTAGAAGTCTCTTCCTCCGTTGGTGACGCTGTTGTTGTTCTTCCAGTGGCCCTGTCGGTGGCGCTGGGGCGGGTCTGGAGTTTGTAGATCTTTACGTCGTGTAGGTGGTTCCAGGCACGTTTGTCCTGTAGCTTTACTGCTCTCGTTGATACCTCCTCTACCAGATGGGGGCCAGTGAAGCGTGGGCTGTTCCACTTTCTGTTGAAATTGCGAAGTAGTGGGTGGTCACCTTTAGCAACTTTGCACAGTCTTTCCTTTTCCAATTCTTTATCCGCGTCTTCTTGTTCATCGCTGTTAGACCCGCCCCGCGTGCGCTCGAGCTGTTGAGACACAAACACTACACTAGTAATCAAAGAAGACACATATTGGTACATTTCATCACCAAGGACATTTGGAGTACTCTCGTGATCGGTAAATGCTCTTGATATTGGCGTTAGGGGAAGGCGCATTTGACGTCCGGTAACCACCTCGTGAGGGGTGAGGTGGTGGTCGGAACCTGGTCTATTCCTTATCTCAAATAGGGCTAGTGGAAGGCAATACAACCAACTCTTCTTTGTTGTTTGCTGTATTTTTGCAATTGCCTCCTTTAATAGGCCATTCAGGCGTTCACATACACCTTTGGCCTGTGGGTGGTATGCACATGCAAATTTATGCTTGATGTTCAGTAAGGATGTGATGTGCTGGAACATTTCGTTTGCGAAATGTGGGCCATTATCTGACCGCAGTACCTCGCACACTCCCCACCTGGGGAAGACCTCCCTCACTAGGAATTTAGCTGCTCTGAATGCATCTGGGTGTGAACAGGGCCCTGCTTCAATCCACCTCGAGAATGGGCATACTACTACAATCATATACCTATTTCCTTGACATACGTTGATCATATCAACATAGTCAATATGGAGATGTCGGAAGGGTCCCTCTGGCCGGGGTATAGTACCTCTTATCACCTTCAGAGTGTGACCGGCTGTAAACTGTTCACATGTGAGACAATTGCTGATAAAATTTGACACATGAGAATTTAACTTGTGGCAGAACCAGTCTTCCCTAATTCGTGCTGCAATTACTTCCTTGCCTGTGTGGGCTGGGTGGTGTAGTTGGCTCAGGGCGGCGTTCAATAGTACCAGTGGCATTACAATCTTTCCAGTGTCACCCTGGTGCCATAGTGCGTCAGTTGGTGACATTGTGCATCCTATTTTTACCCATATTTCTTTTTCTGCCATTGGTGCAGCCGCTTGTAGCTCCATTATCTGTGTGGCTGGGAGATGGGTGTACCCTTCTCTTATCAACATCTCCTTAGCCATTCCCCTCCCTCTCCCTCTCTTTTATTCTGGGGGGTTCCATACCTCACCAAAATATGCAGCATACTTCGCATGTGCGTCTGCTGCTGCATTCCCTTTTGAAATATGGTCTTCACCATTGGTGTGTGCGGTGCATTTGACCAAAGCTAATTCTTGGGGGTCATTTATTGCTTCAATTAGTTCAGCCAATAGGAGGGCATGTTGCACTGGAGTGCCATCAGCTCTCCTAAACCCTCTTCTTCTCCATTTCGACAGCCCTGAGTGGACAGTGGACGTAACATATGCGCTGTCGGAATATATGGTCACTCGCTTGTCAAAGCTTTCCTTCAACGCCAAGATTAGTGCAATTAATTCTGCCGCCTGAGCGGAATAATGCTGTGGTAATTGTACACATTTCATTGCCACACACACCGGTACCTCCATCATTTTTACCACTGCTGCCCCAGTCCTCCTTATACCATCCCTTTGATCGATAGTTGATGACCCATCAATGAACAGGAGCTCACCTCCCTCTAGTGCGTTCTCTTCAATCTTTCTAGTACATGAGTACATTTCAGTTATTTGCGTACAATCGTGGGCATAATCTCCTTCCTCAATTACTTCTGCTAGGAACCTTGCAGGGTTGACCGTGCTACATCTAACAATTGATAGTTCAGCTCTGGATAAGATGATCTCATAACCTGATGCCCTTTGCGTGGTTAGGGTGGACTTAGGTTTATTCAACATTGCAAATAGTGCATGTTCCACAAACAGTGTAGTTGGGCACCCCATGAAGATTGCTGATGCTTTCTCTACCGCAAAAGCAGCTGCGGCGAGACCTTGTTCGCAAGGGAAATGACCTAACATCACAGGATCTAAGTGGCCACTGTAAAATGCTACTGGTTTGTAGCCCATGCTTGTTTTTCGAGCCAACACTGCTTTCATTACTGCTGAGTCGCAATGTGAAAATATAAAGAATTGTCGCTCATAGTCTGGGGTTGCCAGTACTGGAGCAGTTGATATCGCATCTTTCAGTTCATCAAAAGCCTCTTTCATTTCCATTGTCCACCCCAACATTTTCTCCCCTTTATTAGCTTCCTTTAACGCCTCAAGCAGGGGTCCTATGTATGAGCTGTAATCAAATACCCATGCTCTACAGTAGTTGCACAGACCCAGGAACTGCTGTAGTTCCCTCACTGTTTGTGGCACTGGCGTTTTTGAAATGGCCTGTGCTCTTTGTGGTGCAATCTTTCTTCCATGTTGGGATATGAGCTGACCAATGTAAAGTACCTGTTCTTGACAGTACTGTAACTTTTCCATCTCTACCCTTGTACCCTTTTTCAGCCAATATTGTCAGCATCTTTAATGAGTCCTCTCTGCATGTTCTTTCGTTTGTACTGCAAATTATTATGTCATCGACATACTGCAACACTGTGCTTTCTACTTCAATGTTACCCAAATCCATCTGTATTACTCTGTTGAAGATTGAGGGTGATTCGGAGTACCCTTGTGGCAATCTGGTATGTTTCCACTTTGTGTTTCTGTAAGTGAAGCTTGTCAGATCTTGTGAGTCTGGGTGCAGTGGTATTGAGAAAAAAGCATTTTTAAGGTCGATCACTGTAAATCGTGATGCTTCTGCTGGAATGCCACACAATATTGTGGCCGGGTTTGCGGCTATGGGGTATTCTGCTTCTACTATGTTGTTCAAGGGCCTGAGATCCTGTATGAAGCGCCAAGACCCCCCTCTAGCCTTGCGCACTGGGTATACAGCCGTGTTACATGGTGATTCTGAGGGGACCAATATGCCATTATCTATAAGGGCCGTTATGGTTTCATATATGCCCTCATCTGCCTCTTTTGATAGTGGGTACTGTTTCATTCTGGGGAGTATTGCACCTTTTTTCAATTTTATCCTTACTCCCCCTATACTTTTTATGCACCCCACGTCATAGGGGCTAGTAGTCCATAATGATGTGGGTACTTTTGTCATATCCTCCTCAAAGAAGGGAACTGGGGTGGATGTGGGTGCCTCAAGTGCCATTGCAATTTTCTGTGCCACTTGTTTGTACACCACTCTTAGCCATATTTCCACACTCATCATAAACACCATTTCCCCTTCCTCCTTTCCTTCTGAGAACAGCTCCTCATCTGACACCTGGGTGAGTCTACATCCTTCTGCTAGTGCTATCACTGCCCTCCATGCTCTTCCTTCTCTGTCTTGGGCATGTACCGCAATGTAATCAGCTGTTGCTATAATGCTCTCAATGTCCACTGGAACCACCTTTCCTTCTGGTTCATTGACTGGTCTTTCTGGTCTGAACAAATAGGCTGCTGGCCTCCTCCAGATCTTTCCCTCTATCCCTGGCATCCATGCAAATGCCATGTCTGTCCCGTACTGGAATAGTTCGCCATCTGCTGGCTCAGCCCTAATCGCTGTCTGTCCGCCCGCAGTATGCTTGCATAATCTGTCGTGCTGTGAGCAAGTTAATTCCTGGAGTAGAGCAAATTATGCCGTCCTCCGTAAAGGAGATCGTCATATTCAACTTGTTCATGATATCTCTCCCCAGTATATTTACTGGTGAGGCACTATAATATAAAAGTGGGACTGACATGTCATAATCTCCTATAGATAAGGGAATGTTATCAGTAAAGGGAACCAACCCTCTAGCCCCAGAGAATCCTTGGGTGTTCATGGCTTCGCCCGACATCTTAAATTTACCTTCCCTTATGCAAGACCGGGTCGCCCCGGTGTCAACAAGGAATGATAATTTTTTGTCACCTATCGTTACCTCTATGCGTGGTTCCTCCGCACTATTAGGTGTTACCGACAGGATGGGACACACCAAGGCCATCTGTGGGCTGTCCTATTGAGGGTACAACGATTGACCATTTCCTGTGTAAGGGTTGTGTCCCAGGACCGTCACCCTACCCAGTTGTGTTTGTTGTGCTTGAGGTTGTTGTGTTATCGGTACCTGTTGTTGTGGCAGTGAATATGTCTGTGGCTGTTGTTGTGTTGTTAGTTGTTGCTGTTCATTTCCCTGTTGCAACGTCTGCTGTTGCTGTATGCCCTGCTGTTCCTGTGTGGGCCTTGGTTGTCCCTGTTCGCTCCATGATGGTGTTCCTGGTCTTACTCTACACGTGCGTGACATGTGCCCTACTAATCCACAACTCCAACACACCGGTGGTTCCCTGCTCTGCCATGGAAAGCTTCCTGTGTTGTCCTGGTATACTGGTTGCCCGGTGGGGTAGGAATTTCTAAGTCCTCCCACCTGCTGTTGTGTGTTATATCCGTATCCTCTTCCTCTCATAATTCCTCCTCTTCCCCTGTTGTAATTATAATACCCAGCTCCTGGCATTGAGTATCCTCCTCCCATGTTGGTCGTGTATGATTGGAGTGGCGGCACCTGTTGTGTTATAGTCTGTGAGGGTGGTATTTGGGAGGGATCTTGTGCAGCCACTACTTGTGTGGGGCTTTGGGTCATTGTTGTAGGTTTGTAGGTTTAGTTATTAGTGCCCCTTCCATTGTGTATTTAGTAAGTTTTTTCTGTACTAGTTTAGCCTCTTCCGTTTTCCTGTTCTCTTCCTTTTGTTTCATTTTTCCTTGCCATGTCCTGCAATGATGTACTATTGTCAGTTGTATTTCTGGCCATGCTTTTGCTTCCATTCCCACTACTTTGTTCAGTTGTTTCTGAACTCCTTCTGGGAGCCCTTGTACTAGTATATGATAAAATATTGCTGGTGTTTTGTCCCATTGTTCTCTAGTTTCCATGCACCACTTCTCTTGGATTTCCTGGATATAATCAACAGGATCTTCGTCCTCACGCATCTTGCGTGAGGTGATTGCTCCTATGTCTGATGTGTCTGGGTACTGTACCCTCAGTGCCTGCCATAGTGCATGTCTGCAGTTTGCGAATGGTGCCCCATCGTGCGATGTGTTTGCTATTGTTACCCCAGTGAATCCCGCTCTCTTCCAAATGTCATCCGCTGCATCCCCTAATATTGATATTAGAAGGCCCTTTACATCTCCTACTGCCAGTTTCTGTCCTGCGGTGTGTTTTCCATTTCATATATCCATTTACCCGCACCTCCACTTAATGATGGGAGCCTGCACTTTATATTTTCTTTGTCTGTATGCTTCCAAGGGACGTATTGTGGTCTAACCCCTCCCCTCTCCAGAAATGGCATTAAGTTGTGTCTCGTTTTACCCCTTGGGTTCCATAAAATCGAGTCCTCACACCCCTCCTCTTCTTCCCTCTCTCCTTCATCGTCAATTTCGTCCGTATTTCCCCTGCTCGTAACTCTTTCTTCTCCATCTTTTCCCCTTCTTCCATCATTTCCTGTATTTAATGTGGGCGTGTGTATTCGTCCTTCCTGCCTGCGTCTAGGGAGGTCTCTAAGCCTACCTGCATAGGGTGTCAGTTCGTTTGTGAAGGGCGCGAGTTTGATTTTACGTAATGAGCGTGAGGTGGTTGAGCATGTAGGGTGGGATAGGAGAGGGTGTAATGGTGACGGTGTGACTTCATGTGTCTGTCTTTCCGCTATTCCTTGCTCTTCCTCCTCACTTCTCTCCAGTTCATCCTTTCTCCTACAGATCCATGGTGAGTCTGTATTGGTCCGGGTGGTGTATAGTTTATCTAGGCTTTCCCTTTCACTGTTTCTTCCTTCCTTCTCCATTCCTTCTTCTTCCTCACTACAAAAGTCATTCATAAACGGCAGCCCCCACTCTGTCTTTTTCCCCTTGATTGTTACTGTTTTTAAGTCTATTAGGTCCGGTTCTCCCTTTTCTCCTTTACCAACCGCTCCCCTTTGCGCTGACGTTGTTGCTACTTCTGTGTCTCTATACACATAAACCCCTTACTTCACTCTCCCTTCTCCTATCTTCTCTTTCCCCTTCATTTCTCTCCTCCATCTCTAAACCAATTTCCTCCCTTTTCCTTTTTAATTCCTCCATTACTTCACTACTCACCTTTTCCAATATCCTTTCATCTTCTTTCTTCCTTTCCCATCTCACCCTCTCTCTTTCTAATATGCTCTCTATCACCCTTCCTTCTTCGTATTTCTTAGTCGCTTCTGATAGTAATCTCTTCTTCCACATTGCCATTTCTTTTTCTTTCTCTTCTTCTTCCCTTTTCCTCTCTCGTAGCACTGCTCTTGATACCCTTTCTGCTGCTGCTTTTACCCTCTCAGCTTCTCTCCTTTGCTCCTCAGTTCGTTCCCTTATCTTTTCCAATTCGTTCTTACCTTCTTTCCTTTCCCTCGCTCTCTCTCTTTCCTCCCTCTCGAGCTGTTTGATCAGCTCATTCTGCTCATCCCTTAACTCTGCTAGTCGTTCCTCCAAAATCTCTTCCTTTTGTCGTAACAGCTCTTCCCCTCTCATTCCACTCTCCCTGGTATTATCCTCATCTATTTTCCTTACTACCTCCTTCTCTTCTCCTGTTAATGAACCTCGTAATTTTAATAGTATCTGCGCAGCTACCCACTCATCATGTCCTATTTCCACAGTTTGTTCTTCTCCAGTCCTCCCTTCCCCTGCTGGCATCTTCCTATGAGCCACATATGGTGGCGGGCTGTATGCCGGGTTCGAGTACCACTCAGCCTCCCTTAACTGTCCTCTTTCTATTTCTCCTAATTCTCTTAAAGGGTACAACCCCCCTCCCTCTGTTTTCACTACCTTTGCTAGGGGTATATCGTTGCTCTGTTCCTTTTTTATTTCATTTTCTTTTGAGTTATTATTCTTTTCTCCTCCCTCTTGTCCGTTCCCCGTGTTCTTTGGGTCTTCACTCCCCTTTTTCCCATTCTCTCCTTCCTCCTTAATCTCTTTTTCTTCCGGTATTTCCCCCACAGTGAACATTCCATTTGGTCCTAGTTAAACACCTCCACGTGGTGTGTCAACTTCTTCCCTTTGTATGTATTATGCAGATGGTTTAATAGTGAATGTTGGGTATATGGATCGAAGCTACCATTAGGCGGCCATGGTGTTATCATTTTGTTGTCCGTCCCCTGTGTCCATTCTATGCTATACTTGATCAGTTTCTCCCTATGGGGTGACAGTGTTGTACATATGTGTTGTAGTGGGGTAGTTCCCCCACCCTCCCGATCCTGTCCCGTATGACATAGTAGCGCTTCACTTATTATCCTTCCCCTATTTGGTAGCTATTATCTTACTAACACTTACAATACACAGTCTTATACCTTTACCTGGCCCCGTAAATTTGGGGACTTGCGATAGTCCGCTAAGGAAAATTAGTAAAATATAGTATTTACATTTGTATATTTTCTTCTTTCTTTCTTCCTTTACACAACACCCTTACAGCCCCCTGCGGCCGAGGTGCACGTAGCCCCCTGCGGCTGCGTACCCCTTGTGACGTTCTTATACAGTCGTCCTATTTTCATTTGCTCCTCCTCCTTCTTCTACACTTGCCGTGGCCGGCGTTCTCCGTGCGCAGCCACGTCCCCCGTTTCGCCTTTCCCCGATCAACTCATTACCATTTATCTCCGTTTCCACTCCCTTACCACAGTTCTCTTCCCCACCACTCTCAGAAAGAAAGATGCCTTGTGCTCGGGATATCCTATGAAAGCCCTACTGGTGACGTCACCAATCTCTTCGAACTACTGGTAAGTTCTTCATATATTCTTTAAGTCCAAAATACACTTGCAATCTACCCCCGTTAACCTCACAGCTGTCTTCCTGTCACTCCTGGAACAAGGTAATCAATAATATAATCGGACTGCGCACGCTGCGTCGCCTCGCGTGTGATACGCCCCTCGACAGGAGGGCTTAACCAGCCAATTATCTTCCGTATTGGGCAACTAACTAGCTACCGCCTACAGGGAAACGTCATCTACCTATCGAGTTTCTTGCTCGAACAATAGGGATCCTCATCTACTCATTGATCAATAAATGCCAAATCGTAGGAAACCACACACACACACCCTTACGCGTAGTCGCGACCTAGGCCAATCAGTGTCTACGAGCGGCCGCACGTGATGTTTTCGTGCTCCATCTCCCTCTCTCGCGTAACGTAGCCGACTGCTCTCGCACTCGTTCGGCTACCATTCATTTCATTGCCAAAACTAAATTGTCAAACCTTCGCCGCGCACCTGTGCAACACCTCCCACCTCCCGTATTTAATTCCTCCCCCCTCCCTCACAATTTCACATTGCTTGTTGTGCGTGGCATGCTCACCAAGTTCTCTTGATGCGGGGCCGCTCAACTGTGTGCACCCCTCCAAGCGGCTCGCCACCTCCCCTTGTCTGGACCACGTCTGGACACTCGCCAACCGCGGGCGGAATACTTCTCAACCGGCTCCCGAAGGCCAATATCCGGATTGCACTGTCCGGTCTTCTCGCAGTTCCGCGCTGGTCCTGTAGTCCTCAGAAGGGGGCAACGGCAGAGGGGGCCACGCCGCCGGGCCTCCTCGCAACGGGAGTACCTGGAAAAATAAAAATAAAAAAGCAGATCTTAAACAGATCTCAGCAGTGCCTCCAACTTGTCGGGGGGAAATTCTGCCGGGGTCGGCCGAGCCGTCCGTAGACCTCCGGGCTGGGAGGCCCCAACTCCTCCCGTATATCCCAAAAGAGATAGAGTATGAGACACACGCAAGAAGCAAGGTGACTCTGTTGTTTATTAGACAAAACGGCAGGGATGGGTCAAGGAACGTACGCGTCCGTCCTGACACACACACAATCGTGGGGCTCGCAGGCCCTTTTTACCTTAGTATGACGCGCTACTTGCGTCACCTTACAAAGTTTAGCAAAAAACCTATTCCCACTCTGGATTGGTTACTCGAGTGGTAGGGTTAGTATAGCATACATATAGAGAACGGTGTTAGTGGTTGAGGGTTAGTCAGGTGATATGCTTGGGCTGTCCCTTCAATTTGATACATGAAAATTGTTACATGAAGACCTCTGAGGATTGGTCAATGTTAATGGCGTCAGTGATAAGAGCCCCATGTTCTGATTGGTCCGCTCGCGAGCCTCCCAGTCTGGGACTATCGCTGTTCCCAGCTCGCGGTGCACCTGTCATTTGCAACAATGTTTTACTATGGGTAGGTGTAAACAATGTGAGGATTTATTCATATGTTGGGAGGTCGACTACTCCCACTGCTGCAGATGTCCAATGAGTCTTTTAATTGTATCTGCCTGTGTCTTGAAACGTGGGATTCAGGCGTCTCCTTCCTCCTGGGCTTGGCATCCTGTCAGGTTTGGCTTTGTCACGTGAGGTGGGACTGTGTTTGAGGCAGAATTCAGCATAATTAATATTGTTTTTCCCACTGTGTGCCTGGTTTATCTTGCAGGTGCGACCTTGGCGTCGGCTTGTGGCGTGCGAGATTGCAACATCGTGCCCTTGGCTGTGTGCTTTCGCCGGGCTCATTCTGCAGGGTCAGCAACCGAGCTCTTGCTTATTCAATGTTCATGGAAGCTTTTGCTTGCGGCCTACTTGGGCCTGGTGCATAGGTGGAACCGTTTGATGCAGAGCGCTTTAGGTTACGGTATCATATGGCTCTATCCCCAGTATCGTGTCTCCGTTATATTCTTCATTATGGTACATGGTTTTTAGAAGAAGCGTGAGCAAGCCTTTTTAGATAAGTTCATTATGCGTCTTGCGTTTCTGCATTTTGAGAGCCTATGTGAAAAATAATAAAGATGCACGTCCGTGGGTATGTCTGTCGCCTACGTCATAGCACTGAGTATGTTCTTTGTGTCGATTGTTGTGGGAGTGTCCAGTGTGCATGTTTGCACAGGTGTGCTGACCGTTGGCTAGGTCGTCATGGCATCTCTAACGACGTGTAGGTTTAGTCGAGTTGATCCATGCCGCAGGTGTCGGCATGGGCAGGGCGGGCTGCTGGGCAGGTAGGTGGGCACATCCGTATGTTCCTGTACCAGGGTATTTGGTCGTCTGGTAGATAGGCAAACTCCTCTCGTGGCGGGTGTCTAGGCCGTGATCCTCTAGGCCAAGCGCGAGAGGGGAAGGGCGGGCGTCTGTTCTTCCATTCTCCCACTTCAGCTTCATACCATTTTGCATAGATTGGCATCATATAGTTTCTCAGATCACGTAAAACCTGTAATGTACTCTTGAATGATGTTGTTCTGGCAGGACCAGACCCGCTGAAAGGGAACATACAGTATCTCTGACTATTAACATTTTTATGATCACCTGCTAAGCAAACATTAACATTGCTCCTTCTAGCTATAGCAGCATAATGTTGTAACGTTTAAAAGCATCAAACAGCGTTGTTTTGTCTAAGAAGGAAATGTTCATTGAAGGAAAATATATATGGTGCTACTCAATTAAGAGAGTTCAATTAAACTATAGAGCAAATATCATCACTGACCCAGCACCTTGGTGATTCTGGTTCTTGCCCAAACCATCTGGTTTCTATGGTGTGCTGCAGGTGCATTATCCAACCATGTTGCACAGCACTATGTTGTACAAAACAAGGAACCTTCCCCTTGACCATCAAATCCTCCCACTTCTTAAGAAACCAACACTGGACCCTGACGTTCTCAGCAACTACTGCCCATTACCTATCTTCCCTTTCTAAGGAAGATCTTTGAGAAAGTAGTAGCCGCACAACTCCTCATCAAAGCCAATAACCTCCTTCAGTCCTACCAATCTGGCTTCAGACCCATATGAAGCAAAGAAATGGCTGCCATCAAGGTGATCAATGATGCCCTTAAAATCCTTGATGTTGCCTATCCTAGTTCTCCTTGAACTCTCAGCAGCATTTGACACAGTAGACCACCAGACACTCACGGACAATCTATATCGCTGCATGGCATGGGGATCAGTGAGATCATTCTCAGCTGGTTCTAATCCTACCTTGCGAACCGCTAACAGTTAGTACAAATGGATTCTTCCAGATCACCAACTCTACCCATCATATGTGGAGTCCCACAAGGATCCATGCTGTCATACATGATCTTCAATCTTTACATGGTACTGTTTGGAACCCTCCTCTTGCCACACAACATCCACATTCACCAATAGGCAGAAGACACACAGATCTATCCCAAGATATCTTCCATTGAAGACATCCACAGGCTCAAGGCCTGCCTCACATTCATCCAGTCCTGGATGTCCAGTGCTTACTTGAAGCTCAACCCCTCCAAGACTGAATTTCTACTGTTGACCAACAACACCGAACACTCTGACATCCAGACCTGGAACTCTGCTATAAACCTTGAAGGATTCACACCCCAGCTGGACCCCTGTGCAAAATCCATTGGGTTCAACATCAACAGACACCTCACATTCAAACAGCACATACCAAAAGGAAGACACAAACAGCCTGGTATCAACATTCTCTCTGCTGGTGGAAAATCAAGCACTTCATCCCAGAAAACAACTTCAGATCTGTTGTCCAAGATGTAGTCCTCCCCCACCTGGATGTTGGCAGTGCCCTTTTGGAAGGCCTAACGGTGACTAACCTGGCACCCCTGAAATGTGTCCTGCATGTTGCAGCAAGACTCAATAAAAGGCTCTGCAAGTTCGACCACATCACTGTGACCTTCTATGATCCACCAGAAGGAGGGAATGTGCAGACCTGAATTACAACAGTACAGAAAGAAAAGAACCAGAAGACATTCTTTCTCTGTCTACGGTCCAAGACTCTGGAACATCCTCCCAATCAACATCAGATTTGCCCCATCACTTCTACAGATTAGGAGAGAGCTCAATACCTTTCTCTTCAAGGAATGGCTCCTCCTTAACACCTAGGTCCATACACCCAGCACTTCCCACCCTACCTGAGACTCTGTGATCTGCTCCCCACTGTCTTCCCCCATACTGCCAATTGCCCAACCTCCCCTGTTAACTCCCTGCTCCTTTTTGTCTCTGCTTCCCTCACAGTGTTCTTCCCATGATGAGTGTAAAATGCTCTGTTGCTTCCCGAAAGCTAGGTCTGCACTCAATAAATACCATAATAATAATAATAATAATAATAATAATAATTATTATAATTACATTAATAATAGCAGTGACGTGTCTTCCAGTAGCTGTGGATGATACATAAGCATTGTGTTTTCTCCTTATTGAACAGTCGTGCTTGACCCACCTGGGAGCTGACATTCACATCTACTGGTGCACCATCACAGGGCAGAAGGGTACTGTTGCCAAGATCTGCAATTGATGGACGTATCAAAACATCAGCGCCATGCAAACCCAACATCTCTTGAAAATAATCTCACCATACAAACTGTGAATTTGTATTGATCAGGTAACACTTATCTAGCTGTTGATTTACCAAAAATGCAATTCTTCATCTTCTGATCTTGTTTTGTTCATTAGTATCTCCGGTTTGAATATTTCCGAACTGGACAAAGATCGCATTGCATAATCTATATATACTGTTTAAATTTAGTTCGAACTTGTATCCTATGTCAAAAGATCCCACGTTATGCACCCTTGCAAGTGCCATGCAAAGTCTACACATTCTGAAAATGTGTTGAGTTTCAGCGACACGTTGCTTTTTCTCTGTTAGATTTTCAGTCCTCTCCACGTTGGTAGATGGCAACACCTTGCAGTGGCCTCTGTGTACTTTAAGGTGCAATGATACCTGTTACTCATTTTGAAGTTTTATAGCTGAAGATTGCTAATATTGTTGTTACTTCAATTCTGAATCGTGTCACAGAGTCTCTGTCAAATGTTTATTGTCACAGATAATCCTGTCACCATGAGATTGCAGAATTAATCTAGAAAATCTTCTAATGTCCTCACATGCAGATGTAAGAAAAATCTTTTGAGTATCCATGTTTCTCTGCAGGCCCAAAAGTCAGATTCAGTGCCTTGCAAACTGAAGGAAATGTAATTCTTCTTGCTTAAGTGCAGAATCCAAAACCAGTTAAAGGAAAATGAAGGATTTTAATTCTTCTGCTTTCAAAAAAGTCTCTAAAAAATGTTTTTTTGTAAAGTGATCTGAAAGGTATATTAACTATGCTTCTGACCTGAACGGTTTGTTTTCATGTGCATCAAATGCACTTAAAAACGTGTTCTTCATATTGAGATTTTAAAAGTGGTAACTAATGCATTTTGGATGTGTGTATTTTTTTAAGTTGTGTGTACAGAACTTTCAGATTATGGCCCAGGTATTTGTAGCTGTGTTTATGTGTTGTTAATTAAACAAGCATTGATTGTGTGCACCCCTTTCCCACTGTTCCACTATAGTGTCATAATAAGTCAGGTATGCACATTTGTTAAGGGAAACTCTTACCTTCCCTTCTGTACACATTTACTTTTTTGTGTGATTTCTGCTGTCTTCTACCCTACTCACCCAGCAAAGGATGCATACCAACAATGAAAGGAAAGCACTCAATGTGAAAATAATGGGTTCCTCACTTACTTGTGATATACTGTGATTGTGTTGCACATGTGCACAATTTTCAGCAAATTCAAATATGTCACTGTGCGGGAAATAGAAGTGTTTTGTTTCTGGTGTGAGATTTGTATGTTGCTATACCTTGCCATCTGCAAATTGCTATTGTGTTTTATCTTGAATGCGTGTATGTTTGCATAATTGTAGTGAACATTCACAATGGCTTTGGAGCAGTACTGTGCTATACTTTGTTATTTTATACACGTGCATCATTTTATGTTGCATGTTTTTCTCAGTCCAGCTGTGAGCTGTGCATGTGTACATACAATGGGCCTCATTACACGGTAGGCGGTGAGCCATGGCGCTATTAGCGCCATGGCTCATGCCGGTAAAATACCGGCACCGCCTAGGCGGAAAGGGGACTTACCGCCCCATTCCAAGGTTGGAGGGGCGGTAAATCCCCCTTCCACCATTGCCCTTCCCCATTCCCATTTCTGCCCCATAGGGCTCTATGGGAATGGGGAAGGCGGTAATTACGGCACCGCAATTTTGCGGTGCCGTAATTAGCTCAGAGGTCCCTTAGCGGGTTGGATTTTAACGCCTGCAAAAAACAGGTGTTAAATGCCCCAACCCGCAAAGGGACCTCGTAGTAAGGCGGTAAGGATTTACCGGTACCGGTAAATCCCTACCGCCATCCGTGTAATGAGGCCCAATGTGTTACATCTTGTTTTTCTTTTTTTGTAGCTGTGTTTGTGGATGTGTTCAAAAATGTGTGTCTAATTCTGTCACTTTCCTAGTGAGCCTAAGGGATAATGTTGCATTAGAAAATTGTAAGAGGATTTTTACAAAATCTCTTGTTTATTTTCCTCGGAGCTAAAATCTTACTTTTGTAGGATTACAAACATACGTTTTTATTTACCTACTAATCAAAAGTATGCATTGTGCAGTGGTGCAGGCTACGATTTGTAAGTACATCATGTGGGAGAGTATTCAGAAATGTAATCGTTGTCATTTCCAGAACTTGTTTATTTTAATTTTCATGGAATGATGTTTAGGCATATGTATAGTAGGCACATGTCTGAGTGTAGTTAACACATAGCTGGTGGACTAGTGCGTGAAAACTCCACTTGACTAAAAAGGTCATTGTGTTGTACCGAACATTTCTTAAAAAATAGAAGAGTTTGGATGTAATTGATAAAAACTAGAAAACATATAGCCCTTGTGTTTGGCATATGAACGTTTTGAAAATTGAACATGTGTTTTCTTCAAACAAAATATATTTTTTCTTAAAATTATTCTCTGATGTTTGTAAACATGCATTTATTCAAATTCTTCTCACCTCAGGTTCTTGTATTTTGAATATATTGAGAGAGGCAGGGGAAAACATAGAATAGTCTTTATTTTTTTATTGTCTTAGTAAAGTGTTTGGGTAATAAATTAGAGATGTTTTCTTCCATCAAGCTTTTCCCCTTTCTGGCTGAAGCAAGACAAACTCTTCTCTTTCTGCTTTAAACACATCTTTGAAAGCATTCAAATCATATTTTGCATTACTTTTGCTTAATTTGTAAGCAAAAATGGAAACATAATATGACAAGTGTGCTTTAACAATGTTTTAAAACATTTTCTTCTCCAATTTATTCATATCCAGGGAGGAACAATGCTCTTTCTATCACAAAAGAGTGTATAATAGACAAGAACTCAGATTTGATGGGAAGCAGTGAGTTTCTTACAATGGGGTGAGTGTGAGGGACATTTTGATAAGGTTGTGGAGGGGAGTAAATGAATAAATGGAACAGTCACCGGGGACAATACATAAGTGGACATACATAGATTAAGGACAGCCAACATGAGACTTTTTTAAGTGCAGGTAATGGGTACGGCCAGCTGTGCTCGGGATGTGACCATGATGGATGAAGTGCGAGAGTGGAGGCAGGGAAAGTGAGGGACAGAGGCAGGTTAGAAGCAAGGGAATTCTTTTTTAGCTAGTAGGCAAATGAGAGGTAGATTAAGAAGGTAACTCAGAGGCGAGGAGGTAGGCTTTTAACACTACTGTTACCATTTGCAAAATGTAAATCACATTTCCCCCTCAAGGTTTGCATTAAAAAAAAGTTCTGCATGTGGGCTGGTCAATGCAGATGGCTGGTTTTGCTGCTTGCTTTCTTTACTACTGGCGGCTTACTGGTTACTTGTATCTTGCCTAGGCAGATCAGAGTTGCTTTGTTACCATTGATTCTGCTTTCCCTGGTCTAGTTAAGTGAAATGATGATACAGATACACCATCTGGAACACCTAGATTAATGCATTCTTTCCATTCAAACTCTGCTTGAATAATCTCTGGTGTCTTTCTGTATATCCATGCAGGTTATTCAGTAGGATTAGAATTTTGCTGAATAATTACTCAAGTACTTGAGGGTCGAAAGTGAATTTTACAGAAATAAGATTACCTGATGTATCAAAGGCAATGCTGGCTCCATAGAGCAATTATTACAGAAACATTAGAGCTTCTGGTTTTAATCCATTTTGACACCCTAATTATGCACTCTGCATTTTGTAATTTTGACTGGTTTTGCCTTCATTTGAAATGCAAAAACACCCCTTTAGGGTGTGTATTATTGCCAGTGATCTTTTTTGTTTGAAACTAATGAAAACGTTATTTGTAGGCCTTTAATTTTAATGGCAGCTATTTTTTTTAAGCTATCCAATGTTGGACATTTTCTTTTCACATGGCCGGGCTGACATCTAGTTATTATGATTGTCACATGTACACAATTTGAACTGCGTTATTTTAAATTTAACACCATCGGGGAATGAATCTCGTGTCTTCAAACACAGTTTCTCTCTTGTGCATCCTTCTAGTAAAAGTGTTTAATGGGAAGGAAATTGTTCACAATATGATGCAAATCAACCTCGGACCATTTTTAAAAGCACCTCTTCGTAAAATCATCTTTTATTTTAAGACTTGGCAATTAAAAAAACAGGTTTTATTGTGTTACAATGCAGGTTAAGGGGTTTCTTCCTCGCACACATATCTTCCTGGCACACAGGTGTTTGAAAGGAAACACAGCAGCTGTGCCATTCTTCATTTAATGGGTTATTGTGTTCCGGGACAATTCCTAAAAATTAAAGTGAGGGGACTCATCAGTAAACACAATGGGGTCCGACGTCGCCAGAAATTAGCACATCAAGGTGAAATTTGCACATTTCATTAAATTGGCTTTATATAACCACCCAAAATTGCACAGGACGAATGGCATTTGCTTTCATAAAATCAACACACACAAAACCAAGAGACGATATTTTCTTCTAATAGTGTTTTTGAAAACGATAAAAGGTGTGCATGTTTTAAACTCCAAGTACCAGTTCTAATGTTTTCCCTGGAACTTGCAGTACTGAAAAGGGACATTTCAACTTTAGTTGTTTGCTCTTTTTCATCAGGTTATACAGTGCAGTGGTGAAGTGTCTGACCTGCAAGCCTGATTCGAACCCAGTGGTTGGCTTGTATTCATTAAAAAAAGATTAATGTTTTTCATTTTAGTTGTTGGGGGAGGGAGGGGACTGAGTCCATCCTCTGAAAAAAGTGGGTGGATTCCGTCCACCCAAGTTTGCTATCGACTTGAACCCTGAATGTGGTTATGAAATATATTTTTTCAGGATTACTAAATTGTGTTTTTATTCATTCATTTCTGATACCATAATTCCTTATTTTGTAATTGTTTATTCCTTCTTATATTTTTAGGAAATACATAGGATGTGTCAACAATGTATTGTTTAAACTGTTCTGTTATTATTTAATAACTTCTTCTCTTTACTAATAATTTTATTGCTTTCATAATTCCTTAAATTTGTAAGGAACAAAATGTAAGTATAAAAAAGCGTACTTTCTGGGGCAGACTTTACCTCATTTAATGACCTTATGGATGATTTTATTGTATTGCTACTTCCTCATATTGTTTAAGAATAAACAAGTGTAAACATGCGTCTTGAAATATACTCTTACTTGACTACAATTTAAGTCAGGTTTTTGTAAAACACATTTTTGCAATCAGTTTAAAAGGGAGAAAAAACATTTTTTTTCCTGCATTTACTGGTTCTAAAAAATACCACCGCCGTGCGTAAGCTATGCAATTCCTACTAGAATAATATTTTACAAAATCTACTTGCAACTCATCTCATTAAAAAGGCACATTTTTTCTGCTCAAAGAAGCTGTAAAACCATAGAACATATTGTTTATGTTACAGGCCACCCATCTTACAATGTCTTCTTCTTCTTTTGGCTTCAAAGTATACTGGCCAATGTGGGGTAATCTGCACCAGAAATGAACTAGTGCTGAGTTGGCATCTCAGCACTGCAATTCAACTATTAGTGACTTCGGACACTTTTTGTGTAAAAATGGTTAAATAAAAACGCACAACTTTCATGTTGCATTTGTTATTTTGCTCCAAAATGAAGAATTCTGTCAAGTTCCTTCCTCAATCGTTGCTCTCTGCTGGGCTTAGTCAGTTATACTCCCATCACATATCCTACAACCCACCAACGGGGTCCTTTGGCTCCTTTCTCCGGCAAGTGTATACAATTCTATGTTTGTCTGCTCTCTTAAACAGAATTGCTTATTGCTTCCAAGATACACATCCACCCACACCCACGCACACACACGCGCACACATGCACTCCACTTCTTAGACTGGACATCTTTTTTGTGACTTTGGCCTCATTCCAAGTCCGGTGGTAACCCTGCCGCTGCTACCAGTGGTTTGCAGCTGGACTCAGAAAAAATTACCGGCGCCTGACTTCCCGGGCCCACCGGGCTAGCCCAAGTCCGGTAACCAGGAAGTCAGGCACCGGCAATTTCGTTAATCCCCATTCCCATAGAGTCCTGGGCAGTTGGGATATCCAAATTCACCACGTCCACGGTAAATTCCATCTCAATTTACACTAGTAATATCTCCCTTGGGCCAATAGAAACTGTTAATTGGTCTGTCGCAAGGTGAATTACTGGACTGTTGGAAATATGGAAATACTGAAAGCTCACACTGTTTCAGACAACAATGGGGCACCCTTAGACTCTTTAGAGTTATCAGAACATTGTTTACACCTCTATCTATGAAAATGTCCCTTCCTTGCTATTGATTCTTTGGCTTACTTAGGGGCTCCCATGCTCAACTGGTACCACTGTTTGTAATATGATGTCAGCTTTGACTTGGCAATCATAGCCTTTGTTCTGTTGCATATTCTGACTTGATTTGTTATTGTGGTTGGAAAAGGTGGCGAGGTGGGAACTGGGGTTTCTCCCAGTGTGGGTTGGAAATGAGAAAATTTCTGATATTACTTCTACAGCCCACAGTACAACCTGCAACACTTCCTGAAATGGGCCTCCCACCTCCTGTTTTCACAAACACTGCCTGCACCGCCAAGCTTTTTGTCATTGTTACTGCAAATGGTGTAACTAAAGAGCCATTTGTTTACTCTCTCTTTAGCATTTGCAGAGGTAGCCCCCAGAAAACAAAGAGTGGGCTAAGATATCATACTGCAAACAGATAAAGACAACTACTGATTACTTCATCGGGTTAACAGTGGTATTCGCACAACAATCTCGTATTGTCAAATCAGAGGAGACAGCCTATTTCCGGCCTATTACCAAAAGTCCCAACACAGCACAAAAATGTGTGTACTGTAAGAGGTTTTGTCTTTGGGCTATTACCTAACTTGGCAGTATTTTAGTATTGAGGTATATTGGCAGTAAATTGGCAATATGTTATTGTGGTGGTAAATTAGTGGTGAGCATATTCATAACACTGCCCTATATGATAAGACAAACCTTCCCCTTTTTATAACTATGCCCTATACTAGGGTTGACTGTAGGCATATGCACCCAGGCTTAGCACATTTAGAAGAAACCAAATATTGTATAGATTGTGCTGATGACTTATCTACGACATCGGTTTATGCCCCTGAAGGGTCCTGTTCAGCCCCAGCATGCATGGCTGAACCCACTCACAAAACACGCCGGCTTTCTAGCTTGCCTTTCTATTGCCCCTTTTGTTTATTACTTTAACTCTGGTGGTAAATACTTTTTACCGCCGTGGTGTAGGCACTAGGATACATCCTAATTACTTTCCCTCACCTAAAGAATGATCACCAGAGACATAAAAAAGTCATTGCACTAACTCAGTTTTTACTATTATTTATGATTGTTTTCAAAACATGTCATTTACAAGAAGGAAACAAAAATATTTCATTTCATAATAATACATGTGCTGAGTCTTACCAAAGAATCAACACCACTGTGGTTATCTAAGAGATAAAATATGAACATACATTGCACAACATTTTTCTTTTTCTGTTAGTTCACAGTGTGTGAAAGAAAAAAAGCAACAAAGACTCAATTGCAATTAATGATCTATTCCTGTCTGTCTAGCCACAGAAATAATTCACTTTCATTCAACGCACTCCTCAACTTCACCGCCACTTACATAGGATTCTGAAGTCTCTGTGCTTTATCTGTGCGGCCTCTCTCAGCTCTGTTTATCTGCGCTGAAGTGCTACAAACTCTGCACTGCCCTTTCGTGCTCCTGAACGATGGCCTTGGGTTCCCAGCAGACTTCAATGCCA
Organism: Ambystoma mexicanum; assembly: GCF_040938575.1. NCBI lineage: Eukaryota > Metazoa > Chordata > Amphibia > Caudata > Ambystomatidae > Ambystoma > Ambystoma mexicanum. The sequence continues at coordinate 1,271,530,785 of NC_090930.1, read as the reverse complement.
GGTCAACACAGCCTCTGCACACTCTCCCTTTCGGCAGACAGCAGCAAGAAATAGAATAATAATAATCCACACCCTTCAGTTCACCCCTATTTATCTACCCTGCCTGTCACTCAAAACTAAAACTGACCACTTTCTGATGTATTTTAGCAACCTCTAGACTCCGGATTCCACTGGCCAATCACCTACGGGAGTTCATATGTATCTCTTCTTGCTTTCTTGCTTCCTGCACAAACAAAGGACTCTCAGAATACAAAAAGACAGCTCATTCATTTTAACAGTGCACATTTCGTTTCCATGGAACTAAAAGAGAGAAAAAAAAAATAGAACAGAATTTCCATCCGTGTTCACTGATATTGCATTGCAATGTTAATCAGGAGGGCTAATTAGTTACTGGGGTTTCATTTAATAAGGGTAATTAGTTCATCTGGTTTATTTTTTCGAATGCAATCTTACACAGATGGCAATTCCTATACCTTTCTATGTGTGCACAGTGCATTTTGAACCTGCAGCCTTTTTGACAATCATTTTGCTTTACCATTGAAAGTCTAGTTCACTGCCATAATGAGATCAATGTGTCATTTTAATTTGTTGCCTTCACCTGCACTCATTTGCATAATTTGCTGTCTCTTTTCTTCATTTACACTAACCCCACTGAAAGTGTTGTCCTGTAATCCCACTTGCACCCAGTTAACTGGCTACTTTTTGAAATCACTCCCTTACTGGCTGCTTTTACTGAAATCACTGTCATAGGCTCCTACATATACCCTCCTTTTCTGACCGCTGTGACCTCTCATGATTTCATAGCGGGAGGAACAACAATCAACCATTGTCTCTGAGATAGCCCAATATCAACCATCAGAAATTAAAAGTTAAAAATAATACCACAGTAACGAAGATAAACATATGTGTATCTCTCAATGAATAAATGTCTGAATGTAAAGTCAAATTAAATAAAATATATAAATAAAGTGTGCATATCCGTCCATACATGCATATTTACATGTAATAAAATAAAAAATGTTTACACTCCCGACTGAAGTGTCCACATCCAACAGTCCACATGTACATGGAAAGTCCATACTCCATAATGACACCATATATTTTGAATTACAGTCTCTACCTATATGTATGCATTTTATGTAGTAAGCATTTTTTTAAAATAAAAAATAACCAAAACAAACAACCTCCATTGTCCCCAACTAATATGTATGTATTTTATGGAATAAGCTTTTTTTTTTTAACTTTTCTTTATTGGCAAAGAGAGAGAACAGATTAACAACACAGTTTACAAGACAGATAATATCGTAGTTGCATGTATGACATTACATTGTTTGAGGATGCCAGTTAGGGGATACGCCCTTGGTTTTACAATTCAGTGCATTTACGGGATAGCCGAGTTTACTGCATCTGGGGGGGGGAGATGCTACAAGTTCAATATCCTCCTGGCTGTTCAGATAGCTACAAAACTCTGTCCATACATTCTTGGGACGAGAGGTCAATGGGAGGGTGTTAATGTAGTCTTCTTCGCACGTTTGAGTCAGGGTGAGGACCTTTAGCCACATCTCAAATGATGGATGGGTCCGGTGCTTCCAACACTGCAAATTGCATTTTTTGGCCACCATGGTATCGACATTCAAGAATTTAGACATCTTACTCGCCTCGGGCTCGTCCCATACTCCGAACAGGACAGCCAGAGGTGGGGGAGAGATATGGGTCATTATTATCTCAGATAGGGCCTCCACGATGGCTTTCCAGTATGGGCCCAGTGCTTCACAAGTCCAGAACATGTGGATGTGATCAGCCTCAGTGGATTTACATCTAGGGCATGTATGAGCCTGTCCGTGTGCAAACCTTCCCACCCTGTGTGGCGTGTAGTGTAGGCGATTCAGGAGCTTGTATTGCATACATCTATATCTGGCATTTAGGGAGGTCTTACATGTGTGTATGCACATCTTTCTACACAATGTGGGCCTCATTACACGGTAGGCGGTAACCATGGTGCTATTAGCGTCATGGTTGCCGTCGGTATTTTACCGTGTCCGCCTTGGTGGATGGCAGAATTACTACCCTACTCCAATGTGAGCGGGGGCTGTAATTCCCCATTCACCAAGGCTCTTCCCAATTCCCATTTCTGCCCCCATAGGGCATAATGGGAATGGGGAAGGTGCTAATTACGGTACCGCAAATTGCGGTACCGTAATTAGCTCCGAGGTCCCTTTGCGGCACCCTACTTTAACGGCTGGTAAAACCAGCCGTTAAAGTCGGGTCCCGCAAAGGGAACTTGTAGTAAGGCGGTAGGGGTTTACCGGGACCGGTGCCCTTACCGGTAAACCCCTACCGCCTACTGTGTAATGTGGCCCTGCATCTGAGAGGGGTAAGCCCAGTTCGCCACTCCACATGTCACGCGCCGGCTGCGGTGCATCATCGGGGTTAGCCATCAGCATTTTGTACAACGATGATGTTATGCCCCTGGCCCCCGCCAAGTTAGTTATATATTGGATTTCAGGTGAGTCTGGGGGTTCGTTGGGATAGGAGGGCCAGCAGGCGCGGATTGCAGCCCTCAACCTGAAATACTGCAGCAATTCCAGTGCCGAGCCAGAGTGCCCGGGTCACCATGTCTGCGGGGTAATGAACTTACCTCCGGGGTATAGGTCGGACAGTGCTCGGTAGCCCAGGTCGTACCAGTGTCTCATTAGGAGTTTGTCGTGAGAAGGGCTGAGGCCCGGGAACTGTCAGATGGGCAGCCATTTGTAGTATGGGTGGTGGCCAGTGTGTGCCTGTAGTAATCATTTCCATGCTGTGATTGTAGCTGCTACGGGGTCGGCAGGGGCATCAGTATGGAATGTATGATGAAGGATGAGGGAGAGGATGTTGACTCCTCACTTGCTAGTTTCTCGAGTTTCACGTGTGCGGGAGGATCCGTGAATGTATACCAGTGTGAGGCATGTTGAGCTTGTGCGGCGGTCCAGTATTTGGTGAAATCTGGGGCAGTGAAGCCACCCTTCTCGTACGGAAGAGTCATATGCTGCCACTTCTTACGCACCGCGCCAGAGAGCCACAGAAACTGAGCGCATGCAGTGTGCAGGTCCCTGAAGTATCGCCATCCGGGCCAGATCGGCACGTTTACAAAGATGTAGAGCAGTTTGGGGACAATTATGATTTTGATTAGGGACAATCTACCCGATAAGGAAAGCGGGAGACTGCGCCATTTCGACAGCTGGGCCTCCACGAGTTGCACTGCAGCCGCGTAATTGTCGGCTAACAGTGATGGTTTAGTGAGGGATACCTGAACCCCGAGGCATCTGATACCCCAGGTGACCAGCGGAGGGGAAATTTGCATTCTGGTTGAGAGGTTGCCACCGTGAGTGGGAACATTTCAGATTTAGTGTAATTTATGGTGAAGCCCGAAAATGTGCCTATTTTCGTTATGTCGCGTAAAATAGGGTCTAAATGAGCAGCCGGGTCTTTGATATAGAGAAGTACGTCATCTGCGTACAGTGAGATTATCTCCGGGGTGTCTCAAAGGCGTATGCCCTTTCGTGTGTGTTTGTCTCTGACGCTGTCAGCCATGGGTTCGATAGCAAGAGCAAAAAGTATTGGGGAGAACGGGCAACCCTGGCGAGTACCTCTGTGGAGCGCGAAGGGGGACGAAACCTTAGAGTTGATAAGGACTCTGGCTACCGGGTCTGTATACAGTAGCTTGATATATGATATCATTTGTGGGCCGATTCCCATTTTGTGGAGTACCGCCCACATATACTGCCACGACACCATGTCGAATGCCTTCTGGGCATCAAGGGTGACCGCTACTGCGTTGGCGTTGGGGTCGATTCTGGACATGACGTTGAACAGCCGGCAGATGTTAAGGGCTGTGGACCTACCGGGAACAAATCCACTCTGATCAGGGTGAACTAGGTGGGTCATTATGGGGAGGAACCTGCTTACAATGTTCTTAGCAAAGATTTTCATGTCTGTGTTGATTAAAGACAGGGATCTGTAGGACCCGCATTCGTCAAGTGGCTTACCCGGTTTGGGGAGCACGGTTATGACAGCCTCGCGCATAGACTGGGGCAGAATAGCCAGTTTGAGTAATTCACTCCAGACTTCGAGGAGTCTGGGTGCAAGGATGGCTACATGCTCCTGATAAAACTCCGAAGTGAGACCCTGGACCAGGTGCTTTAACCTTCGGGCAGCTCGATATAGCTGCGGTTACCTCGTCAAGGGTGAACGGAACCTCTAGCTGATCTCTGGTAGCGTGAGAGAGGAGGGTCATGGGGATGTGGTCAAGCAGTAGGTCCGTATCTTGTGGGCTGTGTTCTTGTTGGGGGCCAAATAGGGTTGTATAGAATGCAGTAAATGTTTCAAGGATGTGTTGGTCAGACCAGCTCAATGCACCGGATGTGTCTTTGATGCAGTCTGTTCGGGTTCTGCCACCCTCTGCGCGGACCAGTCTGCACAACGTCCTCCCCGGTCTGTCCCCTTCACCGTAATTCTGGGCTGCCATGGGACGGGCATGGTATTGTATCTCCCTCCGGGCGTGGGCCTCGAGCGTTTCCAGTTCCAATCTAATTTGTGCCAGTATGGTCGGGGAGGGGGCAGAGGTGTACTGCTTTTCAAGGTCTTTTAGCTTCACCTCCGACAGCTGTAAGCTATTTCTAATGACTTTGAGGACCCCAGCTTCCCTGGAGATACACATTCCCCTGATGAAGACCTTGAACGCCTCCCACCGAACCCCATCGGATGTATCCTGTCTGTTATTGCATTCAAAGAAGGTGGTGATATTGGCCAGGATTTCAGCTTTTATCTTGGAGGGCCACCGGTTTGAATCACCAGAATAAGCGGGAAGGCTGGTCATGTCCCAGTGTGACTCGCAGCGTTACTGGAGAGTGGTCCGAAAGTGTGCGTGGCAGTATCTGTGTATCTGTGGCCTTGCCCACCATTCCGCTCGATATGAGGAACAGGTCTATCCTAGATAGGCTATCATGTACTGATGAGTAAAAGGTATGTTCTCTCGCCTGTGGGTGGAGAACTCTCCATACGTCTTTGAGACCTAGCGCATCCATGTGTGTGTGTAGTCTATTGGCCGCACGTGAGATGGCCCTTCAGGCAGTCCCATATCTGTTAAGCTCATTGTCCAAAATCAGATTCATATCTCCCCCCCATATAATTGGAACCCCGACATATATCACAAGTATGGAGGTGATTTCATCAAAGAAGTCTGGAGTGTCGACATTAGGGGCAAATGTGTTCACGAGGAGGCATTCCTTGTTAGCGAGTAGACAATGGAGTATTACATATCTGCCCTCAGGGTCAATGTGACTGGTACGCAGTGAGAATTGGATTAATTTGTGAACCAGAGTAAGTACTCCTCTGGACTGAGTAGAGTATTTTGTGTAGTATCTGTTGGTACCCCAACTCGGGGCAAGGCATATCGCTAGGTGCCCGAGGGCCTGTGTTTCTTGAAGGAGGAGTATTTTAACTCCGTTCCTCTGGGCATAGGCAGTTATTCTATGGGCTTTGGTGAAGTTACTCAGCCCCCGGACATTCCATGTCATGATGTTAACTGACATAGTGCCGCATTATGGAACATCCCAGCAGCGATATTTATTACCATTCAGTATCTTGCATTCAGTACAAACATATTGCGTTGCAATCATGTATCCTTCTTCCATGCCATTTTCGTTGAACCAATTCCCACTTTGCCTCTCCCCACCCTCACTGCCCACCCCCAACTTGCAGTGTAGATACAGGTACCAACAATTCCCCAAGCCCAGGTGGCTCTGGCTAAGCCAACGGCATCACTCAAGCAGAGGTCGGTGGGCAGCACCCACCGTGGGTGTGCCTCTTCCGTGGCCCAACCGGGGCCCAAGAACAGTGGCAACCAGGTGAGAATGAACACGAACATTGCAACTGCAGTGAGGTGCGCTGTTGCCATGTGGTCAGCATCTTAAACATAGAGACGGACAGCATATGCTGTCCAGGATAAGTTTCTGCGGTGGGCGGATCCAATGTCTGGTCCCAGGAACTAGTATGTTTACCAGAAACATAGGATGTGGATGCAGGAGTGTTCAGGGCAAGCGGCCGGCTACTGTCACTGGGGAGAAATGACGATGAGTTTCTCCAGTTCTGAAGCAAGGCCGGCAGCCAGGTCGCCTGCTGCAGGGATCTTTATTTGCTGAGTAGAGAGCGACGTTGCCATCATCGCGTTGAGAATAAAAGGATCATCAGATAAAATGGGCATCATCAAGCATGATAGTACGTGATTATATGTTGTTGTTGTGGTCCCCTTCTGGATTAGGGAGTGGAATCTGCGCCTCGATAAACCTCACCGCCTCATCAGGGACAGTGAAGAAGTACAATTTGCTGTTATGAGTGATCTTGAGTCACGCAGGGAACAAGATGGCATAAGGGACATTGCGCTCCCTGACCAGTTTCTTGACGCCGAGGAATTGTCGTCTCTCCTGCTGCACCTCGACAGAGAAATCAGGGAAGATCCTAATGGTGTGGGCCTCCAAGCGTAAGTCACCCTTCTCATGTGCCAGGCGAAGGATGAGGTCCTTGCCAAGGTAATTGAGGATTTTGGCAATGATGGGCCTCGGGATGTCGCCCGGCCTGGGGTGTGGGGACAAAGCGCGATGAGCTCGCTCAACCGTGAAGTACGGTGACATGGACGGATTTCCCAGAAGATCTTTGAGTGCCTTCGACAGCGTCTTCCATGCGCCCCTTGAGGGCATTTTCAGGAACCCCAATGATGCGCAGGTTGTTCCTGCGAGAGCGCAACTCCAAATACTCACACTTTGCTTTCACATTTTTCATATCACGTGACAGAGATGCAACCATGTTATGTAGTGTGTGTATTTCGTCTTCGTTTGTGGAGATCCTGCTTTCAGCCTCTGTAATCCTGGTTCCTGCTTGGTCCACTTGTGCTCTGAGCGAGGCGACATTGGGGTTAATGTCATCCAACTTCTCATGAAAGGCGGCGAAATTTTTAGCCATTGATTCCATCAATGCAGTGAGGTCTGGCAGCTGTGCAGCAGGATGGGGAGCAACCTCGGGCTCCTCCTGCAAGGATGACATTTGGTCCGCCTTGGCCCTCGGGACAGCCTTGGCAAACCTGTCCAAAGTTCCCCCCCTGGCAGCTCCTTTGGATCTGTTCAACATTGCTGGAGTGGGAATGGAAATGTAGGTGGCCTACAGGCAGAGCCAGCAGGGGGGAACAGCTGGGGATGGTTGCAGATAATTGACTGGTCGGCAGGCGATATCAGAGTGTGAACCAGGAGGAGCATGGGCCACAGACGGGTATGTGCGGCCAGAGCACCCAGAGTCCAGCTGGAGGGAATTGCGCCCTGCCTGGGAGGAGCGCCGAGTTGGTGAGGCCGCGGCAGCCACCGCATAGGGGGCCAGGCAGCAGCCGAGGAGGCAAGACCGCAGAGTGACAAAGGTGGTTAGAATTCAAGTGGAGGCAATTGACCATCGTCGAATGGAAGCACTGAGTTGGCAAGGTTGCAATAGTTATGGCACAGTGAACCACGCCAGGGTAACGTGAGAGATGTGTTCCCTCATCGATGCGGGCGTGCCCGCTCCCAGGGGAGCAAACTGATGATAAGTTGCAGAGGGATGAGGGAGCCACAACGCAGGTTGGGGCCCAGTAGCAGGCCCAGTAGGACGTTGAGTGGCAGTTGGTGCATGCGGGCCCACCTCCAGGCCGGGCAGGCGGGCCCGAAGTGGCAGGGCTCAGTCACTGAAGCAGGAGCTGAAGGTGGATCCTGTCCTCCTCCCCACGAGAAATCCGGCGGGTAGTTGACATATATTCGTGGCCGTGGACCGCATCAGCAGGGAGCAGAGGGTGCGACTCCCCCCCACCTCCTCACCTGGTCTGCCGGGATCAGCCATGCATAATGTAGATGCCGAAGGCAGGCCCCCACAGGGCACAGATATTGCCATTTTAGTGAAATAGTCGATTATGACCAGAATGGTGTTAATGCCGCCCACTGGAGGAAGATCAATAATAAATGGATATCTTGTAATATGGTTTATGGGGAACAGGTAATGGCTGTAACAGACCGACCAGTTTGGACAGGGAAGGCTTGCATTGGGCACAAACTGAACAGGAGGACAAATAATCAAGGACATCACTGGCCATAGAAAACCACCAGGCCCAACGACGTAATGATTCCAATGTCTTCTGCTGCCCGGGATGTGCCTCCAGCAATGAATCGGGAGCAATAGCCAAAGGATATGAATGTGCTTTCCCCGGAGGTACAAATAAACGCCCCTGAATGTAAGGAAGACCCTGCAAAACATCTAACTGAAGAGAGGCACATTCCTCAGGGTGAGTGGAAACCCATTGGGAGATAATGGACCATAAGGCAGGCCATGGAGTGCAACCACACACTACTCTGCAAGGCAACAACAAAGCAGGCTTCATGGATGCAGGATGTGGATCCAGGGGCAAGCGAGACAGGGCATCAGCACAAGTGTTAAGACGTGCAGGTCGATAAGTGATCTGAAAAGTGAATTGAGAAAAACAAGATGGCAACGAGCCTGGCGGGTCGTGAGACATTTCATGGACTTAAATGCCAAGAGGCTGCGATGGTCCGAATACACAGTGACATGGTGACGAGCTACAAGGAGATGATGTCACACTCCGAGAAGGCCTCTTTGATGGGAAGCAGTTCTCTCTCAGTAATGGGATTGTTCATCTCATACGGTGTAAGTTTCCAGGAGAAGAAGGATGGATTTCCCCAGAGTTGGGACATCGCTGTGAGAGAACCACCCGATGGCCAAACCAGAGGCGCCAGCCTCAACCAAATATGGCAAGAGTGCATCAGGGTGTTGAAGGAACGGCGCTGAGGAAAAAGCGGCCTTTAAGGCGTCAAAAGCCACCTGAGCTTCCGTATTCCATCGAAAAGGCAGCTTGGAACTGGTCAAGGCTGTTAGGGGGGGCCACAATTGCAGAGAAAGAGTGGATAAAGTGCCTATAAAAATAGGAGAAACTCAAGAAAGACTGATGCGCCTTGATAGACCCAGCGATAGGCCACTGTTAAGATTTATAATAATTAAGCACTTTAAATAATATATGTCTCTCGGCAATTGTAAATAACACCCTCCTCCATGCGGATCGGTAGTCTTGTAAGAGAAGAAGGAGAGTATCACCTAGAAACCCCTCCTCCACCCAGCCAAAAGGCTAAGCAGAAGTGGAGTATCCAGGGAAAACTTCAAAAGGGGAAAAACCCTGCGATGGGCTGCTGGGGTGCGTGGATTCCTGCAGGCAGCTGTTGATGATATACACGGGTGTCTTTTTAGTGTAGACTGGAATCCTCTCGTGAAGAATTCTAATAATAACAGAGTGAGTGAAGGTGATAAGTACGAGTATAAGGTATCTCAGGATATGTTGAAAGTCCGAGGGAAAAGAAAGGGGCTTACCCTGACAAGGCTAATCACTTCTAGATCTGTATTGTCCTATCCGATGGCAGATGCTGGACGAGAGCCTAATGGAGCATAGAAGGAATAAGGATGTGACCTAAAGGACTTTGGCACTGCCGAAATGATAAAAGAACGTTAAATAAGTAGAGGAATAAAACCTACCAAAAAGCAGTTGACCAAAGAATAGATAGCGGGTAGCAGGTTATGAGTCTTGGACTCGAAGACAGAAGAGGATCTGTAAGGTTGGGTCCTAATATTTGAATAGAGAACAACCAGACAATTAACACGTGCTGAAATTACCGCACGAGGAAACAAACTCTAACTAAGTATGTCTACACACCAATGGCGGCTGGGAAGGTTGCAGACGGTAAAGAATAGCTTCCTTCAGTTTCCCAGAGTATGAAGGAAGATCGAGTTATCTAGAATTCCCGAATGAGGGGAAAAGTAGTAATTAAGGATAAGAAGTGGAAAGGGTCTTTGCTAGCGCTGTGCTGATAAAGATTCAAGGTAGTAGAATTTAGCGAACTTGCGATGCGCAGCGCGACTCTGAATAGAGAAGCAATGCGTTGTTCCGTAGTCCGGGTAGCCAGATATTCGTTTCCGGAAGTCGGGGCATGGCTACTCGCGACACATGGGAGGCAAAAAACACTGGCGTGTTGCTCGCAGTTCGTGGCTCCTCCATGTTACGAGTACCAAATCCAGGAAAAACCACAGGCATTGGCACATGGGAAGGTAAAACAACAGAACCCAGCTCGAGAGTTGTAACAGCCACTGAAGAACTGCCTTGACTTTGGACTGGCTCATTCGTATGCCAAGGTCAGTGAGATCATACCCCAAGAACTCAACCTGTGTGGAATGAAAAACACACTTCTCAGCCTTAGCAAAAAGATAGTTGTCCCTCAACCTCTGCAGGACAAGGCAGGCATGCTCGGCGTGGGATTCTACATCCAGAGTAGATGAGCATGGTTAAGATATACCACCATAAACCTGTCCAAAAAATCATGAAAAATGTCATTCATAAAGACCTGGAACGTGGCCGGGGCATTTCAGAGCCCAAAGGACATTACCAAATACTCAAACAACTAATACCACATCTTGAAAGTAGTCTTCCATTCATCCCCTTCGCTCATGCTCACCAGATTATAGGCCCCACGCAGATCAAGTTTAGTAAATATGACTGACAACCCCAATTGGTCAAGAAGAACTGAAATAAGCGGGAAGGGATATTGGTTTTTAACAGTTACCACGTTCAAAGCCCTATAATCGGTGCAGGGACGGAGCTCCCCCTCTTTCTTAGGAACGAAGAAGAGAGGGGAGGCGGCAGGGGATTTGGAAAGTCGGATGAAACCCATGGCCAAAGCCTTTTCTATGTATTCCTTTAGGACTTTATCCTCAAGAACCGTCAGAGGGTAAACCCTACCAGACGGGATCATTTCCCCGGCAACCAAATCTATCGGACAGTCATAAGGCCTGTGGGGAAGCAGATGTTCAACTGCCTTCTTGTTAAACACATTGCAATATGATGAGTACACCTCTGGGATGCCCAGCGCAGAAAGAGACGTGACAGCCCCAATAAAAGCCAGGGAAGCCAGCATGGCCTGTGACAAAGAACCAGGGGATACCATTGTGTGGCTGAAACAGGACTCATTACACACTTGCGATGGGAATTGCACGGTCCGAGTAGCCCAATCAATAGCCGGGTTGTGTTGTTACAACCAATGTATTCCAAGAATAACCTTGAATTGGGTTGCCTTGATCAGGTCAAAAGACATTGGGCCTCATTACACGGTAGGCGGTAAGGGATTACCGGCACAGGTAAGGGCACCAGTGCCGGTAATCCCTTAACACCCTACTACGAGGTCCCTCAGCGGGTCCCGTCCTTAACACGTGGTCAGACCACACGTTAAGGACGGGACCCGCTGAGGGACTTCAGAGCTAATAACGGTACCGCTAATAGCGGTACCGTTATTAGCTCCTTCCCCATTCCCATTGAGCACTATGGGGGCTCGAATGGGAATGGGGAATGGTAATTGGCATGGGGACTTACCGGGTCCTCCAGGGTGGGAATGACCCGGTCAATCCCCATGCCGCCTACCCGGACCCAGAAGGCGGTAGGGGGTAGCCATGGCGCTAATTGCGCCATGGTTACCTCCTACCTTGTAATGAGGACCATTGATTCAGTGTGGCCTTCCTTGGTTTGCATGTGAATAAGAGAAGTAGACTGGGTAACCAGACTGGGTAACCAGACTGGATACTAAGGTAGTGCCGTCCAGCACATGGACTGCCTCTGGCCGTTCTTTGGTAAGTATTGGCACTGCATTACTCCTGGTGTAATCGAAATCCATGTAATTACCGGTAGCCCCGCAATCAATGATAGCCAAAGCTGGAAAATTCTGGTCAGGCAAAGGGGAAAAGACCACCAGAAGATTGACAGGCATGGTGGGAGGCACCCCCCGACCCCCATTTGTGGAATCCAAAGAAGATATCGTCATTGTAGGGATTCTGTCTATTGCCGGGTTCGCACATTTCCCAACTTCCTGACGGGTTTCTTTGTGCAATCCTTGAGGACATACTCAGCAGAACCACAATACATACAAAGGTTGTTCTTCCTTCGGTGTTCTCTCTGAGCTGGCGTCAAAGGACCTCTGATCGCCCCGATCTGCATAGGTTCAAGAGTTGAGACTTGAGAGCTTGCCTCCAGAGAGGTCAAAACGGGCTGGACCTACCTTTTCTCCCCCTTGCGTTCTGCCCTACGGGCGTCGATTTGGAGGACATGGTCTAGGAGCTCACTGAAGGCTGTAGGTACTACAGGAACGGTAGCTAGAGTATCTTTAAGTTCATCAGAGAGTCCTTTGTAAAAGACTGTAGACTTCTTCTCCTCCGGCAAATCGGTCTCAGCTGCAAGTTGATTGAATCGAGTTAGATATATGAATAAAGAAGAATTACCCCGTCAGAGGTTTAAGAATTCTAGATCTGTTGCTTGTGTCTTAGAGCAGGTGTCAAATACTCTATTCACTGCGGTAATGAGTGCATCACAGTCATAAAGCATATGACTGTTGTATTCAAGGAGTGTGATTGCCCACGCAGCTGCTGTACCCCCCAAGAGAGAGAGTACAAATGCTGCTTTTGTAGTAGAATTAGGGAAAGCCGAGGGACGACATAAGAAATGCAATTTGCATTGATTAATGAATGTCCGGTACTGCTTTGGGTCACCCGAGAAGCGTTCGGGTGGTGCCAACGGAAACCGGGTGGCCATAATGACCTGTGACGGGTCACTCCCTGGAAACGGAGAACCAGAACCAGAGGCCGTATCACCAGAAGAGCCTGATCCCAAAGAGTGGGCACTTCCATATCATGCAAAACCTCCAATCTTTGGTGCAATGCTGAATTAGCAGCGAGCATGTCATCCCGGAGATCCGCCACTAACTGCGACAGGGCGGTCAATGGGTCTGCATCCTCCATGGCTTCCTATTCTGTCACTCACCGGCTGAGATTCCTGATGATACAGCAGCGACCCGTTCTGACTTGATAGTAGAGCCCTAGTTAGACCTAAACCAGGGCCTCCTCTCTGTTAACTCTGTTTAGCGATATGCCCCCAGACTGTTAGGAACAGACTGTCAAAGGAGGGCGATCCCTCAAAAGAGCGGGAACACACACCGCTTTGAACACCAGCTGTAAAGGAAACAACAGTATTTTGATAGTAGGTAATGAATACAGCCAAAGCACAGTTAGATTGCAAAACTATAATACCTGAACTAACTAGCAGCTAATCCTCTTCTAGACAACCTGACCCTGGAGAGAAATTAGACAATAGACTAAGCGTTATCCTCCCATAGGCAGACCAGGTCAAGGAAAAGAAAGGGTATTTAGTAATGGGTCACAATTCTTACCATGTTAAGATGGTGAGTTAGGTACCAAAGAAATGTAGTCCCAAAACGACTGGTACAAAACAACAAACAGGGTTTGTTAGTATGGGTTTTACTATATCTCGACGACACGCGTAACGTACTAGACCCGGGGTGGTACATGTCTCAGCATAGTGTCCCAGTGTGCACATGCAGCAGCGGTAAGTACCAAATGGGACAAAGTCACAACTGCTTATAGTTATGGTTTAGCAATGTTATAAACACGGATAGTGTACCAGTAGGTACTAGACAACAACAGTAGGTATGCCCAGGTAAACAAAATATACTTGCGGTGCTTCTTTAAACTGGTGCAGAGGTAGACAGAGAAGGCCAGTCCATAAGGGGAGGTCCAGGTCCAGTGCACCAGCGGTAGATACCCAATACAAAATCAGAACCGGAAAGGAAGTCTGTGAGCAAGCCAAAAAGTCCTGATGCACAAGAGAAGGTAACCAAGGGTCAAATCAGGATCACGAAGGGCAGTCCGTAAGCAGGCAGGGAGTCCAGTACACAGAGATCAGTCCTTAGGTGATCGTAGGAAAAGGAACACAATGGGAGTTGGAAGGAAGGAGGTGCCAAGGTACTCGGGAGAGCAGGAAGGTAAACAAAGGAGCGAGGATCTGTTAACGAATAAAGACGGAACTTCGGGAGCAGTATCCACCATAGTAACTTCAGTAGGAAGCAACTATCCACATCCTTCAAAGCCTGAAATAATAACCAAAATGAGGCTCAAGGTTTCGCATTGGAAGGATCGGAATGGCAACCGAATGGTGATGGGAAATCTAGTTCTACTGTGCAACTGGCCACATTACAGCAATCTCCAGCGCCTATGGAAAGGGGCTGCAAAGCACCATATATTGTGAAAGGGAAAGGTGTCATGTCTGGCGGGATGTTTCCGAAAGTTAACACGTGTAAATGTAGATGTCCCACGAGGGGCCAGAGCCCCCTGATTCATAACAAGTAAGGCAGCCTGGTGGGGCTGTGAATGTGAGTGCCCCAATGCTGGGAATCCCTCACTCTTCCTTTCAGTGGGAGTGGAAGATGTAGATGGCAGGGATCGCCATCAAATGTATGGACCCTTTATTATCAGGTGGGGAGTACCATTGTCCTTACCCTCATTTTGTTTAATGTTATTATCTCCGGTGTCATATGGCTTTGATGCTGTGGTGAGTATTCACATGCCAGTCCTTTGCAAGCTATCTAGGGTCTGTGATAGTCTTGTCCACTAACCGCTGGTGTAACTCCATCTCACATTGTTTTAGGATTCTCCCACATGAAATCAGATTAAACATGCTCTCAAATGTGTCAACGTAACCCACCCACTCTTTCAGTGAGCTCCCTAAAACTCTTGAGGTATTGTTCTGTGGTCTTGCAGAACTTCCTGAGGATGGAGTCCTTCATCCTGGAATAGATGCACCTTTCCTTTGAAGCTAACTGAATGGTAACATCAGTTCCAACTGTCAGTAGATGGCTCAGAACAGCTGCACCCCCAACTCTTCCTCCACCTCCTGGAGGCAGAAGGCAAACTCCAGTTTTTCAAACCAATGAAAAATATCTCTCCTCTCCTCATAAGGTTGGACCAGGTCCTTGGCGAGGTGGTGCCTGGCTTTCCTTGTGAGCCACTACTGAAGATTCTTCCCTCCTCGCTGGAAGTCATGTAATCACGATGATTCTCCATCTCAACTCTATGCAGCTCGAGAATTATCAGATGCCTTTGTTTCTGTTCAACAAAAGCTGCTGCAGCCTCCTTTTCTCCCCTTACATCTCTCAAATTCTGCTCAGCTATAGCAGCCTCCAGCATTTGTTCCTGCCTCTCATCCCACTGCTTCTATTCCTCCAAGGCTAGCCTTCATTCTAGAAGGAATTCTCTTTTGCTTATGCCCACCTCACATGCGACACACTCTGGACCTATTGGAGACTTTGGACACACAGAAGCTTGTGATTTTTTTCTGAGGCTTGAAACCTGTGGGACTTCAGGGAATCACACTACCTTATCTCTGGGTGGAATGTGGTGAGGCATCATCACTGTTACCATCCTAATTCTCTTCCACGCTCCTAAGGGTGAGAGGTAGCTGAGGTGGGAGTTCAGTACTGATACTGGACTGCTAGGTACTCTCCACCCACATAGCGTCCTCAAAATCTTGCAGGCTTTTCAACAGGTCAGTTTGCCTAACCTTACTGCCACATGGGAGTTCTCTTGCTTGGCATAACTCATGGAGCACATCTACTGACAAGGTGGATGCAGAGCTCACATCACAACCCATGGCAGTAATTAAAAAAATACTTGGTAGTGAGTATAACGTTAACGGCACACTTTGATTTTGACTGACTAGGCTGCTGGCACAGTCTATTTGAAATCCTACCACTGCTACCAGTGAGAAGTTTGAGTTTGGAAAAGCTTTTTGAGTGCCAATCGCAGCTGCGCACGGTCCTTCTGGTGAAATATGTGATGAACCCAACTCAATGACAGTTCAACTGGTTGAATGCAAAACACACAGGGCTCATGTCTGTATTTGCTTTCTGGATGCTGTGAGCAAATACATATCTCCCAACAGAGGTCCAATGAAATCTTCTTCAAAGGTTGGTGTGACAAAATGGATTCTACCCTGCAGGAGTTCAAGGATGAGTAGAGGGTAAATCGCCTACTTAGCTCCTACACTTCTACAAACCAAGAGCAAACACAATCATAAAGCAAAACAGGCATGGTTAAGAGTTATACCTCCTTCGTCTTTTGTGAGAGCGTGGGTCGATGGAAGGCTGTACTCTCAAGAGGGGTATGAATGTGGATCTGTAGCAACCCAAACAGCAAAATATAACAGTCCAACAAAATGAAAGGTCCAATCAAGGTTCTATGTAAACATATATACTTTAATTAAAAACACCTTGTACAACAAAAAAAACAAAAGTTGAAAAACAATACTCAAAACTCTACCCTCAGGAAATAACACAGAAAAATGATATAGATAGCAAGGTTCATCACTCTGAGTGATAAATCAGGGGTTTAAGGCAAGTAATTACCACAATGTTCTTCAAAAAGATATGTTCTTACGTGCTGTTGGATAGGGCACACACTCTTCCCGAACCCCCGAGCGCTTTAGGATAAGGCAAAGGCCACCGTGGGCACTGTAAGAGGCCAAGGGGAATGGGGGTGCCCTTAAGGCTTCTGTATGATTACAATATTGCATGCTTTGCAGGCACAACACATATATGATATGATATGGAATTTATAACACGCCTGCACACATGTGTTTATATTTGCGAGAATTGCAGCCATCTTAGATATTAGTAGCCATATTGTGTCACAAAGCTGAAATGTAGCGTTACAGTCAGCACACCAGGCCTAGGCCGCAAACATTAACAAGGGAATAGGTTGTATCCCACACACTGATGAGAAAGGCCAGGGCTGTACAGACCCATAAACCTATTGTTCTAAAATGTTGCCAACCTTTGCGCCCTGGGAAGAATGTGCCCTGCGAGGCCACGGGAGGAGAGCGGCTCGTCTCTACAATATACAAGACACAATCCCACGAGAAGGAGGGCACAAGCCTCCGACCCCCACCAGTCCCAATTGTAAGTTATAACACCCAAATGTCCTAGCCTAGAGAACCCTGAATTCCAAGGTACCAGTGAGCCCCAGACCACTGACAATAAAACTGTTAGACCCCCGATTGACCAAGAAAGATCAGAAAACAATGTTCCCTTGCCTTCACTTTTGGGTCACGTGATTTGTGCAGTGAGATGCAGGGAGGAATAAAATTATAGCCCAGAGCAAAGGTGGGAGCGAGTGAAGTGTGTGAGTTTGTGTGACGTCAGCTTTCTCCCTGGGCCCCTGTCTGCTCATACCAGGTGCTTATTACATAGATAAAGATGTATTGTCTAGTTGGCGAATATGTGCCAGTTACTCATCTGCGCCCTGATGACGGATGAATCATCACCCACGTGAAGAAAAATGGACAGACATGGCTGGGACCAATGACCTGGCATCCGATATGGAGCAGTCTGCCTAGGTATAGGGTCTCACCAACCAGCCACGCAGGTTTTTACTTATGTAATGACATCATTGACAAGGACTTGCACCCTCATACGGTACTGCTTGTGCAGATTCTGGCAGAATGTTCTGCGGTAGGCAAGTTCTTTCTTGGCAAATCTATTTTTGTGGAAATAAACCTTGTTATCCTTGCAGAAGGTGTATTGGACCTTTGTACCTAGCGGGTTGTATTTTTTTCTGGTGTGAGCATCTAGGGGGCATTCCTACAGTGCAAAAGTGATCAAAATGACCTAACCAGTCTCTAGGGCCCAAAAATGGAGCAAGCGGGCCCTTAGCAGTCAATTGTACCTTTTTTCGGTTGTTGGTGATCTGGCAGCACCAAACCTGTCTTCTAGATGCCGTGCAAGCAATTCAAATTCAAAGATAGTGACTTTCCAAAAGGCAGTAATAGAGGATCTCTGACACTCACAGTGAAAGTATGATGTGAGTATGCTTACATGCCCGAGAATACAGAAAAAAGTTGTTCGTATTGCACATTTCTCTACTATTTATATATATATCTTTAGTTTTATATTTTACATGGTATTTGGCAGGGATACTCGCCCTGGGAAATTGTCAGAAATATTGCATAAAATTGTGCATTTTACAGTTCATTTTTTCTGACAAAAATGGGTACAAATCCATCCAGTTGGTTCTGGGTCATGTGGTACTAAATAGGTCATCAGAAACAGCGGCTGTGTTATACGGAGTAGGGCAGTTTAGATTGAAGCTACAGTGCCATTGGAAGATACCTTTCTCTAACCACTCATGCGATCGCTGGATCTCACGTTGATGTGTTGATGCACTGATGCATAGTGGTGCTCTCTCCTGCACAGGTCCTGCTCCTGGCTGGCCGGTCCCGGCTCCACCTGTGGTGCCGCAGATTCCACTGCTGCTCTTATGGACTTCTTCTAAGTGAGTGGACCCTGGCTCCCCTTCGTTGTCCCCGCTATGACCAAGTGTGAGCCCCAATGTGATACATTAATTCACATGTGCCTTAGCCTCTGCCCTCTAATTGCTTTCTGTTAGTGGGTGAATTACTCTGAGTGTGAGAAACCCCCCCGTGGTGGGGTTGGGGGGGTTGTGGCCCGACAGTTGGAAGCATGTACCTGGCAACTGGTGTAGCTTTGCTAGGTTGTCACAACTAGACCTGATGAAGCTGACCACTAGCGTTTTCTGGTGTTCATCTCCTCATAATCACTTTTACTTACCCCAATTATGAAGTACAGGTGCCGACTACACTGCTCGCGCATGTGGGGGGATAAGTGGGGACATCTGAAGGAGTTTGGTGACTAGCGTTAAATCTGTGCAAAGTCATGTTTTTTTGGGAGGAAGCTGAAGAGGGCTTTGAGGCCACCCCCCTTCCCCCAATTGCACTGCTGGCGCATCCATGGCTTTAAGAACAGCTCATTGTGCGTCAGCACCTGCGTCAAGTCTGTGCAAAGTTGACATGTTTTGGGAGGAAGCTGAGGATGACTTTAAGGCCACATCCCCGCTTACCACCGCCGCACCTGTGCCTTCAAGAATGGCTCCTGGTTTGTTATGTTTGCAAATTCGCTCTGTTTGCTGTTCTGCTGGGGCTGCGAGGGGATGAAGGAAGTGCTGGTAACTTTCCAAGTTTACAGTTTGGCCTCACTCCCCACTTGAAGTGACTTTGTTGTTGTTTTGGGTCTACGCTGAACTTTTGAGCAGGCCGTGAATAAGGTCCTGTATTATACCTTATGAACAGGTACTATCGATGTGACTGTGGGCTCAGGGCCTTTGAGCTCCATTTTTTGACTTTGCCTCTGTGCCCCATATAGGTTTATATCCCTAAATGGTAGTCTACATTTTAAAACCAGGTTCTATATAATGTTGCTGGGACTGTGGGCCTAGGGCCTTTGAACAGTAGCATTCTAACTTTTAGATTTTGTTTTTATCTGTATGTTGTATCCCTATTTAGTGATTTGTATTTCTAATTATTATTATAAATGTTCTTTTATAACGCGCTTAATTCCAGCGAGTGGTTCCTAAGAACTGGAACTGGATTTGAACCTGTGTTGGGCTGCGTTGTCTTGCTTCCGTGAGCTATCCTCCCTTTCATTACATTTTAGATTTTCTAGTTGTTGGTATTTGTGATATGGGGAAACACAAGTCTTTATATTCTCCTGGTTCTATGGCTGGGAAGAAACTGCAAAAACTAAATGAAACCTCCTCTTCTAAGCACAGAGGATCACTGGATGCCTATCTAAAGAAAATGTCTGAGAGGATTGATCATAGAATCACGCTTGTAGAGGAGGAACTAGAAAAAGACCTCCGCACGGTGAGGCAATTAACTTCAACCGACTGTGCCAGAACTAATTCCAATGAGACTGTTGCAATGACTGATTGGGCCTCAAATAACTGGAATCCCTGTATGTGGGAGCCTCATGCCACTGTTTTGTCCTTAACTACACCAGGGTTGGATGCTCCAGCAGTTCCCTTTAGTCCTGATTCAGCTGTGGAACCCAAGGAACCAGTTGGAAGAACTTCTCAAGCTGCAATTCCATCTAGCTACAGCAATGCATCATTGGATCCGCCTGCTGTTATAGACTAATTTAAGAACGTGCCTGATTTGAAGGGATCTATGGAGTAAATAGCTACTAATTTGAAAGAGATTACCTCCTTTGTAAACATTTTTAGGACAATGACCTTTGAGACAATGGACCTCATTACAAGTGTGCCAGTCCGGAATAAATGCTGGTATTTCTGGCTCTGGCTTCTTTTCTGGACCAGCACACTTCAGGTTCGCTGGTGGGGGCAACGGATCTCCTGATAGGCCTAAATGCTTGAATTCAGGCAATCACTTCCTATGGAGTCCTGTGGCACTCCATATGAATGGGAAATTACCGGCTCTCTGCTACTCATAATATCCCAGTAAAAACGGGAAATTAGGCGACAGAGACGGTAAGTGCAGTTTTCTGGTCGCCCACTAGCAATACCGGCGAGATACCGGTAACCTCATAATGAGGGCCATTGTCTATCATTGATGATTCTGCAAAAAACCTAGCATCTCTGAATGGTCCAATTAAAATGAATGCTGGGGAAGGCATGTCTACCCTACCTGCACATGGGAGTAGCTATAGTAGCTATAACTAATGTTGAACTTCATCCTGTGGTTGACTCGCATACCTCCCCTAATGTACGGAATTTGTTGCATGGAGCGAGCATAAGAGAGCATGGCAACAAGCTTACTATGAAGATAGCCATTTTAAATCTCCCTTCTGCGGCTGTTTCTTTAATGGGGATTATACTTAAAGTCCCAGTTCTTAGGAAAGGATAATTTGAATCCGTGATTTCTCTTAGGAACAACTCTGTTCATTGGATTAATACAAAGATCAGGGGCTCATTAAACAACCCTCATTTTGATTTGATGACGAGACATGCTTAGTGGCTTTTCACCACATTTAAGTAATCAGAAGGGCACTGTATCATAATGACCTTTGCTAGCTCTGCTGTGGCTTCTTACATCTTGCATTCAAATTTAAATACCCTTTTCGGGTAATGAGACTACTAGCCTGGTTCCCTTGTTTTATTTATATCCTCCAGATCTCTTTCTTTGCTCCTTAAAGGTGTGACCTATAATTTGTTTCAAAGCCCCCTTCCCCTTTCAATGGATTGTGCTCCATTCTAAGAATTAGCATTTGCCTGGCTTTTGACTGCTTAGTGTAAGTGCTCCCAATTTATCTGTACCACCAGTATAAATTCCACCCAAAACGTTAGGGGTCCAATTCCAACAAGGAACCGCTTTGAGGTTTTGTTCATAATTGAAGAGATAGATTGACCAGGCATGGTCTCTTCAGAATGTTTCCCATGGAATGGTTCTACTCCCACACTAGATCCCTTACCAGGACAATGCACCCAGTAGAGCATGCACTTGTTAAATCTAGTAACTGTAATACTGATGACTCAATTTATATATTTCGTTTATCTCATGGAATATTGCAGGAGTAGACAGAAACCTTACAATACCAGAGAACTAGAAGTAAACAACTTATGCATGATGCAATGTTGTTTCAGGAAACATGGTCTACTGCTGATATCTCCCTTAATGGTTTTATAATGGTTCTTACACCCCACCCATAAAAGTTAGTAACCCTGGTTGCTGTTTTGGTGGTTTAGCCATATTTATCAGAGCCTCATCATCATTAGAGGTGATGCAGATCCCATTTCATAGCCCTGATATACTAATTGAAAGATTGTTAAATGCCACAAGCAATGCTCTTATTTGAATACATTTTGATATTAGCCATTATCCAGAAGATTCTTCAGTCAGTAATTTGGTTGAAGCCTTGGCTTTTTTAAAAATTCTGGTACAATCAATTCTACTTGGATTATCATGGGGGGGATTTTAATGTAAAAGTGGGCCATGGATTTGATGACTCATTCTATGATTATACAGAGGATTGCATTTTTGATTGACTGTTTCCGGCCATGCTCGACACCATAATGAATTCTGAGGGTGCCAAAGTGTTCACAGTGTTACTGGAGCATGGTCTGCATTATGTGAATGGTAGATTTAGTTTAAACTGCCAAGAGGATTATACTTTTATATGTCACCAGGGTGTTTTAAAGGTCACCAGTGTGTTTCGACAATTGAGTATTTCTGTTTATCCATTAATAGATGGCCCTCGATTTGTAATTTCACTGTTCTGAATGACCTTTTTAGTGACCATCATGGCATCTTGCTAACTAGTAGAGGGTCTTTTTCTAAAACTGCTGACATGATATTCCCTTATAGAGAGAATAATATGGTGACAAGGGTAAGTAAGAACATTAGATGGGATGTGACCAAGGAGAAAGGTGGATGTAAATGCATACAGGTGATGGAAATCAAGCTACAGGTGCACCCAATAAACTCAGAAGAGGTACATAATGCCCACACCTGACCCTAAAACACTTACCAACACCATGCTGCCACTAGCTGTTGTGAACTGGGACATGCAGCTGCTCCTGTTCCACATTTAGCTGCAGAGGCAGGAACAGCAATACAGTGCAAAGAGAGGAGGATGAGACGCCATGCAAGGTGAAGGCACATTCCCCGGGCCAGGCTCTCACCCATGACATCAACCGACACCCAGCAGATTATTCGGGACCGGCTGAACAGGAACCGGCTGAACACGGAGACCAATGTTTAGCTAGCTGCTCTACTCCATGACGTCATACAGAGCAGGATCAATATCCAAGCTGTATTAACCCTCTCTGCTGAAGCTTGTGTCGGTCCTACACTTCCTTGATACTGGCACCTGTGATGATGGAAATGCAATGGAGGGACAGGCCTTCCTGTCCTTGTCCTGTACTCCCTTATCCCATGTGGTTTGTGTTATTTTCTGCACAGGAGTCCAGTTGGGACCCCTGGCAGTGCAGCTCTTCCTCTTGTTTGTGGTGAACAGAGACCCTTGGTATACATTTATGGTGCCCATGGGTGGGGTTATTGACACTGATATTGTTATTTATTTGTATCGTGCTCATACACATGTGTTTCAGAGTGCGACGAGGCAAGGGAGGGGAAAAAGGAAGAACAAAAACAAAGATTTTACTAGGCCCAAAACCCTGTAACCCTTGTGTATGTTTTTGGACACCTGTATGTTGCCCACAGAGCAGGGTATGGGCTGGTTGCAGCTTCATGCTGATATGACAGGAGCTCTGAGTATCCTCCATCTTGGGATACCCAGACACTGCCATATGAATCAGTGGATTGTTGATAGAAGGCAAGATGGCCCCCGGAGCCTCTTGGTTTCAATTGCCTGTTACCTTGTTTTCCCAAAGTCCTGGGAAACCCTGACTCAGTACCTTCCCCTGACTGACTGTTGGGTGGAAGAATCATATATGGTATTGTGGAGAAGTCCAGGCCAGACTGACTGGAGCCTTCGCAGTGTATGTTGTGGGTACACCCTCGGGGTGGTACCTTGGTGAATGTTGTGTGACCAATATGCATTATATGTTATGGGTGACTGGTTTCTGTGTGTGTAACACAATGAATGAGACAGCTCTGCTTGAAAATAATATGAATGTGTGCTGAAAGGCTGGGTGCTTGCCCCAATCCACATTATGTGTTATGGGTGTCTTGCTGGAAGTGAATGGCCTGAATGCCTTTGAGCCTGAGTGGCTTCCTGCCTGCATGAATGCCCTTCTGTGTGGTTGGCTGACTGAGCCTGGCTCAGCCAGAGTGAATGGGGGATAGACGTGTATATCTGGGGAACTCTCACTTACCAATTTGTTCAAAAGCTGAAGTTGAAACTTGAAGCTGATCCTTGAAGCCCAGCTGGAGCAGAAGATTGCTGCTACATTTCCTTCAATGTAATACAAGAGCTGTTAAGTCTGCCGAGGACTGATCCAAGAGAGGACCTGGCTAGGAGACCTCTCCCCAAGCTACGAGGGACCATCGTGTAAAAACTGCTGTGCTTCATCGAGGCACCCTGGAAGCCAGTTCTGTGAGTCTGACGTCCGGAGAAGGGGTCTATCGAGAATCCTGAAGAGAGCGCCTGGACATTGAGGATCGTCGAAGTCCATTGGCATTGACTGGGGTTCAGAAGATTTCTGTGACCGCTGGAAGCTAGTCAAATTGTATCGCACAGAAGCAGGGCCACCTTGACGCTCTGCTGCTTGGGGCCTGGAGCTGAGAAAGCTCCACCTTGCCCAAGAACATTTGACACAGTGCTCCCTTTCCATTACCGTCGACGACTTTGTCCCACCGGAGAAAGTTGAGGTTGCTGGCTACAGAGGAAAGTTTCCCACCACCAGAAGCCGACAAAGATGGGATTATACTTGTATATGTTGCCAAGGTGTTTTAAAGATCACCAGTGTGTTTCAACAATTGACTATTGCTGTTTATCCATTAATAGATGGCCCTGATTTTTTTTAGTGACCAGAGTGAAGATCCGAATTGCAGCCTGTGGTCGAGGACTCATTGCCGAAGCTATCCCGAGGCACGTGCTGCAGCATCAACAGGCCAGAGGACACCAACCACGATCCCCGACATCTGACGGCCACTGCTGGGCCTGCATCCATCACCGCCGAAGGTCTTTCAAGTCTACAGGGTCTTACTTGCAGCACTGAACACTTTGCATCAAGGTCTACCCCGTGCCTAACCTTCCGAGGACTTTCACCATTGGGGAAACGATCACCGAAGAGCACAGCAAATGTCAAAGCTTCTGTATCGGCACCAGCATTCCATCTTCCTCGAGGTTTTCAATGCCCAGTGGCTCCTGCTTGAAAGGGAATACACCCTCGAAGGATACCATTGACGAACCGTCGAAGAAACTCTTCCACTTCAGGTACATTAGGGTGGTTGAACATTTTAACCAAGAAGCAAGGCTTATTGAGCATTTATTAACTGGGCTTGTTAATTCTCTTATTACAGGTTGACCAGGTGATGGCATTTCCATTAAGAACTATGCATCTATATCCAAAGAAAGCATTCTGCCATTGTTCAACATTAACCTGCCTTCCTTCCTTATTATCTATGTTGATACACCTTACTGAATGATTTGTATGCTCTATTTTAACTGCCAGCAGTTGATGCATTTTAAAGGAATCTAAAGTCTAAGTGTGGTACCACATAGAATTGTATAGATTTGAAATTGTGGAATTACTAGAGTGCAAATGTGTGTTATTGAATTGTGTATATATCTCTGAACCTTATTTTTATATAAAGAACTGTGTTAGCGTATAAGATAGTGTGCCGCCGTTTCCCCTCCTGAGAGCTTAAGCCTTGGTTGCTCATCCCTAGCTACCACATAGAGAATCTTGGCTGGAGTGCTCTGTGTCCCTACCCTACCATATACAGGGCAGAAATACAGATACCCTCTCCCGTATTTACAGCACCTTCCAGCACATTGTGGGCATGCTGCATGGCATGTCCCAGGCTACATTTTCACACTTGCTTGTGAAGATGCCTGAAGCACTCCTGCGCTATATCTCCTGGCACATCTCCCTGACCACCACCCCAGCACAGATCAATGCCACAAAGGCACATTTCTGTGCAGCTGCCCACCTGCCCAACATAATTGCCCCTTTGCACTTCACCCATGTGGCTGTTAAGGATTTCAATCAGGCAATACACCCAGGTCTCAGCCTAGCATGCAATGCACAAATGAAATACTTATTTATTGTGTCTATAGGTTAAATATTCTGAGTGATATACCACTCATATCACACCCCTTCTGAAAATACCCCCAGGTCACAATGGACAAGGAATCAGGCTGGTTGGTAAAGTTAATATTTACTATTTATTTAAAATTCAAATCAAACATAGGTTTTAATATATATGGGGCAGCAATCACCAGTGGGGTGACAAATACAAATCAGAAAGTAGGTAAGGCAGTTGAATTCACTTATAGCAACACATAAGATAAAACAGAGGGAAAATAACAGTTTTGACCTGTTGAAAAGATAGCGCTTAGGTTAGGATTTCCCCTTGCAAATTTCTCAACTCACAAAGAAGCAATTCTACACAGATGTAAGTAAGCAGCTGGTATTCATGAATATAGACAATGTATAGGGTTTGAATGCAATCTTCCCTCCCCAAACAAGAGAGAAAAACAATGAAAAGTGTGCAAAAATCCTTAAATTGATATCAATTCCTATGGGAGCAATACTAAAAAGATCCTAACAAACATAAGCTATAATATGAGCAACAGTATACACTTTGAATCAGAATGGAAGTTTGGAAATACTTTGAATGGGATAACACACGTGTAAAACTTAAAAGACAGGTCAAATACACTGTTTTGGGGGTATGGCTGTAGCTACAGGTCTTAGGTTTAAGTCAGAGTTGAGATTAAGTCTCTAGCTGTAAAATTGAGGACGTTATACAAGTTTGAATAAGAGGCGTTTTTGGAAAAATAGAACAGAGAAAAGCAGAAAATCT
Source organism: Ambystoma mexicanum (assembly GCF_040938575.1). NCBI lineage: Eukaryota > Metazoa > Chordata > Amphibia > Caudata > Ambystomatidae > Ambystoma > Ambystoma mexicanum. Next base: position 1,271,504,540 of record NC_090930.1, on the reverse strand, counting down.
GTTTTAAAATGACAGGTTGATTTTACTTAAACTAGATTAGTGGCTAAGAAAAAGAGAATGCCACCCGTGAATCTCCCCAGTTACGCACGGCCGCTTGTAACTCTTCATGTGGCGGATACTACGTTTTCTTTATGGGAATTACTTTATTTAATCCAAATCACTAATGGCTTATGTTCAAGAGAAACAAAAATGAGAGAAAATATTGGCGCTAGCACTAAGAATCACAAACAGAGTTGCAGGAATGGTTCTGACAAGATTATAGGTTCTTAAGTTAAAGATAGGATGGTTGAGAGATGGGAATGGGACAAGTAAGGCAAGATATGCTATGTGTTACTTTGATTCCTATTGATACTTACAGTCCACTTTAATTTAAGATTTGGACCATCAGGGTTCTGGTCATCTGAATCGGGTCTACAGACAGCAGGGCACTTCTGGCGGGATATGTCAGCTGGGGTGTTTCTGGTTAATTGGGCTGGCACCTCAGACTGGACTGGATTGGATTGGCCCTTCTGGTTGCTGGACACTATATATCAGCGGGATGGCGAGTTTCAGTAGGCAAGCCCTTATGGTAGCAAGCCAAACTGGATCAAATTGCTTCTCTTAAGTTAGGATGGTTTCAGGATTTGGGCCTAGCTGAAAAAGAGTTCAGCAATTCTGAGGCCTGGACTTTGCAAAGAAATCTGGATCAGGAACAAGATGAAGAATTCTGGAACAGAGCGTCGCGCGGAAATCAGGATGGAGTCAGGAATCAGTGTCTCTTGTGTGTTGAGAGGTTCCCTTATTTATCCTGTCAAATGACTTCACTAAGTTTATGGTAGGGGCAGACTTACAAACCACACCCACAAGTCTATGATTGGTCAAAGGCACAGTTCCCGCCTTGCTTTTTGCTGGTTGGATGACAGAAAGGGTTGTCACATTTTATGATTTGGTCTGGAAACCTCCCATAGTTATTTGGACAGAAATCTAACTTTCCCATAAATACATATTGATATACTTATGCCCTCTACGAAAATTGGATTCATAAATTACATATTGTGTGGTTCATATTTACATCTAACTCCCAAGTCGGAGGGACCTGGTGTTGTCTTTCTATGGAATTTTGGCAATTTCAACCATAAAGATTTGGCCTAACATATCCTAATTCGGTACATATGTGTGCAATCACCTCTAAAACATGGGTACATAAAATTAGATTTGCAGCATTAATAGTTTCTGCACAATTTGTCTTTTTGCATAACTTTTGTTCCTTAGAATCCTACCAAGCCTCCACATGTGTATCATAAATTCAAATTTCAATGTATGTACTTTTCATTCCTTTACTTATTATTGATGCTGAGTTAAATGTCATGAAGTTCTGTCGCAAAATAAGCAATTTAAACTCAAAATCACAGGTCAGTTTTTTTTCTTTCCTTCACAAGTGTGAGCAAATGGGCAGTCCGTTGATGTTCACTATGAATCCTCTCCCCGCATCCTGCCCCTCCTCTGTGAGGATGGGTGTCCAAGCCTTCTTTTGTCTGTGCTTGAGGCAAAGACAAATGTCTAATGAGGGTCTTTGTTGTGAGAATTCGAGCCCCCCCAGCAATAATTAGGCCTTCCTGACAGCAGGGAAGTGTCATCCTTTCCCAGGCTATAGCTGTCAAGGCAGAATTGTTTTTTTAAATAGTTAATTCACTCAGGATCTTTCATTTAAACATATAAAATGAACACATTTTATAGGTGGATTTTTACATTAGAAATCCCTTTACATTTCTTAAAGTATTAAACCTTTAAACCAAAACATGCTTTCAAAACAGGCGATTTTGCACTTCCTGAAAAAGCACATTAATTGAGTCCTTTAAATCAGAATTTCCTCTGCAGCACATACACAGTCTATTCAGCATTAGGTCTTCCCTTGAGTGCTGGGTTTGTTTAGCAGTCTGGATACATGTATTCTGTCTCTGTTTAAAGTTTCTGTCTGCACAGCTGCTTCTGTTACATGTTGCAGTTTTAGCTACATTTTTCCCATGGAAGTGAAAATAAATATTTCTGGGTTGCCTTTTCCTTAGATACATTTCATAAAGCTCTCAGTCAATGAGGCCCGGTTCCTCTGAGTCACACTGGATGATTATGACATTTCAGTACCCTTTTACTCTCAATGGTTCAATGGAAATAAATGGATGTAGCGCCAAAAACAGCACTTTTTCAGGTTGCAAAGCCAGAATTTTAAAAAGGCATTTTCGATTTTCAGCACACTTCTGCTGCTTTGCTCCATTTTGAATGTAACAGAGCCCACTGACATGCTCCTGCAGCGAGAACTCTGTTTTTCATTCCCTGGACTGTGTGCGGCAGGGTGTGCAGATCTATCTGGCTATGACCCAACGCAGTTTTGCAAATTTTTGCGCGCACAGGAGTCAGCGCATCCATTTTGGGCTGTTTCTTTCACCATTTGTAAAGTGATGCAGTGGGGCACATTGGAATGGGTCAAAATATCCCACATCACATTGGTGGCCTCCAAGGGATCCCAAGAGGTATAGCACAACAGGAAGCAGTATCATTCCATGAATATCCAGGTCACATGAAAAGCTGACTTGCGATTACACACAGCTGTGCCCGCTTCCCTAGTTCCCCCCATGATGCCATGGTCCTGCAGAACATCACACAGCCTGGATACACGGAGATGCACAGAGGGCAATGGACATGGACATTGGGTGAGTAAAAGTCCCATCACACAAACTAATCTCGCAGCACTATTGCTCAGACATGAATGGCAATGCTGTAGTAAATTGCAAATGCATATTGCCCTGACACACACACACACAAACACAAACACACACACACACACACACTCACACACACACTCACACCCTATACATGGAACAACACAGTTCAACACTGCCCCAATTGAACAGAATACTGGCAGATGCAATGTCATGTACTTAGGTAACCATGTATTTGATGCCATCATGGAATAGACGCAAACAATACAAACCTGCCAAAGTACAACTAATCACCCATCATGGCCCAATCATGGGGGCAATGCACAGGCCCAAAACAGGAACAATGGCATCCTGCCATGATAATCACAGACATTGAAAGTGACAAGTGCTGGCCATGAGCTGTGTACATGGTGTTACATGACAATGTAAATGATCCCATAGTGAATGACTCTGCATACGAGTACTGTGATGGTATATCATATTGTGGACTAAACATTCTCCTAAACTGCATGCAGTGTCTATAAACACGCTGTCGTGAAAGAAAACACATCCATAATGCTCTGTGATGGGCATCTATGACTTTTGGCCTTGCTGGTGACTCTGGAGACCCCCCATACACTATGGCTGAGAACACTTGTGTGAAATCCACAGACACTGCAGGAGGTGGCCCACAACAAGGCACATGACCGAACCAGGTCCTGAATCAAGCAGACCTTTGGCCTGTTAAAGGCTCATTTCCGATGCCTACACTGGACTGGAGCGGCCTAAATATAAAGGCCCGAGAAGGTTGCAGAAATTGTTCTTGGCTGTGCCATGCTACACAACATGTGCCTGAGGTGGAATATCCCCCTGACCCTGATGTGGACATTCCACCCCCAGAAGAGGAGGACTCACTACTTGCAGGTGCTGAGCTGCCCTGCAGTGTGCATGAAGAGGGTAGCGATGGACGTCTTGTCTGGCAAGACCTGATGGACATTTTTTTAACACATTGACATCCAAATGCTACGCACCTCTGTGAATATAGTCACGTTGCAAACACATGTACACAATAAGGAATGTCCTAGCATTGCTTCAAGTGAACTATTATTTAATTCTGAAATGTGATCACACCCTTCCCACCCACCTCCCACTCCCCACAATGCAATCCCAAACCCACCCTCCTCATCCCCCTCCCCCCCCTACAACACAATCCCCAACACACTCTCCCTACCCATCTCATCCCCCACAACACAATCCCAACACACCCTCCCCAGCTACCACCCACTCTCCACAATGCAATCACCAACACACCCTCCCACCCACCTCCCTGTCCCAACAGAATCCCCAACATACCCTCTCCACAATGCAATCTACAATGCACCCTCCTCAACCACATGCCCCTCCCACAACATAATCCCCTACACACACATCCCACTCACCTCCCCACAACGCAATCCACAACACACCCTCCTCAGCCACCTTACCCTCACCACAACGCAATGCCCAATACACCCTCCCCACAAGGCAATCCACAATACACCTTCACCACCCACCTCCATTGTGCCTATATACAGTGTGCTATGTGCAGACACTTGTGCGGCCTCTTGCCCTTACAAGTTTCATCCAGCACTTTTGGAGCCAGATGGCACACAGAGTGGCACCTTAGGGTGCTGGGCAAGGAGCCCTCTGTTGGGGTGATGGAGGTGAACTGGTCTGACTTAGGCCCCCGGATGTGTTGCAGTGTCAGGTGCATGCCGGCCTGCATTGCCTCAGCAAAATCCGAGATGCTTTCAGTAATCTCCCTCACCTTCTGTCCCACAACAGACAGGGTGGCAGATGTGACGCCCGACTGTCGTCAGTCCCAGTTGATGGCCCTCGCTATCCTCCAAGAGGCACCATGAACACAATCTCAGATGGCTGGCAGATGTTGGACTTGTGTGTCCACCAGGGCTTCTAAGTGCACCTGTCATTGTTCAATGGTGTGCAGCCTCCTCCATATGGCATCCTGTGACACCTGCACCATGTGTCATGGGATATGGGGAGGACTGGTGCTAAAGCAGGATGAAGCATAAGACCTGCCACCCACACTACCATCTGTGTCATGCTCTTACTCCGAACCACACTGACCATGTGGCTAGTCGTCCCACTTGGGTAATGAGAGGGGTATTGAGAGACAGTTGGGTGGGTGCAGGCGCATCTCCTTGTGTGTGCTTGCCAGCACCTGGCTTCCCTGTCACAACCACAGTGGCTGGCTGTTGAGTGGCGGTTGCATGTGCCAGTGTTACAGTACATGCAGCTGTGTCCGCACAGCTGCCATCAGGTGCCTTGCTGGCGCCAGCATGTGTGGCTCCGCTGACCCCTGGTATACCACTCCTGTCCTTACTCCTTCCTTTCCCATTGCTGGGCGGTGCAGGAGTGGTGGCTGCTGGTGTTGCTCTGGAGGCCCGGCAATGGGACGTAGATGGACCTGCATCTTCCTCCTCCTGAGTCGCCTGTGAACATCATAAACTTGCGGTCTGATGGGTATGGTCAACAGCAGGTCAATGCATATGGCCGGTGCAAGGTGGGAGTAGCGTCTGCTGAGGGTGTACACCCCATTGGCATGTGCCCTTTGCCTCTTGTGCTGCCAAAGTGGCCTGTACATACAGTCATACTGAGGGTCAACTTTGGCACTTGGTCTTTCTCAGCACACATGTTGGCTGCACACAGTTGAATGTGCTCACATGCACATTCATACTGCTGTGCATGGGTACATGCATAGTTGCCCACCTACCCTTGCATTCAGGGCCAGTCATAGCCTTGGCAGCGCCCAGAGACAAAATAGTTTTGCACACCCCCCAGTCAAGGGTGGGGAGGTTGCAAAGTTCGGGGTTGTGTGGCACACCAGCATGGAGTAGCCTTACCGGATCACCCATGCCTAAACCTAGGTCTTCATGCATATGCATTGGGTGACATTGCCTTTGGGTGCGACCCTCAAAAAGACTGAGGGTACCCCTTGGGCTACCTGGGTGTGTGAATGTTTGAAAAACCTAAATGGATGGGTTAAAGGTAACAGAGTAATTACTTTTAAGGACTGAGAAATCTGTTTTTGTTGCATTCTATTTTTGATGCCTTGTCTCCTGAGCTGAGACTGCATTTGGTTGGCTCAAAAGAGATTGATCCGAAGAAGCTAGTAAAGGCTGTTGACTTGTGAGTTGTCAACAGGGCTACTTAGAAGAATTCTGGGGCCAGAATCTCCAGGATGAGGGGAAGCAGCACGAGAAAGATGGCAAAGAGAATTCTAAATCATACCACCCAAAAGAGGGCCACAAACATAAAAAAGGGCAAATCATATGGGAAACCAAGTCAGTCCAGTGAAACCTCTGGTGTCAAACCAGAGGGGGTTCAGCAGAAACCCCCATTCCAGAAAGAATTTGGGAAATGTTATGCTTGTGGGTTTACTGACCATGTGAAGGGGGATCCCAGATGCAAGGGAAACCTTCAGGGGTCCACACTGCCTCCTTAGCCTTCATCCCTCAGGAAGAAGTACATATGGCAAGTGGAGACTTTCATCTATTGGCTGAAGACCCCATTGGAGTCTCAGCCAGGGTTTCTTTAGTGCCCATGGGTCTGTGGGAACAGCCAAATGTTGATGTATATAACTCTATTGCAGACAACACACAGGAATATTACAAGGACGGTGTACTTGTTAATGGACAGGAGACCCCTGTCAGAGACACTGTGGCCAGCATTATTGTAGTGGATGAAACCTTTTTCAAACCTGAGGATGCTGCTAAGGCACCCAAAGGTCCCACTAAGCTTGCTGAGGCCCTATCCAGATGGTTGCAATACTACCAGCTCTTATCCAGTGCAACAATATGACCGTAGGAATACCTGTCAGTGTTCAGAATGAGGTGCCTGGGAGAGTCCTGTTGGGGAATGACTTAAAAGCTCTTGGAGTTGCATCAAGCACCCCCAGGCCTCCCAGTAAAAGGAAGCAGGAGCAAACTAGGAAGGCCAGAGAGCTCACTTTAGATGACTCTCAATGGGTTGTTACAGAGGTACCTATAACACCCAGTCCACAGGAAGAACACACTTCAAATTCCAAGAATAAGGATACAAAGGGGAAACCCAGGATCTCAGGAAGAATGAAATGTATCACCCCTGTGCACAAAACAAGGACATCCCCGAGAGGACAGTCCAAGGTCACACCTGTGACCCCCACACCTCCCACCAGCTAAGGCTGAGTGGGAGGACCAACCAGAGAATGGTGAAACAGTTAGTGGTGAAACAGAAATAGAAGAAGACCTTCCCCCTGTTGGAGATCTGGATCCTAAAGACCATCCTGAGCTGCAGACTTTGCTTGCAGAAGGTGGCCCCTTTTGGGCGGACTTCAGAGAGGTCAAAGAGAGTGTCCTACTTTTGAAGGACTTTGTCAACAGGCAGCTTCCAAGTTAGAAGGGAAAGAGCCAGGTAAGCACAGGCTGTACTGAGAGGATGGCCTCCTTTACAGTGAGCCTATAGAGTCTACCCGAGGGGACTACAGAAGACTTGTAGTGCCTCAGGAAGTGAGACCCAGTTTTTACAGTTAGCCCATGAGATTCCTGTAGCTGGTCACTTAAGTTTTAAGAAGACCAAGGAAAGGATTTCTCTTTATTTCTACTGGCCTAAGATGGGGTCTGATGTAGATAAATTCTGTAGGAGCTGTCACACTTGTCAGACTTCTGGCAAGAGTGGAGCCAAAAATGTGGCACCTTTGGTGCCCCTCCCAGTGGTGAGACTACCTTTTGAGAGGGTAGGGATTGACATTGTTGGTCCCTTAGACCCTCCCTCATCTTCAGGAAACTGATTTATATTGGTTTTGCTAGACCATTCTACCAGGTATCCTGGAGCTATACCTATGAGAACTGTTACTGCTCAGACAGTGGCTAAGGATGTACTTGGTATTTATACCAGGGTAGGTTTTCCTAAGGAGGTTATCTCAGACAGGGGGACCAATTTTATGTCCCACTACATGCAGGCCATGTGGAAACACTGTAGAGTGAGATACAAGTTCTCAACAGCCTACCGTATCCAAACCAATGGGTTGGTGGAGAGGTTTAACAGAACTATGAAGAGCATGATACGTGCTTTAGAAGAACTCCTTAGAAGAAAGTGGGACCTTCTACTGACATGCCTTCTCTTTGCTTATAGAGAAGTCCCTCAAGAAGGGGTTGGCTTCAGCCCATTTCAGCTTCTCTATGTTCATCCGGTTAGAGATCCATTGGCCCACAAGCCAGTGAGAGTCACTGACTATGTGTTAGGTATACGAAGGAGAATGGCACACATGATGACAGAATCATAAGAAAACTTGAAAGTAGGTCGGGCTCTGGTTAAACATTGCCATGACCAGAAGGCCAACATGGTTGAATTTACTCAAGACCAGCTAGTTCTAGTTATGGTACCTACAAGGCAGAGGGCCTTACATGACAAATGGATTGGACCCTTCAAGGTCGTGGGCAGACTTGGAGAGGTCAATTATTTGGTGGACTTGGGCAATCCCAAGGACGCCCCGAGGGTCTTTCACACCAACCACCTAAATGCATATGTATCCAGACCAGAAATGGGAGTTTTGTTCTTAGCATCTGATCAAGAGGAGGAGGAGAGTTAACCTCTACCTGACCTTCTCAGGGGACAGCCTTTAGATGGAAAATTAGAAGGAGTTAATCTCTCTTCTGGTTTGACTTTGGACCAAAAGGAGGAGTGCACAATTCTGTTAAATCAGTTTGCCTCTCTGTTTTCATTGACACCAGGCTTGACCCCTTGGGGCCAGCATGATATTTTCACTGGTGACTGTCTACCTGTCAAATGCAGGGGTTACAGAAATGTCAGACCATGTTGTACAAGTGCCAAAGGTAGGTTCCAAGTAGTTGAGATTCTGTGTGGACTATAGAGCTCTTAATGCAGTCAACACAACTGATGCCCATCCTTTACCTAAAACAGATGAGCTGGTGGACAGACTTGGTTCAGCCAAGTACCTCAATAACTTGGACCTAACCTCAGGCTATTGGCAAATAGCTCTGACAGACCATGCCAAGGAGAAAACTGCAATTTCAACCCCAGGAGGCCTCTACCAGTTTCAGGCAATGCCTTTTAGACTAAAAATGCAGCTGCTACATTCCAGAGGATGGTAATTCATGTTGTGAATGGGATGGAGGACTTCTGCATGGCATACTTGGATGACAGTGCCGTGTTCAGCCGTACTTGGAAATACCATATTGGCCACCTAGGATATGTATTGCCTGCTCTTGAGCAGGACCAACTGACCATAAAGGAAGCAAATGTCAAATTGGTCAGGGTTAAGTGGTCTACGTTGGACATGAGGTAGGAGGAGGTGAAATCAGGCCATTGCCTAGTAAGGCACAAGCTGTAAATGACTGGGCCATCCCTACTACTCAAACCCAGATGAGAGCCTTTTTAGGTCTCACTGGTTACTATAGAAACTTCATAGAGAACTATGGTACCATAGCTTCTCCCTTGAATGTGATCTCCTCACCCAAATTCTGCAAGAAGGTCGGGTGGAATGAGGATTGCACTAAGGCATTTGAAGGACTTAAGAAAGCCCCTTTGCCATATGGTGTCACATTCCCCTGTCCATTGGGCCCATCTATGCTGAGGGAGACATGCTTGGGATGGTCATTTGGCCAGTGCATTGTCATGGGTAGGGGGGACATTCAGACTCACCAGATTCCCTTTGGCTGCTGGCTCTCCCTCGATTCCCTCCATTTGGAGGATGGATCTGGCCTTCTCCTCACTCTGGGTCAGGACAAGGCAATACATGGTGCCACCTCCTGTGGCCGATGACTCCCGCCAGTGTTTGGGCTGGAAGCTGCAGACCTTTGCCTTCAGGCCATTCCACTGCTTCCTGCAGTCTTCACCGTCCTGTGGGAATATTCCAACAGCCGTGACCTTATCACAGATGACTGACCAGATGGCTGCCTTACTTTGCCCAGATATTTTATGAAGCCAGCACGGGCCACTCCTTGGGATGGGCCACCACCTTGTCAGTGATGACCTGCAGATCGACCTCACTGAACTTTGACTTCCTCAGCCTCAGATCAGGCACCTACCTTTTGGATTTTTCCTGGGACTTGTTATCCCTCCCTTGTGGGTCTGGATGGCTGCATGAAGTGATGGATTCAGGGTAGATGGAGTTTTTCAAAATGGCTGCTGCCCTTCCTCCCAGTCCGGCGAGGATGCTATTTGTGCCAACAGTAATTTTGGTGGCTGAATTAGCACTGAGTGTACTTCGGTCAGGGTAATTCTGTCGAATACGGGTGGAATTACTGTTGTGGACTCAGTCTCAGTAGTAATTCTGCCAGATGTAATTACTGTTACTGCCAATGGTGAGTGTGCGCTCCCACAAAGTTGTAATACCGCAGTGATTCTGCCAGACACCACAGCGGTAACAGTAATTCAGAGGTAGAATTACAGCTGTATTACCGTAAAACTTATAGTGAGGGCATTAATCATTGTATTATTGCTATTACTTATATATTACTTATAGGAAAGTAATATTGCAGAATCTCTTTCTTCATTTGAATTTAGAATGTGAACACATTGAGCTGCAAAAAATGTCCAACCGTTTGCATTCTCTTTTGTCCACTTCCTCAATCTCAGAAAATCTTTTGTGGACAAACTGAAGATGGTCACTGCTAAATGGTCAAGAGATAAAGTGGTAATTTCAAATGATGCAGCTGTTTGTTATGTGATGTTGAAACTGAAGATCTTATGCATTTTATTTCCTCCCAGTAAACAAGCGGATTAGGGGTAGAACAATAATACTGATATTAAGTAATATTAACTTTAGGCAGTGTTGCCCAGCTTTGGTTTTTATTTTAGCAGCTAATACCCCCGTGGTGGCCTGGACTCTACTTTGTTACTTGCAATATGTCTTGCGCTAAGGAAATCACTAATGAATTTGATACTTGCTTCATAATCTTATTTAGTCACTTTTTTATCTGAAACACTGTATCGATCATGTTTATATTGTCTTGTGTTTTATTTCAATTGTTTGTACTTTGATGGATTTATTTTAAATCCGAATAAAGTTATTTGACTGACTGACAATATATGCCAGTATTTTGCCAGTGTAAACATATATGCATGCTGCACCAACACGTGGCAGTTTCACCAAGTAAGAATACTCCCCTGTCGCTTTGCCGAAGACGCTGGTAATGCCACGGTAGGGAATCCTGCCTCTGCTGGCTGTGACAAAGTATGCCAGTATCCCCAAGTAACATCTCACTTATGATTGCTTTGCCATAATGCCAATAATTCCATTGTGCCAGCACCCCCATGTAAGAACAACCTCATGTTAGATTTGCCCAAGTAGTCAGTAATAGTCAGTGATACCATTGTAAGACAATTTTTACATGAGGGCTGTGCAAATATGTGCCAGTATCCAAGCCCGTAATAACTTCCTCATGTATATTTTTCCATATACAAAAAACAAGGGGGAGGGTCCTGGGAGTCGCTCTGCCAGACATTAGTCCCAGTTACGAGAGCCTTACCCAGAGTCATCAGCTCACTATCTTTCACAGAGGAGTCTTTGTCCTGCTCTTGTGCAGTCCAGCAACGAAATGCTAGGCAATTCTCCTCTGAACAAGAGTACCAACAGCAACCCCAGAAACGCATTTCAGTCTGGTTGTACCTCATCAATAGGGTGGAGCTGTGCCTCTCTAGAACAGTGTGCAAGGGGTCCACGTCTGGATTCCCCTAGTAACTTAGGGTGGGACCTAAAGTTACTTAACTTGTTTTTTGCATGTTTTCCCATATAGATAGCAATGTCATTGTAAGGAAATATGTCCCTGGTGGCTGTACCAATATGCAACAGTATCCCAATGAAAGAACAACTTCATATGTTTGCTCTTGATATATAGCCAGTAAAGCCAGTATAAGAAAAGGTGCATGCTGGTTTTTTCAATATGTGCCAGCATGTTCCCTCATTACTAGCGCCTGACTACATTCAGTAAGCATTCTCCTCTCCTGTTCCAGCTGCATTCACTTGTGCAATCACTTGCCTTAACCCTCTAAAATGCTAGGCAAACACCAACATATACAAATACAGTGCATTTGGGACATGTAGACTCATTCACACATGCATAGATCCACATAGGCATACATAACATGTGCATGAATTCAAATCATGTATGTAGGCATACATACACACTCACACAAAGAAAAATTATTTTTTAAACTGATAACATACCTGTTGCTGACTTGTGCTGAGAACGGGACACAATCTTCCCACACCACCAAGTGCTTTAGAATAAGGCAAAGCAGGCACAGTAAGAGACCAGGGGGCAAAGGGGCACCTTTAAAGGCTTCTGCATAATTAGATTATTGCATGGTTTAAAAGCACAGTAGACACGTGAGAATAGCAGCCATCTTAGATATTAGTAGCCGTACTGTGGCCCAAAGCTTAAATGTAGCGTGGCAGTCAGCACCGCAGGGGAGAGGTGTCTAGGGCCATTTTCCCAAGTGGGTTGTATTTTTTCAGGTGTGAATGTCTAGGGGATTATCCTACAATTGGTGACCCCGATGTAATCCCAGCAACCCCTGTGATGATGGAGGCTTCTAGGATTTTTTTTTATGCCCACCTACTGTGACCAGTCCCAAGCTTCCAAACAGGAGAGGTGTGCAGGAGCCATTTTTACAGAATTCCTGCCTGTTCTTTGGAGCGGAGCACAGCTCTGGGGAAAGTGCAGAATGTTACTGGGACTCTGTGATGGAGGAGCTCGGGGTGAACACGTTGACGTGAATACACCCCTTGCAATGGATATCAACAAGGGGTAGCATGTGTGAGAATGCATGGGTGAAAATAAAGTGTGGTAAGGCAACGTGGCGAGATTTCGTTTTTTACATTTTTGGGGGGATAAGTTAAGAGGATTGTACAGAGAAAAGGGTAAGAGTAGATGATGGCACCATTTGTTTTGTAACAAGGAGATAAAGGGAAACATTAGGACCTCTGTATAATTAGTGGGCTCAGGGGTTTTTGTTTTTGCATGTTATTTTAGCTTGTCGTTTTAGTGTATTTCGATGTTTTGTGCAAGAGGAAGAGGTTGGAGGTGGGGTAGTGTTGATAATTTGTGTTGACGGGGTGTAGTGTTACAATGTGTGTGTGGGTGTGTGTGGGAAGGGGGAGAAGAAATCATTGATAGGGGCAACATGGAGACAGAGACTGTGGACTGGTAGTGACTTTTGTGATAAAGGTGTACACAGCACATATTTATAAAGGGTGGGATTTTGGGTGCGCAAGTTGCCAAGATGGGAGCGAGGATGCCATTGGAATACATGTATAGTTCATTGCCATTGTACAGAGACAAAATTGAGAATTATCACAAACAATGGGTGGCAGAGACACAAGGGGGGATGCCCCACTCTTGGTCAGAGCAGGGTACCCGCAATAGAGGGATATTAGTCCACATGAGCATATCTTTTAAATGCCAAATATAATGGCAAAAAACTCCAAATGAGAAAGGAGATACTAGATCTTCAGAAGATGGTAGAGGATGTGGAAGACCCTGATGGAGGGGGGACTCAGAATATTGAAGAGGCCACTCTAGGTGCAATGTCTACAACAATACAGGGACATGGGAGTGCATCCCGCACACAGGACTTTACCCACTCACCACTCGCCCAGCAATGGGGTATACAGACCTGACATATGTGCCTACTCAAGCTACTGCCCCGCCTCACTACATACCAACATTGAGGGTTATCCCGCCCCAGGACAATAAGGTGCAGAAGGAGTTAGAGGAGGCATTGGAGGCTACACGGGTGGAATTGGCTCGATTAAGGACGGTACAGGAAAGAAGGGGAATGTGTTAGTTGAATGGAGGGCAGGAGATATTTTGTTCAGATTAGACAGTTCGGCAACAAAGGATATGCACATTGAGAAGGAAGGGCATGGCGATGGGAGAGCAGGGAGCACTGGGTATGGGACTGTAAGGTCTGATAGGGGTATGGAAAGAGAGTTAAGGGGTGAAGGATGGGATACTGTGGATGAGAATGAGGATGATGAAGGCAATGAGCTGACACCAGAGATCACACCACGAGTGGAAAGCTTGTGGGTACCATGGTTCACAAACAGATTTGGCTGGCTGGCGGTTGCAAGGAAAAAGGGAATCATTGGACATAAAGAAGGAATGAACACAGGTAACCAGATGCTGTTATTGCACTAAGGCCTTGGGGACACACACTATATGCCCATAGCACAAATGGATACGAATAATATTATTAGCTGCTCCTGCCCCTTACTTCTGAGGCCAAAAATGTGATCTTTGCATTCAATAAACAGACAGCAGGGATTCCCTTGGCTGTAGGGGATATGAAAAGGTTGCTTGTTGCAATAGTGGGCGATCAAGCTGAGGACAGGTGAGTGAAAGAATATCACAGTGGAGATGTGGGACGTACTCCAGCGAACATATCCCGATACACCAGACCTGCAGTCTAATATGCAGTATACCATGGGAGAAGATGAGGACCCCGCACAATAAATTATTAGGGTTCAGGAGATGTGGCAAGCAGAGACCCGGGAACAGTCAGTTTCTCTTTTCTATCTTGTCATCAGGAGGGGTGTGCCCAAGGAAGTACAGAAGGCATTAGAATAAATAGTGCACATTGAAGCGAAGGGGTGGGCTGAGATTGAAAACATTTTTATACACCATTCCAAGAGGATAAAAAAATGAGAAAAGGAAACGGGCCAGAGGTATAGTAAAAGCTAGCTAAAATAGCAGTTGAAGGGGTGATATCATCAATTGTGCAACTGAGGTGGCAGAACAAACACCAGTACCTCCAGAGGTGACAATAGTAGGATTTTGGCAAGGAGGAGGACAAGGACAGTGGGGAGGTGAACCTTGGTGCCCCGACCCAGAGTGGCAGCAAGGAGGTCAGCAGCACAGGCGGGTCAGGTTCAAAGGGGGAAGAGAGGGATTTGGAGGGATGAGACCCCAGGGAGCAGTTATCGGCCCCTCACAATGCTGGAGCTATGGCAATTGGGGACATGTTGCATGGGACTCTAAGAGCAGGCAGGGTGGGATACAATCTGGATAGCAGCTACTGTCCACCACCCCTGCCCCAAACACAGTTGCCAACCTTCATACCCTACTAGATACGCCAGGCCTGCACTCAGCTACCACCATGACTCCCAGGTGCACAAGTGCAAAACCCACAAATGACACAACCATTAATGCCTCAACAAATTGCCAAGTAGGGGGCAACAAGCCGATGACTGATGCAGACCCCAATGGCACCATCTTACCTTATTGAAGGGCAAGCATGGTGGGAAACAACACTTTCACGTTTCCTGACACCAACGTATATCCTGACTAGGACAGCCCATAGAGAACTCTTGTGTGCCCAGTGCTGTCCATGACAGTCCTCCCTGATGAGGAACCCTTGGTGGGCGATGATAGGTAACAAGCAATTTGGTTGATACAGGTGCCACCAAATCATGCATCACTGAGGGAAACTTCCCACTATCAGATGAAACTGTTGACATGCAGGGTTTCTCTGGGGATATTGCCACGGTTCCCTGTACAAAAGAACTTGACATCAAAATAGGAGGGAAAAGGTGCATGCACTGCTGTTCCCCAATTAATTTGCTTGGTGCTTGGTGCCGGGTCGAGACCTTCTGAGTAAATTGAATATCATGATCTCCTTCAAAGACCATGGAGTATTTTGTGCCACCCCAGGCATGTGTGTAGTAAGAGCAATGATCATAATACATGCCAGGGCAGGAGAGGCAGTGGTTCACGGTATCCCTGTGGACGCTGATCTGTTTGTGCATGGCATAACAGTGCTTCTCGAGGCATTGCTCCAGATAACAGAGCTTCTCAAGGCAGTACTCTAGATTGGCAAGGCGTGTTGGCGAGTGCCGTCTGACTTCATTTTCTGACCTGTGGTGTCCCCTGAATTGGTGGCAGGAACAACATTGTCCCTAGATGTGCAGGGTCTGGTGGAATCAGCTAAATGGATTGTTGTGATTGGAACTGACTCAGAGGGGTGCGAGCGTGCAAGTGGTTCACAGTGTTGTGTATTGACCCAACAATGTCCCATAGAGAAGTGACAGAAGCAGACCTGTTTGAAGACACACCAGATGATAGGAAAATTGTCCTAGCAATTTCCATTCCTTGCCACATTATGGTGCAGTATCAAAAAGTGCAATGACCCCTTATGGCTCTAGTAGCGCTGCCCCTCTTCACTGAGGCAGTCTTAGAACTGGTCCCTCAAAGGTTGTGGACAACAAACACTCACAATATTGGTCTCATACAAGGAGTGTCCCCGGTTCGAATAACACTCAAGCCAGGTGCTTTGGTGCCCCGTGTAAGGCAGTGCCCCTTGTCAAGTGAGGCTGTGGAAGGGATATGAGACACCATTGTTGCCCTACTAAATCAAGAGATAATGGTACCTTCTACCTCCCCTTGCAACACGGCTATATACCTGATTAAGAAAGCCAAAAAGGGGGAGCTGGAGAATGATTAAATATTTTTGCCTTCTTAATGATATTGTGCAGGTAGAATTCCCTGTGGTCCTGAACCCTCCAACCATACTTTGTAACATCCCTAAAGAGGCAAACTACTTTACAGTAGTGGACCTCAAGAATGCCTTCTTTTCTGTTCCCCTGCATGTTGATTCACAATAACTCACCGCGTTTAGGAATGGAAGAATGCGCTTCCAACATACTACACTGCCTCAAAGGGTACTGCGAGTCCCCCAGTATTTTTAATAAAATATTACATGCTAAATTAGGCAACATTCAGTTGCCCACTACCATTATTCAATATGCCAATGAGTTACTAGTGTGCAGTGCCAGCGAGCTTCAGTGCAGACAGGACTCCATAAAACTCCTACAACTCCTGGCCCACAAGCGATGCAAGGTTGACAAGGTGAAGTTATATTATTGCCTCCAAGAGTTGCCCTACTTGGGCCAATTAATGTTTGTCAATGGTAAAAGAATAATTCCTGATCACGCAGCCTCTGTGCGTGCCATCCCACAGCCAACCACAGTGAAAGAGATGCATACATTTTTGGGACCCGTGAAATTATTGTAGGGCATGGATGCTTAATTATGCAGCATACACAAGACCCCTGTTGCTAGGCCTCAAGGAAGCTCAAAAAGGTGACAACAAAATATTATGGACAGAGGACATGTGTACAAATTTCAATAATCTAAAAGAAGTTATTCCACTGCACCAGTGTTGGCAACCCCAGACTACCTGCAAGAGTTCTATCTATTTTCCCGCTCCAATGGGCAATTCATGACTGCAGTGTTGATGCAAAAGAGCACTATGGGCCACAAGCCACTGGCCTATTACAAGCGGCATCTTAGATTCAGTTATGCAGGGTCAATTTGCATGTGAGCAAGCACTTGCTGCCGCGGCATTCACTATTGAAAAGAGTTTGATTATCTTTATGGGATGCTCTGTAACATTGTACGTTGAGCTAAGTGCGCTGCCAAATATTTAGTATGAGAGGTTTTCCTTCCATGGGTTTGTGTGTAATGTATTACGGTCAGATAACGGCACACCTTTCTTTAACAACCTTTCCAAAGAGATTTCAAAGTTACTGGGCATCAGGCATTGGAGGTGCACCATTTACCACCCCAGTCCAACAGGGTCGTAGAGAGGATCAACAACTTGCTAAAAAAAGCTGTCAAAGCTGTGCATCACATTGAAAAACAACTGGGTGCACTGTTTACCACTCACATTATTCAGTTTGCATACATAGCCCTGTATATTCCACCATTTATCGGCCCACAAAGTGGTCACAGGATGCTGCATGCACACGCCGGTCTCTCCTTTCGCTCTCTCCTGTCAGACGCTCATAGTGCAGCCTCTATTTTGGAGGAGGAATTTAGAAGCTACCTATCCCCCCTAATGAAGGCCATAAAATGTGTCTCCGAACAGATTGCTCCTCCCTAAACAGACAAAGCAACCAGTGCCACAGAAGAGACCCCCTGTAACATCACCCCTCTGCAGCTCTTCCCTGGTGATCTAATCTATGTTAGGAATTTTATCCGCCGATGGACTAGCCCAGGTATAACTTTTCATTTTGGGTTGTTTATTCTAGTCCCCTCGCTGCTATCCACTGATGGAACCAGCCGAGGTATAACTTTTCGTTTGGGTTATTTATGCCACTCCCCTCGCCGTTAAAGTGAAAGAGATACTTTACTGGGTGCACCTCTCGGATATCCGTAAGGCACCTCTGCACCAGCCTGCACTGACAGATTGAACTGCCGCTTGCCTATAACATCAAAACACCACCCTCAACGTCAGTCCAAGCACCCTTTTTAAAAGATTAAAGAAGCGCTACCAACACCCCCACAATATGCTGCTATGCATTACATTTGCACAGGAATTGCACTCTCGCAGCTCCCCCTACTCTCTCTTGCTCTCTTTTTTTCTCTATTTTCTATATCTGCCTCTTTTTCTTACTCAGTATCCCTTCTCATCTCATCTGCCTCTTATAATTAAAGTTCCTTTTCTAGGTGGTCTTTGCAATGGATCCAGCAAGCTCCAACAGCTCCATTTATGTTAGAAAAAGGGCACTTCTAGGTCACATGATGTGTGCTGCAAGGTGCATGGAGGGATGAAATTATAGCCCAGAATGAGGGTGGGAGACCTTGGAGAAGTACTGGCCTGTTTGCGAGCGAGTTAAGTGTGTGAGTTATTATGGCCTTGGCTGCCGCACTGGGCCCCTGTCTGTACGTACCCGGTCAACTGTTACAAAGATATAGATGCGTTTTTCTTAGTTAGTGATATAATTGTTACTTGTCTGTCTGCTGACCGATGATGACTGCAACCTCACCCACGTTGAAGAATATGGACAGACAGGGTTGGGACCAATGGCCTGGCATCGCTATGGAGCAGGTGACTTATGTGTAGGGTCTCACCAACCAGCATTGCGGGTTATTACTGTATATAATGATATCACTGATGACACTGTAGACCTTCTTAATGTGGCGCTTTTTCCTCTTGTGAGACAGGTACAAATGCATACTCTGTGTGGTTTGAGGCATTGTTGATTGAGGCAGTTTGAATGGATCACCAGGTGCAGTTAGGTGATCAAGTAAGGTTCGAGACAATGAGTAACTTTGGGCCAGGTCAATGAGAGATGCATTGGTCCAGCAGTTTGAGTCAAGTTGTGATGTGAAGTCCTGGTGGTTTGATGCTTGGTTCAGTGCGGCAGTTCAAATTCATCTCTATGGAGCGCTGATGCTCAACCCAGATAGTTGTCGGAACACTGCTGTGGCAAGGCAGCATCAAGCCAGTTCGATAAGGCACACATAGTGGTTCGAAGAGTGGGTGAGTGCCAATGGTACAACCAGTGGATCCTTCTGGTCCAAATGTGGTGAACACTACTCAAATGCACCTTGATCAGTTTGATACAGTGAAACCAGGGATCCTGTCGGACATTGCACTCGGGATGGTGTGAGACCCACTGCAGGGGCTCTAGGACAGGAATAGTCCTTTCAGGTCCTGCTTTTCCACCCTAGGCTCGTTTTCAAGCATAGTGTCAGGTCCTGGTCCTTATAAAAAATAACCCCATATGTACTTTGGTATTGGGTATGGGTCAGAGCTTGCCTCTGCCTTCGAGCACTCTTTCTTCACTTCAGTGGCTGAGGGCTTTAGAAAGTCAGTTCTCCCGAAAGAGGTTAAATTGACTTATTTCTTGAGTTCTCCTGGATGGTCTAAAAGTGAATCATAGAAGGAGTTGGGGACTCCATCTTTTATAGGCAAAGTACCCACATGATTGGACAGGTGCAAGTCTGTTCTGTTTTATGAGGTTCAATTCCTGTGCTTGAGACAAGTTGGCTGTGTCTGCTTGCATCATAACCAAAGTGTTTAGTGCTTAAGGAAGTGGAGGTGACAGGAAGGAGAGTTACAGAGAGAAACAACATTGTGGAACTTTTCCCCAACTGTGCA
This sequence comes from Ambystoma mexicanum, assembly GCF_040938575.1. Classification (NCBI taxonomy): domain Eukaryota; kingdom Metazoa; phylum Chordata; class Amphibia; order Caudata; family Ambystomatidae; genus Ambystoma; species Ambystoma mexicanum. The sequence continues at coordinate 1,271,484,916 of NC_090930.1, read as the reverse complement.
GGGCTCCCTCTGTCTACACTAATGCCCCCCCCCTTTTGGACCTCTGGCATCAACTACTCGTTGGTATGCAGCCCCCTGATGTGAGGCTAGCCATTCTGTATAGGGTGTACCCTTTGATTCTTTTTCCCCATGACAGCTCCTGCTGAGTGGTTGTCTTGCTGGTGAGAGGTGTTACCCAACCTCACAAAGGATTAAGAGAGTGGCAACTCCCAATGGCTCCTGTTCTGCTGGTTGCAGCAGAGACAGCCAGTATATTATGAATACACACAGCCTATCCATAGCTGGACTGGACTCACAAGACTGACATGTATGATACCAAGCTGATGTGGCTTTAATAATTATGAGAAATACCAATCATAATACCTAACTTAGGTATGGCATATACTTAAAGTTAAGCAGCTGCCACCAGGATAGTGACTCTCATAATTATGTGATTTTGGGACAAAGGGGCGGGTTTAAATGTAGCCTCTGAACTGAAATAACTTAGCTGTCTCCCCAGCAGTCAAGAGTGCACATGTAACCCTGGCTCCTGCTCTGTACCACTGGAAAGCAGGTGCTGCATATCAGGATACTGATTTAGCAGGGCAAAGGTGCATGTTACACTTTTTGGAATGGAGTTTGATGAAAGGGTGGTCTGACTAGAAGACCACCCTTACTGAGTTATAATTGCCTGCATCATTGTATTGTTAATAAAAAACCAAAAACCCTTGCCAGTAAACTCCATACCATGGGATACATGCTTCCTCAACAACCCAGCCAGCACACTAGTGCTTCTTCACCTGCATGCTGACTTTGGCTAGAGTGGTGGGTTGGTGACCTATCAAAATTAAGGACAAGGCACCACTGATAGAAAGGCAGGATTTTCTACACATTTTGCTTGCTTTTATGTATATGTGAATAGCTGGCAGTTTCTGTAGAGAAATGTTACACTGGTGACACCTTTTACTGATCTCCAGAGTGTGTGTGTGCCCACACACTTGAGAAAGGAGCAGATTTATTGCATGATGAGATGTTAGACACAGGAACTTGGATTCCCATGCTTAACACTGCATCATGCAGTGATTCTGCTGAGAAAATCTGGAATTACCTGCCCTGGATAAGGGGCTAAGATCTACCCCATTGGCTATAAGCCTATAATTAAAGTAGGTTTTTTGAACAAAGATTGGATTTTCTAAAAGAAACTTAGGGATTTAGGAACGGGTGAAACACACACATACCTATTCAGCCATATAGACTTTGTATTTTATGTTCAGTGGTCACAAGCATCTCCTGTTTACATAACACCAAGCCTATCATATCCAGCTAAATCAAGCCCCAGAAAAGGCTTGTCCCTCAAACAGCCACATTTACAGTGATGAGGAGTCACCTCCTGTGTCTTTGTGTTCCTTGCAATGTTTAGCAACCCTGATGTGGACAAACCTTAATGTCTTGTCAACTATACTTGATGTCATCCAAACTACAAAGGGTGGCAATCATTGTGTTGGCTTTGGTGCAGATGGACAGCCACAACTTGGAATACATATGTTCTACATTTTTGTCTCCTACACTATACCATCCATTAGGACACAGCACTCATTATATGAGAACTTGATATTTTTGGACTTCACGCCCTTCTTCCTGTTGGGAAATCCAATATGTGTTGGGGAAGGGCTGCTGCTCTGGAAAGGTGCTGGCCACAGTAAACTGCTGCATACAGATGTAGTGGCAGGAGAAATCAAGGCAGGGCACACACAGGATAAGGGTGCACATGGCATGCACGGTAGCTTCCCAGTATCAGGAATCAGTTTATGTTCCATCAGTAGCAGGTAGTGGGGTTTGGGAGGAAAAACAGTCACCAGCAAAACATGTTGGGGTAAACATATCAGGTTCCCAGTGTGAAAGATTGCCATCTTTTGAGGGTGAAATAGTCAAGCTTTTTTTTAATTTGTATTCAATAATACAATGATGTGGGTAATCCATCTCAGAAAAGGTTGTCTGTTACTCAGACCCCACTTTCCTAAAGCTCCATGCCAAAAGCATAGTGCACACATTTGGCATGGAGATGTGGCAGGATTGCCTGCTGCTATACATTACAGTAGTCACACATATACATTAGGCCTTGCACCCTCCAGTTTGCATTAGCCAAAGCCTCCTGCTGCACCCGGATCTTCTGCCTTGCCCACACTCCACCTTAGCCCTGCCAGGCTCACACCCAGTGTCACCTTGCAAGACACATCAGTGACCATCCCCCCAGAGTCTCTTTATAGCTCTTCACAATATCACATTATAAGGAATATAAGAGTTGGTTTACACTAAAGCTGCTTACTGTTATTCCACACAATGTACTCTGCATGTGACCGCAAGGCTTCAGAACAACAAGCTGCTTTCTGCTATTACACAATGTCTACAAATGCATTGGAAATTGTTAGGAGACTGTATGAATACACTAGTGATATTGCTTATGCCATGCTATGTAACATAAGCTCTAACCCATTAGGGGCAGAGCACTCCGTCTGACAACGGATACTAAGGAAGAATAGATATACATAACATTTCGTGAGAGCCGACAATGTTTAGTTTAGTTTAACTACCAGCGTGAATAAATACAGATTGACTAGACAAAATGTATAATGATCCTTAAGATTACGGAGAAGATTGGGTATATGGTTCTCTATGCTGTAATAACACGTGGAACAAGTTTCATCATTATAAAGTTTCATCATTATATTATGAGTGCGCAAGGAATAAGTTAAATATGGATCTTGCATAAACTTACAAGTATTTTTGCACAAGTCACTAACAGCGGCATATGTTGTTTTCTCTTTCTCTTTACGTGTTATTTGTCAATCATTTTTGTCCCCTGTGGGTACCCTGTATTTTTTCAATGTTCGTGCAATACGTCTATTGGAATATGAATGCATAATTTTTGATTCTTTTGATGATGGTAGAACAATTTAAGTAATCCTAAATAGATTTACCCGGCTCTGAAGAAGGAAACTAGGTTTTCCGATAGTCATTAGCCACAGGGTTATCGTTTGCCTACAAAACAGCAAATTACAGATTGGTGTTTCTTAACCAATGACAAGCTTTTATTAATTCACATAGCAGTGGATTAAAGAAAATAATTTCAAAATCATTTTCAACTGTGTTCGACTCTTCATTAGATATTTTTTGACAAAGTATAATACAAAACATTTAACCATTCGTGGTAATTACAGGTGTGCGGCCCGCACCGATGGCTAATCAGCCTAGGTCCTTTTTCTTCAGTTCATTACGAGAGCCCAGCACGGAGGCAATATTTAGTGGGCTGCACCCTACTAAGCAATTTTGTAACAATAAGAAGTCTGCATGGAGTAAATTTACCAAATCACAGAGTACATAGCTGTGCACCCTCTCCCTTCTCAAATTTCAACTGATACTCACTTGTCATTGTGCAATTGCTGTATTGTACTCTCCAATAAGAACCTTTGATTAATCTACCAGTGTCCTGAGTCTTCTTGCTGCAGGGTCCCTTGGGTGAACTGCCATCCCCCCACTTCCCTGAGGGGCCAGCTGGAAAAAACTCCATCAGAGTAAATTTTTGAAGCAAAAATCTTCATCTCTGAATGTTTTGTTTGAAGATACAACACTCCTAAGGCTATTACAGTATTGAATTGTTCTTTGAGCAGATGCAGTGATGAGAGCTGCTGGTTCAAAGAGGTGGCAACCTGGTGCGATGATGCAAGCAGTGGGTCAATGTTGGATGACAGTGCCAAAATCATCACTGATGGTCCTGTGTGGTTGGAAGGGTCAGAACATGGTCAAATTGGTTTAAGGACATTGTCAAGTGGTAAAAACAGGAGTCCAACTGATTTGGCCTCTTAGGGTGTTCTGAGTCACAACCCAGGGGCTCTAGGACAGGGTGAGACACTGGAACTCTTCACTTCCAGTCCAATGAGCTTAGCTGCACCTGCAGGAGTTCTTCACCTCAAGGGAGGACCCTGGTTCCAGTGCAGCATGCACAATGGCAGGCCTTGTTCCAAACATCAGTAACCCATAAGGTTCCTTGGGGGTGGCTAATGCAAACTGGAGGGTGCAAGGCCTAATGTATATGTGTGACTACTGTAATGTATAGCAGCAGGGCAATCCTGCCACATCGACTCGAACCACTGGAAGCATCGAGCCACTTGCCAACTTGACCCAGCTGTACGTATCATCTCAAACGAGCTCGACTGTCAGGCCAACCACGGTAGGCTCTTCGAATTGCCTCATTCTGACACCACATCAAACAGTACAGAGCTTTGCTTTGAACCTGACTGAAAGCCGACTTGCTCCCAAGATCAGCATGACTTGCCGTGCTTTAAACCAGTTTTAGGGAGAATTCTCATTTCATGGCTAATTTCCCTTACCTAGTGAGTCCCTCAGCATCTTTGCTGGATCTCTGGAGTTATTTCTTTCCACTTGGTAAGAGTGTGAGCTTTTACCCTACTCTTACCCATGTTTTGCTATGTGTCTTTTACCTGTTTTTAGGATTGTGGGCTATGGAGCACACCACTTCAGTGGTCACCTTCTTTTGTGTGTTACACAGCACCTTCAGTGCAGTGACACAGGGATGTCATACAGACTTCCCACCAACTCGATATCTGAGGATGACTACTGTCCCCCAGAAAAGGGTAAAGTTGCCATTAGCTTTACTTAGTCAAATTAAGCACAGATCCAGTACCCCCATCTTACATGGAGTACTGGAAGGGTTAACTCGTAGCCCTTTTTTTATCTGTACCTCCTAGAGCATTGTTTCACTCTTTTAACATTTAGAATTGGCTGGTGGCAGTGGTATCTACCCTAAACATTTCTACCGCAGTTATCTTATATAAACGTGGTAGTATTGTAGGGTATTGTATTAGCCTCGAACTTAAACCCGCTTGACCAAATACTTTTTCTTTTGGCTCCGGTGCAGTTTATTCGCCATTTCATTTTGTTAAACTCCTTCTTGTGTTTTACTTTGCGCGGCAAACTAGGTTTGCCTTCTTTGTTCACTGTCTTTTGGCGGGCTTCTGCCAAGAAGCCCTCCTCTAGGCGCCTGGCTGTCTAGGTGGGGTGAATGTGAGGGAGGGGTGTAGTCACCCCCTGCACAGGGTATCCTAGGAAACCCAAGTGACACTTTTTCATGATTGGCCGAGGTGGTTGTCCGGGCTGGACAACCCCCCTGATGGGAGATTGACAGCCAGGCTGTGTGAATGGGGGATTTTTGCATAAAAGGCAGGTCTCTTGGGCTGGAAGTCAGAGAGTTGCCACTGGAACTACAAGGAACCGAAGAGAAGCAGAGAAGAGGTCGACTGCTGCAACTATCCCGTACCGGTGAAGCCCTGCTGCAGTCCTGAGCTATCTACCCTTCAACGACTAAGAGAAGATCCAGTCTGGAGTCTTCTTCCTTTGAGCCTGGTGGGGATAACCTGCCCGTCTTCTTCAGTCAGAGGAATCCCTTAATTGTCGAAATCACTGCACACTACTGTAGTGGTCCAGATAGCCACCTGAAGAGCCTCTCCTCTTTTTAAGGAGCACAACTTTTATTCATTATAGCTGCTGCCGGCCTCATCCCTGCGTGGTGCAGACCCCCTCATCGTCCTTCTTCGTGCTGAAGCTCCAGGAATCGTGGGTCTGCAGGAAACTACCAGGAACAACTGCCGTGGCACCAGCTTCATTCTTTGAGAAAGGTACTGTGTCCTGCTTGAGGAATTTGGGTGAATCCCTATTTCACCTCTTTAAGGCTTGTCCTTACTTGTTCCTCCTTCTTATAACTTTTGCTTCCAAACATTGACAATATCAAAGTGCTCTTGGCTACATTGAATTGTGAACTGTCTGACTGTGTGATCCTCACCAAAAGGCACCTGGTGTCACTTGACTTTGGCTCCTGCCCTTTGACTCTTGAATTCCTGTCTATGAGTGTTCTTCGATTATGTCTGCCTAACTTATATTTTGCCTATGATTTTTGCCCCCAACTCCCTCTGGGTATCTCAGGTGCTAAGTGTGTTTTTGCCCTGGTGTCATTTCTTGCCGCGGATAGGCGTTTATTTAGTAGACCGAACTGTCAAAAAGTGATCGCAATCGTATTCCCGGTAACGTGTTTTGTTTCATAACACCGGTCCATTTTACACAGGGTACTTACCTTTATTTATACCGTATAAAGTTAATTGGTTAGCTGTAGTGTGTTTTACGTGTGGTTTTGAATTTAATAGAAGTGTTGTGTTTATAACAAATGGTTTAAAAATAAATGTACTTATAATTTTTTACCTCAAACTTTGAGTCAGTGTTGGCTTGAGTCACAGTAATGGTGGTCCCTTTGTGTAATCTCTGCTACTGCTCATATACTCGTGAGATAAGCCTGGCTGCTCCGCTACTGCTACAACTTTAACATAGTAGTACAGGCGTGTACCAAAGGCAAAACTTGTATTGCCACCTGTAATCTTAATTGTTTATAGTGGTCCCTAAGGGGTTCAACTAACCACAAGGTTAACACCACTAATTCTATTTTTCTGAGAAATCATGTCAAATATGGAAAGCTACACTGAAGAGGGTCTCTTAAACTACACTGCTGAGGTTTTAAGAACCATGTGTAGAGAGAGGAGTCTCTCTGGTAAAGGAAAGAAATCTGAATAGATTGCAAACTTAATAGGAAAACAAAGTCTGGCGAGTGGGTCAGAAGGGCCTACCCTTCCAGCAAATGTGGATACTGAGGTGTCTGATTCTGAGAGTGTTGATTTAGAAGAAGTAGCTTGAGAAAATGAGACTTGAATTGGAAGTGAAACGTATTGATGCACAAACTGCCATGAAACATCAAGAGTTAAGGCTCAGAGAAATGGAGCTGAATCATGAACTAGAGATGAAGAAATTGTCTGTAGAAAATGCTTCTCTCCCAGAGTCTTCTAGGTCTGCCAGCCCTAAGAGACCCGGTATGCCAAAGGAGATGATTGGTATGTATGAGACTAAACTTTATGTTTTGGGTTGGTTAGCAATGTTTGAGTACAATCATGGGATTCAAGGTATCTCAGGGAATCAACTGATCCCCTGGCTTTTCTCTAGGCTTCCCCCTGTGGCAAGTGATGCTGTAATGGAGTTGGGGGAGGAGGATAAACAGGATTATGAGTGTGTGAAACTAGCATTAATGGCTAGATATGGGAAGACCCCTTCCCAGTATCTTCAGAGGTTTAGAACCCTCAAAAAGCATGATGGTAGTCCTTGGGATGCCTGGGTGTGTGAATGTTTAAAAAACGTAGATGGTTGGGTTAAGGGTTACAAAGTGAACACTTATGAAGGTTTGAGGAATCTTGTAATCTTGGAGTCTATTTTTGATGTCTGCTCCCCTGAACTTAGACAACACTTGGCTGATTCAAAGGAGATAGATCCTAAGAAACTAGCTAAGGCTGCTGACTTATGGGTTGCCAACAGGGCTACTCACAAGGAATCAGGGGCAACTCAGAAGAAGGATGAGGGAAAGCAGCCAAAGAAAGACAACAAGGAGAATTCCAATAATTCCAATCCAAAAGAGGACCCCAAACATAACCAGGGTAAGTCACAAGGGAAACCGAATCAGGCTAGTGTACCATCTGGTCCCAAACCAGATAGAGGTCAGAGTAAACCCCCATTCCAGAGAGCATTTGGAAAATGCTTTGTTTGTGGGCTACCTGGCCATGTGAAAGGAGATCCCAGATGTAAGGGTAAACCTTCAGGGGTCAACACTGTCTCCTTAGCCTTCTCCCAGGTGTATGAAGTATCAATGACCAGTGGAAACTTTCAGTTACTAGCTGATGAGCCCATGCGAGTCTCAGCTAGTGTTTCTTTAGTGACCTTGGGTCTTTGGGAACAACAGAACTTAGATGTCTATAACTCAATCCCAGATAATACTAAAGAGTATTACAAAGATAGTGTTCTTGTGAATGGTCAGGAGACCCCTGCCATCAGAGACACTGGAGCCAGCACAACTGTGGTTAATGAATGTTTTTTCAAGGCGGAGGATGTTGCTAAGGCACCCTAACACTTAACCAAGTTATCTGGAAGCCCTGTGCAAATGGTTCCCCAGTTACCAGCTCTCATCCGGTGAAATGACATGACTGTCAGGATACCTGTAAGTGTGCAAAATAACGTACCTGGGAGGGTCCTGCTGGGTAATGACCTTAAAACTCTTGGAGTTGTGTCTAGTACCCCCAGGCCCCCAGCAAAAGGAAGCAGGAGCTCACAAGTTCTGCAAGGGAGAGAACCTTAAGAGGCTCTCCTGGGTGTTAAGACGGATTTCTGAACTCTGTCCTGGTGGCGCAGAAGTTCAGAAGGCCGTCTTAACAAATTGGTGTACAGCGGTGGGATACGACTGAAGGTATCCAGTGTTGCGCACGAGCTAAGGCGTTTTCAGGTTATTCCAACCAGGACACGCAGTAAAGTATTGAATATAACGTTAAAAAGGCCATAGTCCTATCAACAGTATGGAAACGAATACTTTATTAACCTTAAATGCTTCGAAATCTGAAACATTGAAGAAGATGTGTGCGGAGAGAGGGGTTTCCTCTCAAGGCACTAAATTGGAAATGATCCAGAGAATCGTGGCGTGGCAAGAAGCGCAGCTTGACGCTATAACTTCCGAGGACAGTGCAGAAGGTGGTGGGGCTGCTCTCACTGGCAGAACCGACGGTTCTGCCGCTGCACTGATCCATCACGACCACGAGGACAGGGAGGATGTAATGTCTAACGTTTCCTCTGCCAGTGTTGATGGGGAGGCTATGCTTGAATTCAAGAAGCAAGAGCTGCGGTTTAGGCAGCAGGAGCTTGAATTCAGCATAGCCAAACTGAAAATCGACCAGGCAGAAAAACAAAAAGACAGGGATCACCAGTTGGAACTGGCCAAGCTTCAGTTCGCAAATGGGTCCAAGGGTCCTGGACATGGTTCTGGGGCTTCCTCTCATCCACGGTTTCCAAAAGATCTGCTCAGTGTGTATGAGGAACGAAATGACATTATGGACTGGTTAAATGCGTTTGAGTATGCATGCGAGGTTCAAGAGGTTGATAATGCGGATAAGATTGCATGGTTACTCAGCAGACTGCCCCATTCTGGTTGCAGTGCCATTATGGAAATGTCGAAGGCTGAGCGCGCTGATTTTGCAATGTTGAAGCAGACTCTCATTTTAAAGTTTGGGAAGACTCCGACCCAATATTTGAAAAGGTTTAGAGAGTATAAGAAAAAGGAAGGTGGTACTTGGGTGTCGTATGTAGCTGAGTCCCTGAAAAACTTGACTGGCTGGGTTGAAGGTTATAAGGTTTCTACCTTCGAAGGCATGATCAATCTGGTCATGCTGGAACACATTTCTGCTTCTTCTTCCCCGGAGCTTAAGCAGCATTTGGCCGATTCGAAGGAGATAGATCCTAAGAAGCTGGCCATTGCAGCAGACTTATGGGTGTCACATCGAGTGTCCCATAAGGACAAAACTCATCCTGGTAAGCAGGAGGAAGGGAAAAAGTCCAAAGATGTGGAGGGTGGGGAATCTGCTAAATCTTCTTCCCATAAGGGCCACAAAAAGAAAAACAAGGGTAAGCCATACGAGAACTCACAGGGTAGTGGAGGTTCGCCTCCGAAACAGAACTCTGGTTATAATAAGCCTCCCTACGTAAACAGACCCAATGGGGCTTGTTTTTCTTGTGGAGCAACTGACCATGTGAAGGGGGATCCCCGTTGTAAGGTTAGACCTTTGGGGGTCCACTCCGCTAATCTGGCCTTCTCCTCCTACGAGGAAGAAGAGATTACAGGAGCATCCTTCTCCTCAGACTCATTTCCCAGCGGAATAGAGGCTGAGGTAGTTTTAGTGTCCCTGGGTTCCTGGGAGCCTAAAGTCGCAGAGGCGTATGCTAGGATTCCGGATAATACCAAGCACTACTTTAAAGACAGTGTGCTGATCAATGGAGTGGATACTCCAGCTCTTAGGGATAGTGGGTGCAGTCGAACTGTAGTGGATTCTACCTTGGTAGACTCAGAGGAAGTTGCCAGAGCTACTCTGATGCCCACTAAGTTGGCTGACGGCCCCCTCCGTATGTTTCCCGTGATCCCTGTTAATCTAACTTTAAATGGTACAGCAGTTAGGATTCCAGTGAGCATTCAGAGAAACGTCCCGGGAAAGGTCTTGTTGGGCAATGATCTCAGAGCTCTAGGGCTCGTAGGAGACACTGCCGAAAGACCCTACACACGGTCTCAAGCACGGGCAGCATTGGCCAAGTCCAATACGCCGCCCCAGCCGAAGGGGAAACCCAAGGCGAAAGGAGTCAACAAGTCCCGACGGGGGAAAGAGAATATTCCCCCGAGCTCGCCTACCACTGCGGTGGAGGGAGTTGGTCAATCGCCCGAGCCTGACGAGGAGGTGGCGATGCCTGAAGTGTTCGACCCCAACGACCATCCTGAACTAAAAGACTTGTTAGTTGAAGGAGGTCCTGATAGGGACGACTTCAGTAAGGGCCAACGTGAGTGCCCATCTCTGGAAGGCCTAAGGAGACAGGCCTGCTCCCAGCTTGAGGGTGAACCTCCTGGGAAGCATCGGATTTATTGGGAAGGTGGACTCCTGTACAGTGAGCCCACAGAGTCTACAGAAGGAGACCATAGGAGGTTGGTGGTTCCCCTTGCTGTTAGACCCTTCCTCCTGCAGTTGGCGCATGAAGTTCCCCTTGCTGGTCACCTTGGAATGAAGAGGACCAAGCAAAGGTTATCTATGCACTTCTACTGGCCCAAGATGGGGGTGCAAGTAGAAAGTCACTGCAGGAGTTGTGCCTCCTGCCAGTTGTCTGGTAAGGTTGGCACGACAATCCAAGCTCCGTTGGTACCGCTCCCAGTTGTGGGGGTACCATTTGAAAGGGTAGGGATCGACATCGTTGGTCCCCTTGACCCGCAAACATCCTCAGGCAATAGGTTTATCCTGGTGCTGGTCGACCATGCAACCAGGTATCCTGAGGCCATCCCATTAAAGACTGTAACTGCCAAGTCAGTTGCAAAAGCTTTACTCGGCATATTTACTAGGGTTGGCTTCCCTAAAGAAGTTGTGTCAGATCGTGGCAGCAACTTTATGTCGAAGTATATGCAGGCTATGTGGAAAGAATGTGGGGTCACCTACAAGTTCTCTTCTGCATACCACCCCCAGACCAATGGTCTGGTGGAGCGTTTCAACAGAACGCTAAAGAGCATGATTGGGGCTCTGGAGGAGCCCCAGAGAAGAAAATGGGATCTTCTTTTACCATGCTTGCTGTTTGCCTACAGAGAGGTACCACAGGAGGGTGTTGGCTTCAGCCCCTTCGAACTTCTGTTCGGTCATCCCGTACGGGGACCCTTAGCCATCGTCAAAGAGGGATGGGAGATGCCCACTCCCCCTGTTACTACCAATGTAGTTGACTATGTGCTAGGGCTCAGAAAACGGATGGTACTCCTGATGGGCTTGGCTAGTGAAAAGTTGAAGGCAGGACAAGCGCTGGTGAAACATTGGTACGACCAGAAAGCTTCCTTAATTCACTTTATCCCTGGTCAGCAAGTCCTGATCATGAACCCTATAAGGCCTCGCGCTTTACAGGACAAATGGTCAGGCCCTTACACAGTGGTGGAGCCCCTGGGTGAGGTGAACTATTTAGTGGACCTTGGAAGGCCTGGACAGGCTCCAAAAGTGTTCCACGTAAATAGGCTGAAGGCTTTCGTCCCAAGAGTCGAAATCGCAGCACTGCTACTGGCGTCAGACGTTGAGGAAGAGGAGTCAGAACCTCTTCCCGACCTGTTCCAAAGCGGTCCTTCAGATAGCTCCGTTGAGGGTGTCCGAGTGGCCCCTCACCTGACTTCTGATCAGCAGGCTGAGGTGAAAAGTTTGCTTAGGCAGTTTTCCCCCCTGTTTTCACAGTCGCCTGGTTTGACACCTTGGTGCAAACATAACATTGACACAGGAGACAGTGTACCTACCAAAAGTAGGGGATACAGGATGTCGGATAAAGTACGGTCTTATATTAAGACCGAGGTCAACAAGATGTTAGACCTTGGGGTGATTGAACCCTCTAGTAGTCCTTGGTCCAGTCCTGTGGTTCTGGTTCCAAAAGCAGGCACTTCTGAATTGAGGTTCTGCGTGGATTACAGGGCTCTGAATGCTGTCACCAAGACAGACGCTCACCCCTTGCCTCGAACTGACGAGCTGGTGGATACCTTGGGTGCCTCCAAGTACCTCAGCACGTTTGACCTGACTGCGGGCTATTGGCAAATAGCTTTAGCAGAACATGCCAAGGAGAAGACAGCATTTTCAACTCCCGACGGGCTTTACCAATTCCGGGTAATGCCGTTCGGATTGAAGAATGCACCTGCCACTTTCCAGAGGCTTGTGAATCATGTGTTGAATGGGTTGGACGAATTCTGTCTTGCATATCTGGACGATATAGCAGTTTTCAGTGCCACCTGGGAAGACCATGTGAAACACCTCGGGATTGTGCTCCAGGCTCTTCAGAAAGCCCACTTGACCATAAAGGCGAGTAAATGCCAGATTGGACAAGGCTCAGTGGTTTACCTTGGGCATGAAGTAGGTGGAGGAAGGATACAGCCTCTCCCCAGTAAAGTACAAGCCGTACAAGACTGGCCTACCCCCACTACACAAACCCAAGTGAGAGCCTTCTTAGGACTCACGGGTTATTACCGCAATTTTATGGCAGACTATGGCACCATAGCTGCTCCTCTGACTGCCCTCACAACTCCGAAGAAACCCAAGAAGGTAACTTGGACTGACGAGTGTGAGAAGGCCTTCAATGGCTTGAAAGACTCCTTGTGCCAGGCCCCTGTGCTCAGGGCCCCTGATTATCAAAGACCTTTTATCGTGCAGACGGATGCCTCTGACACTGGGATAGGAGCTGTACTATCACAAGTAGATGAGAAGGGTAAGGAACACCCTATCGGTTTTATTAGTCGCCAGCTTAAGGACAGAGAGCTCAGATGGTCCACGGTAGAGAAAGAATGTTTCTCTGTTGTGTGGGCCCTAAGGAAGCTGCGGCCCTACCTCTATGGGACCCACTTCACTGTGCAGACTGACCATAAGCCGTTAAAGTGGCTAATGAACATGAAGGGGGAGAATCCAAAGTTGCTTAGGTGGTCCATAAGTCTACAAGGCTTCGACTTCACTATTGAGCATAGGCCAGGTGTCCAACATAGCAATGCTGATGGGTTGTCCAGAATGTTTTACCGACCTGAACAAGAGACTCATCCAGGGGTGGATTAGTTCCCCCTGTCCATAGTCTGGGAGGGGCGAGTGTTAGGAAAGATTTCGTTATTGTAGGGAACTTTCCTTCCATGTGGCAACCCCTAAACTTTTTGCTATTGTTTTCAACCTGTTTTCTTGACTTTGCCAGAGAAGTGCAGCCTTCTGCCGTACTCCTCTGGGCTTTCGCTCCTTTCTTACGGGGAAACTGACATGCCCTTAAGACAGTCAGTACCGGGGAACGCTGTTTCCCGTAGTTTCTTTTATCGTGTCGCCATTTTTAGTGCAACACGACACAAGAGGGCACTGTAAGCTAAGTTACAGCTCTCTTGGGTCTCTAGCCTTCTACAGACCCTAGACACTCTTGTAGGATGGTTTTTGGATCGGTGCAAGTCATTCAGGGACTGGGCTGGTGGCAGCGATCATTTGGTTTATTTTGAGCTCCTTTTGCCGTTCTGAGCACCTTTTTGCCGCGAACACAAAAGGGTGGCCCGGCTACCCAAAATGGCCGGACCACGAGGCTCCTTTGTCTCGTCCACTGTCCGTCTTGCTCCCTTTACCTTCCCCCGGGTCAGGCGACCCGGGGCCTTCCTTATTTGGGCATGTAGTTTCCCGCGAAACACGGTTGCTTTCGCGGGCTTCTACATGTCGTTTGAGTGCCCCCAGGATGTGGGCTGGGCTGTCTGGTCCCAATACACATCCTGGGTGCCAGAGAGTCTAGGGTGGTGTGAATGCCTGGGACCACTGTGGTCCGTGATTGGTCCACGTATGGTATGTGTGTTGATGAGCGGATCTCCCATTGGCTCCCCTCCGTTTTGGCGCGAGGGGAACCGTGGATAAGAGGGAGCTGGAAACACCACTGCCATGTCGATCTCCTGAGTTCTTACGAACCCAGGGATACAGGAGCCAAGTATCCTGCGAACACGAGGCTGGACCGAGGAATCACTGGTGACCCCCTGAAGAACTTCTGCTCCTCATTGCTGTCGTCCGGTGAAGCCCTTTCCACCTAAGATCGAACAAGAAGGCCTGTACTGGCGCTTCGACCTATTGGAATAGCAGGACCAGCTATTCCCGGCACCTTCATCAACTCCTGCCGTAAGCCTTCGGAAGTGTCTCTGGGCCATCCAGTTGACTGACCAGCTTACTAAGGAGTCCTGCTCTGTAATCGCCGACAGGTTGGGTGGTATTCTGAGTCCGGGGCACGCTCACACGCTTCGTTTGCTTAGCAACCCTAAGCTAGAGGTGAGCAGTGCTCGTTTGGCTTGAATACACCCGGCCGTTCCGTTGCCCTGCCGTGGCGACAAAACTGTGCTTGTTTCTTCGATCGGGACGTCTTTTTACTCTGCACGACGACGAGACGTTCCCTGCTCTTCAGAACCTGCCAGAAGCTGCATCTATCGAGGAGAAGCTCGGGCCTGCTTGCTTCGGGGACCGGTGAGTAGATTAGCTAGGATCTGGTCGCCCTCCTGCAGTGCCCCTTGCTTTTCCCCGCTGTAAATACAGCACCCCTTGTCCGTACTCGCGCCCTGCTTCTGCCTCACAGTGGAGGCTGCGCTAGAGTCGCGGACCGTGTTCTCCTTCATTAGGGCACCCTACAGAGCTGTCCAACGTCCTCCGAAGAGCTTCACCTTCTGCCCATTGGCACCGGCGTGTGCAGGTACTTTTGAGCGCTAGGCTCCACTCTTCGTAGGGATTGGACTACCATCCAGTTAGGGGCCTCAGAAGGCGGACATATCTCACGCATTGGTTCGCACTGCCTGTTTTCCTTCCCCTGCAGGTGGATAACATATTTCGTGCTGCTAATGCTGTGAAACTGTGTATTCTGTATATATATTGGGTGGATAGTGTATGTGTTGGTTTAATATCGTTGTATATTGCTGCTTTTACTGTGGTTATTAGTTTCAAGGCCTTATAATAAATGTGTATCTATTTTTGATATAAACAACTGTTTGGAGTAGTTTGTAAGCGCTCTTGCTTTGTGTGCTCACTGTGGGCTTTCAGTCACCCTCACCCCTCTTGAGACCTAGTCTTGACCGCCGCGATCGCTACCTTGATTGGTCTGGCTTGTCCAGAGGTTACCCTGTTCCAAGTAATTAGGTTGGCCTTCTGAACTTCTGCGCCACCAGGACAGAGTTCAGAAATCCGTCTTAACACTGGGGACATGATAGAGGAAGCTATCACCCCAAGTCCACAGGACTTACTTACTGCCATTGCAGGACAAGAATAGACAAAGGGGAAACCCAAGTCTGCCAGCAAGAAACCATCAAGCACTCCTGTGCCCAGAAGGACATCTCCAAGACATCTCTGAGGCTGAGTGTGAGGTGCAACCCTGTATGGTTCAACTAGATACTGTGGAATCAGATCTAGAAGGAGATCTCAGTCTGGTAGGATATCTTGACCCTGTTGACCATCCTGAGCTGCAGTCTTTACTGGCAGAAGGTGGACCCAACAGGGAAGATTTCAGCAAGGGACAGAGAGAATGTCCTACTTTAGAAGGTCTTCACCTAGAGGTAGCTTCTCAGCTCACTGGGACTGAGCCTGGGAAGTATAGGTTGCACTGGGAAGATGGCCTCTTCTACAGTGAACCAACTGAGTCAACCCCTGGAGACTGCAAAAGACTTGTAGTACCTCTAGCGAACCGACTCCAGTTTCTGCAGTTAGCCCACAAGATACCTTTGGCTGGTCACTTAAGTTTTAAGAAGACCAAAGAAAGGCTCTCTCTTTACTTCTACTGGCCTAAAATGGGTTCAGGAGTAGACCAATTCTGCAGAAGCTGCCACACTTGCCAAACCTCTGGCAAGAGTGGAGCCAAGAATGTGGCACCCTTGGTGCCTCTCCCAGTGGTGGGAGTTCCTTTCGAGAGGGTTGGGATTGACATTGTTGGTCCTCTTGATCCTCCCACATCTTCAGGCAACAGGTTTATCCTGGTTGTAGTGGATCATGCCACTAGATTTCTTGAAGCCATACCTATGAGGACTGTTATGGCTCCGGCTATGGCTAAGGCCCTACTTGGTATTTTTACCAGAGTAGGTTTTCCTAAGGAGGTGATATCTGACAGGGGATCACATTTTATGTCCAACTACATGCAAGCCATGTGGAAAACCTGTGGAGTTACCTACAAGTTCTCAACTGCCTACCATCCTCAAACCAATGGGTTAGTGGAGAGGTTTAACAGAACTATGAAGAACATGATAGGTGCTTTAGAAGAACCCCTTAAAAGAAAGTGGGATCTTCTACTGCCATGCCTTCTCTTTGCATATAGAGAAGTCCCTCAGGAGTTAGTAGGGTTCAGTCCATTCAAACTTCTTTATGGCCATCCAGTCAGAGGTCCATTGGCCCTGATTAAGGAGGGGTTGGAGAGTGTTCCTTCCCCCAAGCCAGTCAGAGTGACTGACTATGTGATAGGTCTCTGGAGGAGAATGTCACATGTGATGGCAGAGGCAACTGATAACTTGAAGGCTGGTCAAGCTCTTATCAAACATTGGCATGACCAGAAGGCTAACATGGTTGAGTTTACTCAAAACCAGCTTATTCTTGTTTTGGTCCCCACAAGGCAGAGGGCCCTGCAGGACAAATGGATAGGACCCTTCAAGGCTGTGGGTAAACTTGGAGAGGTGAACTATCTGGTGGACTTAGGCATCCCTAAGGAGGCTCCCAGAGTCTTTCACACCAACCGTTTAAAGGCTCATGTCTCAAGACCTGATATAGGAGCTTTGCTTCTAGCTTCAGCTCAGGAGGAGGAGGGGAATGAACCTCTGCCTGACCTCCTCAGAGGCTTACCTTTAGATGAGCAAGTGGAAGGAGTTAATCTCTCTTCCATTCTCACATCTGACCAGCAGGATGAGTGCAAATTACTGTTAAATCAGTTTGCCTCCCTGTTCTCACTTTCACCAGGTTTATCCCCTTGGGGACAGCATGATATACTCACTGATGACTGTTTGCCTGGCAAGAGCAGGGGGTACAGGATGTCAGACAATGTAAGAACCCATATAAGGAATGAGGTCAACAAGATGCTTGATCTCGGGGTTATAGAGCCCTCTACTAGTCCATGGTCTAGCCCAGTTGTGCTTGTACCATAGGCAGTATCCAAGGAGTTGAGATTCTGCGTGGACTACAGAGCTCTAAATGCAGCCACCATGACTGATGCCCATCCTTTGCCTAGGACGGATGAGCTGATGGACAAACTTGGTGCAGCCAATTATCTCAGCACATTTGACCTAACATCAGGCTATTGGCAAATAGCCCTGACAACCATGCCAAGGAGAAAACTGCATTTTTCTCCCCAGCTGGCCTTTACCAATTGAAGGTAATGCCTTTTGGACTAAAGAATGCACCTGCTACATTTCAGAGGATGGTCAATCAAGTTCTGAATGGGATGGAGGACTTCTGCATGGCATACTTGGATGACATTGCAGTGTTCAGCTCTACATGGAAAGAACATATTGAACACCTAGGCTATGTATTGCAGGCTCTGGAACAGGCCCATCTGACCATAAAGGTAAGCAAATGTCAAATTGGTCAGAGTACAGTGGTCTACCTTGGACATGAGATAGGAGGAGGTGAAATAAGGCCATTGCCTAGCAAAGTGCAAGCTGTACAAAACTGGGTCAAACCCAAGTGAGAGCCTTCTTAGGTCTCACTGGGTATCACAGGAACTTCATAGAAGACTATGGAACCATAGCTTCTCCATTGAATGTCATCTCCTCTCCAAATTCCCTAAAAAGGTCAGGTGGAATGAGGAGTGCAATCAAGCCTTTGAAGGTCTGAAGAAAGCCCTTTGTCAAGCTTCAGCCCTAAGAGCTCCTGACTATCACCAACCCTTCATTGCACAAACTGATGCTTCAAATGTAGGTATAGGTGCAGTCCTTAGTCAACTGGATGAAAAAGGTAGGGAACACCCCATTTGTTTAATCAGCAGGAAGTTAAAGGATCCTGAGACAAGGTGGGCAACAATAGAACGTGAATGTTTTGCTATTGTGTGGTCACTGAAGAGGTTTAGACCATACTTGTATGGATCTACCTTCATCATTCAGACTGACCACCAACCCTTGAGACGGCTGATGCAAATGAAAGGGGAAAACCCAAAGTTACTCAGATGGTCAATCTGCCTGCAAGGATATGATTTTTCCATTGAGCACAGAGCAGGAAGTCACCACCAAAATGCTGATGGTCTCTCTAGGATGTTTGTAACCGACTAGAGGTATGAGAACCATTCAGGAGTGAATGAAATCCTCCTGTCCCTTAGTCTGGGGGGCGAGTGTTAGGGAGAATTCTCATTTCATGGCTAATTTCCCTTACCTATTGAGTCCCTCAGCAGCTTTGCTGGATCTCTGGAGTTATTTCTTTCCACTTGGTAAGAGTGTGAGCTGTTACCCCACTCTTACCCATGTTTTGCTATGTGTCTTTTACCTGTTTTTAGGATTGTGGGCTCTGGAGTACACCACTTCAGTGGTCACCTTCTTTTGTGTGTTACACAGCACCTTCAGTGCAGTGACACAGGGATGTCGTACAGACTTCCCACCAACTCCATATCTGAGGATGACTACTGTCCCCCAGAAAAGGGTAAAGTTGCCATTAACTTTACTTAGTCAAATTAAGCACAGATCCAGTACACCCATCTTACATGGAGTACTGGAAGGGTTAACTCGTAGCCCTTTTTATCTGTACCTCCTAGAGCATTGTTTCGCTCTTTTAGCATTTAGAATTGGCTGGTGGCAGTGGTGGCTACCTAAACTTTTCTACCGTGGTTATCTTATATAAACGTGGTAGTATTTTAGGCTATTGTATTAGCCTCAAACTTAAACCTGCTTGACCAAATACTTTTTCTTTTGGCTCTGGTGCGGTTTTTTCACCATTTCTTTTTGTTAAACTCCTTCTTGTGTTTTATTTTGCACGGGAAACCAGGTTTGCCTTCTTTGTTCACTGTCTTTTGGCGGGCTTCTGCCAAGAAGCCCTCCTCTAAGCGCCTGGGTGTATAGGTGGGGTGAATGTGAGGGACGGGTGTAGTCACCCCCTGCACAGGATATCCTAGGAAACCCAAATCACACTTTTTCATGATTGGCCGAGGTGGTTGTGCGGGCTGGACAACCTCCCTGCTGGGGGATTGACAGCCAGGCTGTGTGAATGGGGGATTTTCGCATAAAAGGCAGGTCTCTTGGGCTGGAAGTCAGAGAGTCGCCACTTGAACTATAAGGAACCAAAGAGAAGCGGAGGAGAGGTCGACTGCTGCAACTATCCCGTACCGGTGAAGCCCTGCTGCAGTCCGGAGCTATCTACCCTTCAACGACTAAGAGAAGATCCAGTCCGGAGTCTTCTTCCCTTGAGCCTGGTGGGGATATCCAGCTTGTCTTCTTCAGTCAGAGGAATCCCTTTGTGTTCGATATAGCTGCACACTGCTGTAGTGGTCCGGATAGCCACCTGAAGAGCCTGTCCTGTTTTTAAGGAGCACACCTTTTATTCATTGTCACTGCTGCCGGCCTCATCGGTGTGTGGTGCAGACCCCCTCATCGTCCTTCTTCGTGCTTTAAGCTCCAGGAATCGTGGGTCTACTGAAACTACCAGGAACAATTGCCGTGGCACCAGCTTCATTCTTTGAGAAAGGTACTGTGTCCTGCTTGAGGAATTTGGGCGAATCCCTATTTCTCTTATTTAAGGCCTGTCCTTACTTTTCCCTCCTTCTTATAACGTTTGCTTCTGAACATTGACAATATCAAAGTACTCTTGGCTACGTTGAATCGTGAACTGTCCGACTGTGTGATCCTCGACAACAGGCACCCGATGTCACTTGACTTTGGCTCCGGCCCTTTGACTCTTGAATTCCTGTCTATGAGTGTTCTTCGATTCTCTCTGCTTAACTAATATATTGCCTATGATTTTTGCCCCCAAATCCCTCTGGGTATCTCAGGTCTAAGTGTGTTTTTGCTCCGGTAGCATTTCTTGCCGCGGATACGCGTTTATTTATAGACAAACTGTTAAAAAGTGATCGCAATCGTATTCCCGGTAACATGTCTTGTTTCATAACACCGGTCCATTTAAACACAGGGTACTTATCTTGATTTATACCGTACAAAGTGAATTGGTTAGTTGTAGTGAGTTGTACGTGTGGTTTTGAATTTAATAGAAGTGTTGTGTTTATAACAAAAGGTTTAAAAATAAATGTACTTATAATTTTTTACCTCAAACCTTGAATCAGTGTTTGCTTGAGTCACAGTAATTGTGGTCCCTTTGTGTAATCTCTGCTACTGCTCATATACTCTTGAGATAAGCCTGACTGCTGCGCTACTGCTACCACTTTAACGTAGTAGTACAGACTTGTACCAAAGGTAAGACTTGTATTGTATTGTGGTCTTAATTATGTGTAGTGGTCCCTAAGGGCACTGCACATGATTCTGCCTAACAACCGGTTTGACCCAGAACAGCAGCACAGAAAAGTCCCTTTTGATGCTGTAGAACCTGAGTGCTATCACACATATGTTCTGTATTTTCTGTGTTCTTTCCTCAGGACTGGGTTTTTCTGGATAGTTAATTGCATATTGATTTCTTTAAGGAAACCATATATCTTATGGAACTTTGATTGGACAGCCTTTAATTTGAGTGTTTGTATCATTGCTGTTTGAGTTGCTACTGCTATCACCTTCAAACCCCTCTTTAGATGCATAACCGGTCTTTGAACCATGATACCACAAAAGGTGAAGGCGGTATATCTCTTGATTCTGCCTTTTTCACCTTTATGATTGGGATCACTGTTGATTTGTGTATGAGGACTGAGTAGGCAGTTTATCCACTACTCGTCTCTGTACTCCTGAATAGCAGTAGCCATTTCTTCACACGCAGGGATCGATAATAACTCTCAGGGTTAATAGCTTTTGCACATGTTCTTTGGAAGTTTTTGGAGGGCCAGGGTTCGAATTCTTTTGTCTCCCTACATTTGGAGGTCAGGGCAAGCTTTCAGTGCGTTGCAACCAGAGGAGGTGTGCTAATGTGCATAATCTGCCCAGAAGCCATGTTCATGACACATGCAGACTCTGCAAGCGACTACAGGGTGTAACATACATATTTGACAATACGCTCTAAAACAAGACAATCCGCCAATAACGCCACCACAAGCGGATGCGGAAACACTCGAAATATATCTTGAAATAACTGGTATTGGAAGGAGTTTGGATCGATCTCAATGTGTGTGCAGATTGCGCAACAGCTCTAATACTGTGCAAACGATGGAGCACTTTATACTGTACTTTGGTAAACGGTTGTTGCTTCGTACATAAACATATGTGGCTTTCCACCCATAATTTTTCAAATCGAATTCAGGGGGGGGCTGAGTGAATCGCTGCGAACATTCCTTTATCAACTATTTTAAACTGAATAAGAGACTTTTTCAATATTAGTTTTATGGAATTTTACAGTATTGTACTGCTTTTTTATGAAGGTTATAGTGATTGTATTTTGTTATAGTACATTGTTGTGTGTACATTTACATTGTAATCAGAACACATACAATTTAAAAAAGTTCTAGAGGATTCTCTGCCAAATCAAAACGAAAGGCAAATTGTGATCCACTTCGATATTGTGACATACTTCTACCATTGATTAACGCTATAGATGTGCATTACTGGTAGGTGCAAAAATAATTCAAAACATTTAGCAGGTAAAGCTTGTTTGAAAAAAATCTGATTAATAAGAATGCTACAGTGACATTTGGGAATTAAAAGTGTTATATTCATGGAACTCTGAGCCCACGTTCCTCTTAATAAAGACTATTAAAGCAATCCATTCTTTCAACAATACACCAGCAAAACTATGCAAAAAGCTCTGTTACAGAAACGCGGTAACTCTAGGCAGCTGTGTATGTCTATTTGACCGCGTAACACACGTACAAGGATTATCCCGCGAACACTGTTTGTTGAGAGAAGGGCCTCTGTTTACATGCGCACAGCTGACGTGACTAGAACGAGGGTGAAAGGCCACTTTCTTATGACTGACAGCCAGACATTCTGTGAACTCTAGATAAGTCTGCCATTTTAATGGCAACAGTGCACAGAAATGCCAGGCAGCTTTCATCGTCTGGGCAGTTTTGGCGCACTGGCTCAGTTGAATCAAAGGAAAGAATGCGTGGCGTAGATGTTATCTTTTGATGTTGTCTGCCAAGCCGGCGACTACTGACAACGACTTCCTTGGATGAGATCTGTTGTGATCTAGTACCCGCTGATAAATGAACCATTTGGCCTTTGATGTGCACTTTCATAAACCCCGAGGAGCTATGAGCGACAGATTGCGTTACATGCATGCTGCATAGGGGGGATGAATGACGACCACTGAAGGCAATAGCTTGTAATCTATGTCATTGTTTTACAAAGTATCCTTACGAATCGTACATCTGGGAAGCTGCTGGACTCTCACTCAAATAAGCAGCTTCTAACTAGGATACAATACATCTTCTCAGTGGCATAACACAAAATGTGCCAACCCCCCTGCCCCCATGCGAGCCATGCTGAGGGCTCCCTCCCCAACTCGGCAAGAAATCACGGGTCGTCCCACACTCTGGGGCCAAACTAGATTATCACGCTTGCACAATCCGTGATGCTGAAGGGGTATACTGCACACTGAAATGAGAGACAGATGTGTTTTAATGCAATAAACAGCAGACTTTCTGTGAAAAATTGGCTACAAAGCCAGAGTGTTTGCAATTGTTTTTTTAGGGTAACACCAATCCAATATAGGCAAGTCACCAGCAATGCACTGGAACATGAATGCTTTGCTATTAAAATGCCGTGCCACATTGATAACATGTCCCACTGGCTGCTCAATGTAGACCAGCATAGACACGTAAAAACATTACAGTAAAGCATGCCAGGCCACTTTTAGACAAGCCTAGACATACGTAGGCATGCTAGTCGAAGCAATAACACTCATCAAGATGATAGCACACACTCAAGCCCGGGTCTCTGCGGCCTCTAACAACACGGCCGAACTCTGTAAGGAACTGGTCAGTCCTGTTACGGTCTCTACCTCTTCTCTTCCCATCCAGTCCCTCTGTATGGCTCTGGCCTCTCACTTCTCTGCTAAAACTCAGGACATCCTGTCCTCTATCTTCAATTCCTCTCTCAGCACCCTTTGGCCATCTCTACCTCTCCTTCTCCTTTCTCCTTTTTCTCTCTGACAACACCTGATGAGGTTTCTAGACAAGTCTGATCTATGAAAGTGTCGTCCAAACAGGTGCTCCCCTGCTCCTCCAGCACCATCACGTACCATATTGACACCCTTGCTCAAGCCTTGGCCGATTTCTGTAATCACTCTTTTGCTACTGGAACGTTCCCCTATCCCCTTAAGCACTCCCTTGTGCACCCACTCCTCAAGAAGCCGTCTGCCGATCCTACCTGCCTGGCAAACTATCGCCCAATCACCATCATCCCTTTTCCGAGCAAACTCTTGGAAAAGCTGGCCATCTCCCGGCTTACTCTCCACACTGAATCTGTTAGCTATCTCCATGTCCATCAGTCTGGCTTCAGAGCTGCCAGAGGCACGGAAACTGCTCTCCTGAACACCTGTGAAGATCTGCTCTCTAACCTTTATTCCAGTATTCCTTCTGTCCTAATCCTCTTTGATCTTTCTTCTACTTTCGACACAATCAACCACGCCGCCCTGATCTATCGACTGTGTGAGTACCTGGGCATCACGGATCAGGCACTGGAGTGGGTGACGTCTTTCTTCTTGGACTGCCCCTCCCAGGTCCAAATTGGTCCCTTTCTCTCTGCCACCTCTCTCACTACCTGTGACATTCCACAGGGCTCTATCATCTCACCCTGGTTTTTCAACCTCTACTTGGCCCCTTTGGCCCACCTGATCTCTACCTTCTCCTCCAACTTTCAGTGTTGTGTGGATGACACTCAGCTTTCCTTCAAGCTCCTCCTCAAAGGGACTATTCCCTTTCTCACTTTCCCCCAGAAGCTCACTGTCTACAGAGACCTGTTTCTCTCTAGGCTGGACTACTGCAACAGCCTCTTTCTCAATCTGCCTTCCTCTACTCTCCGCCCTCTGCAACTAATTGATAACATGACTGCAAGACTTATCATTGACCTTGAGCCCAGGGATCGTACCTCTCCAGCCCTGAAATCTCTCCACTGGCTCCCGGTGGCTGCAAGGATCAAGTTCAAGACCCTTTGCATTGTCCACAATGCTTTCTGGGGTCGGGCCCGCACTACATCCAATGCTTTCTTCCAAAATACCTTCCTTCTTGAGCTCTTCCCCCAGCTACTTCCAATTCTCTAAGAGTTAGACACTTCTCCAGGCAGAGAGTGGGGGGTAGATCTCTCTCCTCTGCAGGTGCCTCCCTCTGGAATGGCCTCCCTGCCCCTCTCAAACTTGAGCTGACCACCTGAAGTTCCAGAAGCAGCTCAAAACTTTCATCTTGTCCTTTGCTTTCTCTCCCTCCCCTGCTGACCTACCTGTCTGCTGTACTCAATGGTTGCTTGGCTACCCTGAAAGTCTCACTGAGTCCAGGCTCTTTGCTGATCAGTTACCCTTGCTTGCACTGCCTCCGGGCCAACCACGCACTTACCGGCTGTAACTGTAACCGTACCGTCCCTTGTTCTCATTGCACTACCCAGAGCCACACTGCCCTGGCTGCCATTACTCAGAATATTACTGCCCTGTTTTTCAATCCCCTCTTCCTTGCACTTGACCCCACACTTGTGTACAGGCGTGTTATAAATGACTTATATCATATCATTTTATCACAGAAGCCCAAAAAAATATACATTGCTGGAGGAAGAAACTGCTAGAATTGCAGCACCCAAATGCCAGTCTAGTCAGGTAATTACCCTTAGCGGGAATGCTTTATCAGGAATACACAGTTAAAAAAAAGTCATACCAAACTGAGGAATGACTAGACTGGCTGAACCACCCCATATCATGCCTTCTTAGACTCAACATGGACCACCATTATGATTTATTGCACAATCCCGCCCCCACAAATCCCCTCCCCCCCCCACCCCAACCTCCAAAATCAGCTCCTTGGCACAGAATTACCTTCACGTCCCTCACCCTTGTCCCGGAGCTTACATATGAGGCTCCTTGCCTCATAGGTAAGTAATAGGATGTGGAAGATTGGGACTAGGAGTAATGAAGATTACAGGTAGCTAAATCAGGCAGTATCTTCATGTACCTCTACCTCATCCCAGTACTTGTGTATGAGGCACTGTGCCTCATACACAAGTACTACCTCATACACAGGAACAGGGACGAGGAAGAATAGGGCTCGGAGTAATTACGATTACCAATAAGTAATCAAGGCATTAAACACAAGTAGTGGTGTAACACCATTGAGTTGACTGGGTTTCAGCACTCCCCCCTGAAATTCTGGACTATGTTGATTCAACTTGGGTGACCTTCAGAGCAGTTGCCGGACAGAACAGGACACAGATGTAAAAGGTAGCTGGGTTTCGCTGTTAACAAGGGACCAACAATCGCTAACATAAAGCATTTCACTGTTAGTACCTGCATTCAAACGCCATATGTTTTAGGCAATTTAAATTGTGATGTGGGTTTAGTACTTTCATGCCAGGGGAGTGATTGGAAGGTTAGAGAGGGAACAGAAAACCGCTCATTCTCACAGCAGTCTATACCTGGGTGCTTTCAGACTTAAAGGAGAGAATGTACTGCTTGTAACATTGAAGCTGCACTAGAATGGTCTCATTAAAATGTCTAAAGAAGTTAGATGCCCACACACAAATAAGCTTGCCCCTCCCCCACAGCCCATGAAGTTAGTGCCTCTCCCAACATTTGAAGGATTAGCCCCCCGATATGTAGGTTTTGTTGTGCCGCTGAACACAAGAACACACACCATTCACCATATACACACATGCACACCCAGCCATCCATACATTTAAGTGTGCACTCGGTCACCATACAGGCACACCCAGGCAGCCATCCATATATTTAAGTGTGCACCCTTTAATCATACAGGCACACCCAAGCAGCCACTCGTACATTTCAGTGTGCACCCTTTCACCATAGACGTACACACCCAGGCACCCTCCCTTACATTTAAGTCTGCACCCCTTCACCATACACTCACACAGGCAGTCACCTATACATTTAAGTGTGCATCCTTTAACCATACAGGCACACCCAAGACACTACCCATACATTTAAGTGTGCACCCTTTCATCATAGAGGCACACACATCCAGGCACCCGCCCTTACATTTAAGTGGCTCCCTTTCACCATACACTCACACAGGCAGCTACCTACACATTTAAGTGTACACCCTATCACCATACACTCACACACGCACACGTCATGGGGTTGAGGGGAGCCCTATAACTTCAAAAGAAATTGTTTCTTTTTGAATTCACTCTGACTTCATAAAGAAATTATTTCCGTTAAGGACCGAACCATAACGGAAACAATTTCTTTATGAAGGCAGAGTGACTTCAAAAGTAAACTATTTCTTTTTGAAGTCATAGGTCTCCCCCAACCTCATGACATGGAGGCCTCCAATCGTGGGGTCTTCCATGTTATGGGGTTCACATATGTTACAGAAATAATTTCTTTATGAAGGCAGAGTGAATTCAAAAAGAAACATTTAAAAACAAAAATGTGAAAACATATTTTGTCTATTTTTTTCTCCAAAAATGGGGCCCCCTCCAAGAACATGTTCTAGTACGGCCCCCACACCATGGGGGCTGCGGGGGCTCCCGTTATATCACTGTTTCTTCTAGGTGAACAAAATTAAAGTCATTTCAACTCTATCTATCCATATATATCAGTGGAACAACACACTTGGGGCCTGATCCATAAAGCGTTTTTTCAATTGGTGCACCTAACTGGCTATGGAAGCGGTCAATCCGTAGGTATTCGACAAGTTATCTTATTTTCTTTTGTTCCCGTAGAGCAATGGTTGTCTGTTGCTTTACTCATGTTGGGAAGATGCACTATCTGTAGGGTGGTCATGAGGTTTCTCCGTTCTTCAAGAAAATAGTCTGATCTGAATAGCTGAATAGATTGACAGTGTATGCTTGAATAAGGGATTGACGTTTAGTGAAGGGCTTTGAGCTTTATTGAATACTAGCAAAAAAGTCCCCGTTCTCCAAACGGGTTCTGAGGACAGCCATGACAACACTTATCAATTGTTGAAAATCAATGATCCTCTAGGTCACTGTTCCCATTCACTTATCACTTGATGTGCGTTGCACTCTGAAGTAAACTGCACTGAGAATGGGCATGTGTGGCTGGCTGACATACCCAGAGCAGAGGCTGGGGGAGGCGAGAGTTGGTGTGCTGTTGCATATTGGGACCTACTGTGCTCCCTTCCCACCTGTCGCCTCACCCTGACGTGGTGCAGTAT
The DNA here is from genome assembly GCF_040938575.1 of Ambystoma mexicanum. Classification (NCBI taxonomy): domain Eukaryota; kingdom Metazoa; phylum Chordata; class Amphibia; order Caudata; family Ambystomatidae; genus Ambystoma; species Ambystoma mexicanum. The sequence goes on along the minus strand of NC_090930.1, from coordinate 1,271,457,373 downwards.
GTTGCAGTGCATTGCAATGCAAATATCTTGGAAACCATGCATCCTACGGCCTGGACCTTGAGTTTGTGCTCCTCGTATCGGGACCGGTCCTTCTACGACCACATTGATGTTTTGCCGATTTCATGCAACCATCTCATGTGTGAAGGTGCTGAAATCCAAGGAAAGGGGTGGAGTGTCCAAAAATCATGTAGCTAGTAATGTCCAGATGGTCCTAACAGGTGACTATGCAAAATGTGGTGCAGATTGGTGAAACGGTGTGGAATTGTATACGGAACAAGACTTCGCCAAGCCACAAACCCACATACAAATGATGACTTGTGCTGAAGTCCAGGAATGGGGGTACTTGTCCAAATGTCATGTAGCCAGTAATGTCTGGATGGTCCTAACAGGTGACTATGCAAAATGTGGTACAGATTGGTGAAACAGTGTGGAATTGTATAAGGAACAATACTTTGCCAAGTCACAAACCCACAAACACATTTTTACTTATGGTGAATTGCAAGGAACAGGGTGGGGTGTCCAAATGCCATGTAGCCAGTAATGTCTGGAGGGTCCTAACAGCTAACTATTCAACATTTGGTGCAGATTGTAAAACGGTGTGGAATTCTATAAGGAACAATGCTTCACCAAGCCACAAACAAATGTTAATGTGTGCTGAAATCCAAGGAACAGGATGGGGTGTCCAAAACGTCATATAGCCAGTAATGTCCAGAGGGTCCTACCAGGTAACTGTGCACAATTTGGTGCAGATTGGTAAAATGGTGTGGAATTGTATAAGGAACAACACTTTGCCACGAACCCGCAAACACATTTTGACTTTTGCTGAAATCTGGGGAAAGGTGTGGGATGTCCAAATGTCATGTAGCCAGTAATGTCCAGAGGGTGCTAACAGGCAACAATGCAACATTTGGTTCAGATTGGTGAAAAGGCATGGGAATTGTATAATGAACAATGCTTCACCACAAATCCTGCCACAAAAAAAGCAATTTTGACTTTTATATATATAGATAGACACCATAACCAAGAGGAGCTATGTACTATTGTATCGTCTAATGGGTTGTAATGTAGCTCAAAATCGTTCCATGTACCAATTTTGGAAGATACAGTAATCCTATAATTGTATATTCTATTTAGTATATAATGGAACTGAATGCATTCCAGTAAAGCATTGCATATTTACAAATTATCCAGGTCCAGGTTAAGGTGTGACTATATCTGAATGTATTGTAATTTGTATTTTATTTTTCATTTTCCATATTGTATTGGATTTCACACTTCATAGCAGATTGGATGTAAATATGTCCTGTGAAATGTTGAAATGATCACTTTGTTAGGCCCTTCGGGAGAAACCTTTAGAGTGGATAACTATACAATTCTTTAGTGCATGCTTTTTGTTTCTATTTATGCAATCAGAAAGTGTAGAATCATGGCTCTAACCACCAGTAGAGCATAATAGTCCTGCTGCAGCCAATCGGGAAGTTTAATAGGAGGGTGCTAACTGCCTATAAAATGCAATATTGCAAGATTCTTGCCTTTGTAATGATATAACCACACTCAACAAAGGGAGTCCCTCCCCAAATTAAGATAGCCCCCAATCTATCATTTATGTTGTTTGGATTGCACAAGCCTAATCTATGTCTCATATAGAGCCACATAGATCCCTCCCCCTGTGCCAACAATGAGCCAAGAACCACACTGGGGTATAGAGAGAATATATATGTATTTAAAGTATATGTTCAATACATCATTTAATGGTTACACGCGCCACATTCTCTGTGGCACAAAACAACGCTTCAACACAACCTGCACTTTCCTTTTCGTAATAAACAGGAAACAATTACTTGATAACATTTCAATTGAAAACAAAGCACAATTTCGATTTTAAAACAGGTTACACATTCCACATTCAGTGTTGAATACATGTGGTTTTCCTGCACAATTGAAAATGCAAGCAGTTTACAATCACACAGACTGTGAAGATATTTTTTTATTTATAGAATATAGAATCTTTCTTTCTTCACCCCAAAGTAATAAAAACATTGTTCTGCTATCATGGTCACTTCCTCACTGTCAGGAAAGAGTGTATATTTTACAACAGAGAATTACACTGGGTTTCACTTTTGCAAAGTACTTCTCTCCCCAGCACCCAACCCCCAGGCATCAAGTACATGCAGCATCCCTCTGTTTAAAGGCCAGGTCTAGGGAGTGGGGACAGGGTAGGAATTTTGTTTTTGCCTAAGGGCAACCCTTTGTTTAAATACAAGGTGAAAGTGGGCACTAGAGGCTGAATCAACATGAGTCTTTGGCTATATGATTGGTTTTAGTTTTGATATTCGGGTTAGCAGCAAGGTCACTGGAGGGAGAGGTGTTGTCCACACCTCTTGTATCAGCATGAAAGGGTTGGACCCCATAATGCTTGCACTGATAATAAGGAAGATGCTGTTTTTCTGTTTTTTCATATACAGGATTTAATCAGTGATTTAAGATGGTCATCTAATATGTGTTTCATACCATCAGGGTCTTCTCAAGGCTAAATTGATTCTTTTTGCAAAAATGAACATAGTTGGGAATTTGATGGTTCGTGATCTAATATCTAAAGTAAGACGCCATTAGCTTCCCAACCTTCAGAGTTTTACAATTTTCAGAGCAGCTAGAAACACCTTTTCCGATGTAACTACAAAACTCCAAATCACACTTAAATGAAAGTCTCATTAACACAAGTGCCTGGAAATTAGCTTCAAAATGACATATTTCACAAGCCCATGAGAATCACAGTCTCAAAATGATTAAATAAAATTACATTTGCAATGGATGTCAATGACCATATATTTATACGTAGATTTGCTTAGTTTCATTTCTCTATTTCCTTGAAACTATGTAGTTGAGAGCATCTGCAGTCCCTGGCTGAATGTTGATTTATCATGCAATAAAATGATCAATCATTCTTGAGGATCCCAAAGCTGAACAAATGGACACTGCAGAGATCATATCTGTACACCGGATGGTCTCTGACATGATGAGGCTGTGCTGGTCTTTGCCATTTTGTCCTTGTAATCTTGAGCTGACCACAATTCTGATCTAATAGTGTATGCATTTAAACATTCCACCCACCCGGGCAGACTCTCTGTGTATCTGGCCCATAGTAAATACCTGGTATGCTCCAGCCTCAAAGAAATCCCCCTTTCAGATAAGGAGCCCCACAGAGCTACAAGGGGGGAAGCCCTGTCTTCCTTAGGCTCATACAAGATTTACATGTTGCATCTGAAGACATAATCGCCTTTTCAATTATTGCATTCTTTTTCCAGTGCAGAATTTTACTTATTTAAACAACTTGAATCTTTCTCTTATTGTTCAGTGCACTTTTGAATTATTGCATGTTCTCCCTGCTTTGCACAGCAGTAGTGTATTAAAGGTGCAACATAAATTAAACCCAAGTATTAATTTTGTCATTTACCATGTGCATTTTCACCCATCGCAACATTTTTAACTCCATGTATTTGTGACTTCAGCTGCAAAATACACATGGCTGCTCATTCAACATAATGTCAGTTGCTGTGTTGCTTCATTTGCAGGGTGCACACCATTTTGATGTATGGCAGTTTAAATGACAAATGCCACTTTTTTTCTCTCAACCAACAATGTGCCTTTTCCATCTCCGCATATTGCCTTATGTCAACTTTCAGCAAGACGCATTTTCCATGATACACAGTTCCTTGTGTCATTTTCAGCAAGAGCTGGCTTTAATGCCGGCTTTAATGCTTCATTGGAAATCTGAATTCCATGGCTCTCCTTTGTTATTTAAAATGTTTATAGGCATCTTGCCAATCAGCAAGCTTGAAATGGAGACTCTAACCACCTGGAAAAGCTGCATTCTAAGCTCCACTTTGTTATGTGTACACTCTAGGAACTGGACAAGAAGTAAAGGATTAGCTCTGTTTCAGAAGCCTAAAGCAGGACTTGCCTTTATCACCCTGCACACGCTCTAATAGCGCATCAGTGTCTAATGTACCCCTCTTCCATTTCAGGTGATGTTTTGCTTGTTAGAGGCCCTCGCCTTTCTCTCACGTTCACTATATTGAAGGCAGTCACCTAACTCACAATAGAACCCTCTGGTGAAGTCTCTAATGCTTCAATGTTAGAAAAGCTTGGGCAGATATGTTATTTTGCATTGCTAAATTTACATTGTGGTAAATCACGACCCTAGTGGTCTCAGTAGTGGACCACAAAGAGGCGTAATGTGCCCCAGCCAGGGGTTTCCGGACCGTAGTATGTGAAGGAGAATAAGGGAAAGAGTAAAAGGAAAGAAAAACAGGGTACCAAATAAAGGGAAAACAGGGTAAGAAAAATGATAAGGTAAATATGCAAGGGGTAGCCATGTAGAAACCTTAATGCATGCACTGCAAATAAACACGAAATGTGAACAAATAGTGTGTAAACAGAGAATTCAATTCCAATGAGAAAGCACATGGGAGCAATTTAGATAAGCTGTCATAAACTGTAGTGTATGGCTGTATGATGGATTGTAGAAGTGCTCAAATAACCATTAAAGTGTGCATTCTTTTGTTGACACTGAAGTAATTTACGGGGTAATTCATGGAATGATTGTGCACCGAAATGTGTGGCGCAAGGGGGAAAAAGCCAGCACATGCGTGACATTCGCACGCAAGCGATTCACGGAAGGCTCTGCGTGTGGCTTTCCCGAGAGCTGTGCCAAATCCGTGCTTACCTTACACATCACTGCGACTTTCCAAACGCTGTGCGTGACACGCACAGCGAAAGCACACAGCTTCTAGTGCACACACCCAAAAAAGGGGCAGAACAAGCGGAATGGGGAACAATGCGTGAAAATGTGGGCGTAACGGGGGAAGTAACACTTGGAAATACACGCAAAGCCCACACGCTGGCGAACAACACGTATTCATGGAATCGCATAGGGAAAACCTGCGCACGCCAAAAGACACGCACATGCACAAATACATCCGCCACATGAAAGGAGGACAACTGCCATAGTCGGGAGCATCTCACAGCCCAAGCAGTCACGCTGCCTACACCAGGTGTTGGCAATCATGACTGCATGCCCCTCAGTCCACAGGCACATATACATGCCCAGAACACCCGCAAAGAGGCATGCTTCTACAGGGTGGCACATTTCCCCAATGTGCTTGGTGTCATAGATTTCATCCATGTGGCCCTACGTCCACCTAGGGCCAGTGAGAACATCTACTGCAACCGCAAGCACTGGCATTCCATCAACATGCAGGTTGTATGCGATGCCAAGGGAATCATCACCTCGGTATATGCAAACTATCCAGGGTCCACCCATGACAGGTTCATATACAGAATGTCCACCCTGAGCCAGGACCTGGAAACTGGGAAGCATGGCAACACATGGCTTATTGGTGAGTACAAATGCCTGTGCACATGCATGCATGTCACACACAGACAAATACACCTGCCCAACTAATGACAGCCGTTATCACCTCCCCAGGGGACAGTGCCTACACTCTAAGCACCTACATGATGACGCCAATACGGAACCCCACCACACCACCCCAGGTAAGATACAATGCAGCCCATATTGTAACCAGGGCCATAGTAGAGTGCACATTCAGAGTGCTCAAGTCATGCTTCCGCTCCCTTGACTGCTCTGGCGGGCAGCTGCTATACGCACCCCCAGTAGTGTGCAGGATCGTTGTGGCAGCATGTGTCCTGCACAATGTTGCAACATGGCGGGGCATACCAGTGGACACAGTGGTGCCCCCACATCCCAAACAACATGCATGTGAGGGGAAAGGGCATGTGGCGAGGCAGTCCGTATCCAGCTTGTGGCCACATTCTTCACCTAAACTCCCACCCCTGCAGAGTGCACACAGGCCTTGCACATACCAGGTGACAATCATTGATGACAAAGGGACATGCAACTGTCACAACCTTACCACCCTGAGAATGCCCCTCCCCCCCACTCGGCCTGCCTGCAGTCCATGGCTCCTTGGCACAGAGTAGATGACTCGTGGAGCCGTTAGGCAGCCGCGTCGCAGCCTCCCAGCCTCTGCGGGTGCCAAGCAGGATATCTCCATTGGCTTGCAGTGCACATGTCCTGTCTTCTCAGGACTTGTTCTGTGGACCTTCCGCAGCCGAGTTTTATGATATTCGGTTGTAAACGCTGGTTCTGGCAGGATATATAGGGTACAGAATTTCTCTCGAGCCGGAGCTCTCCACTCAGGCAGCCATACTCGATGCGCACAACAGCGCCCCCATGAATGCGCTTTTAAAAATGACAAATGGGTTTCTTACACTAGAGGATGACTATGAACAAAACGAATAGAACACAGGAACACAGTCACTTGATCAGGTTGACTGCCTGCTAAGGAAACTCACCTTCGTCAGACGAGAAAAGGATCAGCGCAAAGATAGTTTTAACAATATTAATTCTGGAGGGAAGATAGGATGGTTTGAAGAGAGGTTTCAGACAATGCAAAGATGCTCCTAACACTACAAGTTCTGAATACAAGATAGGATGGTTCTAAGGTAGGGATAAGACTATACAAGGTACATATGCTAGTGACACAATTCTTCCTATTTATACTCACTGGATATGTTTTTAAATGGGACCGTCAATTCTGGTCAGGGAATTGGATCTCGTTTAGGAAAGACGGCGTAGAACATTGGACTGGGCAGCGTCAGCAAGGCGCTCTGGTCACAGTACGGCACAGGACTGGACTGGATCTTCCTTTCTTGGTTCTGAGGATGTTTCAATTCAGCAGGCCAGCAGTAACAGCACAGCCCGGCTGTATTATGTTGTATCCCCTTAGGCTGATGGGGTTCTGTTCTGGAATTTGAGGCCTAGCTGAGAATGGTTCAGCAATGCAATAGGCCCTTTGCTTTTGCCAAGTTTCTGGAGTCTGGAGCAAGGAAGATGTAGAGTACAGCAGCAGGGTGCTCCACCAGCATCAGGAGAGTGAGTGAATCTTTCTTCCCTTATGAGTGGTGAGTGCTCTCTATTTATGCTATGAAATGACATCATAAAGGGGGTGTGTGGGCCGGTTTAGCCTAGCTTGCCCCTTTGAAAGGTAATTGGGGCAGAGTCTACTCTCTGCCTTGATAGGAGGAGAGAAACAGAGTGTCATCTTTATGGTGCAATTTTATGAGGCCGAGAATCCACCCCTAGCCCCTGGAACACAAAGACTACTTTTGGCACAATACATATTTACACATGTGCAACCTCTATAAAAAATCACACATACAGATTACATATTTTACACAGCAGCTATTCCTCAAAACCCCGTAGCTGTGGGATCTTGTCTCCACTTTTCACAGAATTTTGCCCTTTTCACTATGAACACAATGTCCAATTTTTAAGAAAAGTTCTACAAGTGTGCATGTTTAACATGGGAATAAGTGTATATAGTTTCATAATTCTAGCGGAAATACATGTTGCGTAAAATCACATTTCTTGCCATTGCTGTCCAGAACATGTCACACAAATCTGGCGCCTCTTCACCCGTGCAGCCAGAAATTACATTAACAACTCTGTTATTTTTATATTTTTCACAATTTTGACTAGTAAGTTATCAGTCTTTTTAAAAATATGTTCTTTGTCCATGTTAAGCAACAAATGGTTGCTTGGCTCCAACCCTTGGTCTCTCCCTGGAAGCCCAGGAGCCATCCCCCATGTTTGTTCCTTGCAGAGGCCATTTACAAATGTCTTCACACTTCAGATTTCCTGAACTGCAGATTTTTCATTGTTCCTTTCCCCACTGCAGATCAGGTTCTTTCCTACCCTGTAATTAACGCCTCTGCGTGATTTCCTGCTGGGGGTAAAAACCTTCCTTCTGTGAGAAAAACCTGCAATTCCAGTTTGGGAGCTTCAGCCAGGTTTAATTTAATTGTTAACTCTGTTGACTTTTTCTTAGCACCAAACAAACTTGTTATATCAAATATCAGCTAGAATTCTCATTCAAGATTTTAAACCCATGGGATCAAAACAATGACAATATGGGTTACTATCAGTAACAGGCCTCCTAGATTGCAAACATTTGATTTTCAGTTTATACATGTTAAAGTTTAATCAGGCAGGCCACTGACAGCTGTCATCACAGCAGCCCTCTGCTGCACAGAGATTCTTTTGACAGATCCACAGACAGGCCATTTTTGCTGTGGAAATCTCTTTATGAATTGTAGCACCCAAAGAGAATGGGTAAACACGTTTAAGGTGTTTAGTACCGGCATTCTGAAGTTTCAGCAGCAAAGAAGAAGTGATTTAAAGCAAGATTTGGAGTTTCATTTAGCAAAACACTGCTTTTTCTTTCTGCACTCCACTTTCAATTGTTGTGGAGCCCAGTGACACATTTCAGTAGTGAGAGCTCTGTTACACCACTGACAACATGCGTGGCAGATTGGGCAGCCATCTTTTTGTGCGTTGAAAAGCGCGATTTTCAGGGGTTTGGGCGCGCTCCAGGGTTTTGTGGCCATTTTGCTGTTTATGGCACCTTCATAACAGAGTGATGCAGCATAGGAAAGCAGAAGTGGGTCAATACATCCCACAGAGCGCCCCCTCCCAACTTAAGTTTGGAAGGGGAAGTAGGGAGATTGGGATGTTCTTTTTTCTTTGGTCCAGGTGGCGAAATTCTGCTGCTTCTCCGTCAGTGCTGGAGGGACACGCTCTCCTCACCGGTTCTGGTTGGGAGTATGGAACTGCACTCCGGGCTCCTGGGGTTTTTCCTCCCGGTCCCCGAGTGGTCCTCCTTGGTAATTAGAATTTCTTAGTTTCAATGCTAGGAGATAGAACAGAGCATGGTTATGGAAATGTCCCCAGTACTGCTCCCAAGGGTGTAGTGGGGCAGATGCATGCATTGAATACAATTTACAATATTCCCTGCCTGTATTTACTAATGGTTTTAACAGGTGGATTCTTCTAGGTTGCCAGAATTTCCCCCTCTGGGTTTCCTGTTGGCTCCTCTATTTGCCGCAAAGTATGCCTGGGATGGCAACTCTTCAGCTGATTTATGTGGACCCACTTGTCTTCCTCTTCTGCCAAACTGCCCTTGGGGATGCAGATTCTGTGGTTGGCTGGTGAGATTCTTTCCACAATTTCAAAAGGACCCCACCAATTTGGGAGGAATTTGTGCTCTTTGGCTTGGTTCCTTTGGAAATTGTACAAGTAGACCCGGTCTACTACTTGATATTCTTTTCTAGTTGTCTTAAGAGCATAGTGGGTCTTCATACTGTCTGCAGATCTTTCTAGATGTTGCTGAGCATAGGCAAAAGCAAGTTGAAGGTGTTTTCTCAGATTCTCAACATACTCATGAGTTGTGGAGGCATTTATCAAGGTCTGCTCTTGGGTTCTGTAGAGCAGATGCTGGGGTAGCACCATCCTTCGTCCAGTCATCAGCTCAAACCGAGACATTTTTGTTGCAGAAGAAGGGGTAGATCTGATGGGCATAAGGACAAGGTGTAGTCGAATGTCCCAACTTGGCCCAGAATCTTCCACAAACATTTTTAATATGCCCACAATAGTTTTGATGTATCTCTCAACTCCACCACTAGAGGATGACTGGTAGGAGGCAATATGTAGTTTCCTTTTCACCCAAAGTATCTCCCACATCTTTGTCATCACTTTACTAGTGAAGTGACGACCTCGATCTGACTCAATACTTTGCGGTAGTCCAAAACGAGAGAAGATGTGATTGATCATCAGGGCAGCTGCTGTTTCTGCCTTGCAATTTGGGGCCGGGAGACATTCCACCCATTTAGTGAAAAAGCATGCCACGGTCAACATGGACTCGTTCCCCCTAGTGGAGCAAATCATGGGCCCGATAAAATCGACTTGCAAATCTGACCAATGCAGTGTCATCCCCCTCTTTTCGAGGTCCTGCTCCATGTGTGGTCAGTATGCAACCTCTCGCAAGATTTCTAATGTCGTATGAAACCCCTGATGACCGGCTGTGGCTGCATCATGGACGTGACTTAGCATCAGGCTTCGGAATGAGGTAGGGCCACCCACTGGTCATGGCCAGCTATGGATTTCGTCACCAAAATTTTGTATTAATTTTCAGTGTTTTAAAGGTTTATTATTAGCACATAGCATGCCTCTGGTTTTCCAGTTAACCAGGTGCTCCATGAACTCGTTCCGTACATAATCTGAGTCTGCGATTATGACCAGTTTGTGGAGTTGGTGTTGGACAGCAGTGAGGATGGCTTGATGCATAGCCATCAACTCTGCCACTTGACTACTTCGGGGACCGATTTTGTACCCAGCGGAGGGTTCTGGGGCATCATTCACCCATGCATTTCCTATGCCGGCCACAAGTTCCTTTTCCCTGTTGTTGTCAACATGGTAGGAGCACCCATCCACATAGACAGTGGGCATTCCCTCACACTGGTCTTCTTCATAGACTTTGTGTAGGGGAATTAAGGTATGCCTCCATGTTGTCCTTGATTTTCAGACTTTCGTCCTCGAGACAGTTTTCTCTGGCACAATCATGCAAGACAGCCAGACCTTGCGCGAGGGGACTCTTCTTGTTTTGGCCATATCTGACCTCCACAGGAAAGCCTTGCATTGACAGAATCCAGGAAGTAATTCGGGAATTACTCACATTTCCGGCCCAGATTCTGTCACTTTGAAGATATTGCAAAGGTTGGTGTGGAGTCTCCACTATGATGTGTTCCCCCTGGATAAACAGGCTGTAATTCTTCAATGCCCACACCGTTGCCAGGAGTGTCTTCTCACAATCGTTGAATTTTTCCTCCATAGAGGATTAAGTCTTACTCGTATAGGAGATTACTTTATTGACCTTGTCATGCTTTTGATGTAATGCTGCAGTCAAGCATGTATTTGAGAACCCTGTCTCCAAGAAGAACTCCTTGTTTTTTACTGGGTAAGCTAGGCAAGACGCTTGTGAAAGGCTTCTTTTGAGTTGTCTTACTGCCTTGGCTTGTTCTGGACCCCACTCCCCCTTGACCCCCCCTTCAAAAGATGGATCAGGAGTTTTGTGATCTCTGCGTAGTCCTCAATGAACTTTCTGCTGTAATTAGTTAGTCCTCCTTAGTTCCCGCAGAGTGGTGGGGTCTTTTATTTTCTGGAGGGCTTCTACTTTCTTTTCCTGGGGACAGAAACCCTGAGGAGTTATCTCATGCCTCAAGAAATTGACACAGGTTCTGCACCACTGTGCCTTTTGGAAAGAGAGTTTTGCTCCGGCAGCCCTCAACTGTGTCAGGACATAACGGATCTCCGCTATGTGTTCCTCCACAGTTGCGCTTTTGACTAGAACATTGTCTACATAGGCCAGGTTACACATTTGACCCAGGTCGGTCATTGCCTTATGTAGAAAGATGTTAAATTCATTGCCGGAGTTGATGTATCCGAAGGGAGTCTGGGTCCAAGTGTACTGCTGCCCCCCGAAGGTAAAGGCCAGCTTGCATTGACCCCTCCCTACTGACAGGTACAGTCCAGTGGCCATTGGTCAGGTTAATGGCAGTGAATAACTTTGACCCCTGGATGTGGATCAACCCTTGGTCAATGTAGGGAAGAGGTCATCAGGACATATGGACTCGTTTGTTGAGCTCCCTTAGGTCAGCACAGAGTCTCCGCTGGCCGTTTGGTTTCAAAATCCCCAGCACCAGATTATTGAAGGTGCTGTGGACTGGACGAATTATCCCACAGGACTCAAGGTTCTTAATTATTTCAGTAAGGGTCTCCATTGATGCGAGAGGCAAGCGATATTGCTTCACAAACACTGGAGTCTTGCCAGGGTCCGTGGGAAGTGTTGTTGTGTGGATGTCGGTGCGACCACAGTCATATGGGTCCACCGCAAAGAGATCTTGAAAATCTAAGAAAACTTGTTTCAATTTTTGCTTTTGCTCCAGAGTCTCACAGGCATCAGCTAGGTTGACTCTTTCTTCAACCATCTGCCTGAAGCATTGAAAGACTTCTGGTTTGGCTATCTCAGCGGCCTCCTCCAGCTGGGTGGAGAAGTCCCTGGTCAGAGTGCTGATTTGGACTGATGGCTTCAGGTGGGGAAGGCAGTCCTTGTAGACTTGAAAGATCACCTCATCCCTCCTGAAGCCACAGGTCACATCTTCCTTACCATAAGGGCAGGAAGAGTACACTAGGAAATTCCTCCCATGCCGGGTAAACATCCTGTCTGGTGTTGTGTCATCGTCGCTATCACTGTCAAAGCAGTCCTTGGGGATTGGTCCTAACAGTTTGTTACCTAAATCTATGGAAAAATGTCGGTCATCAACCGCCATTCCAATAATGGTGCCTGCGCCCAGAGTGATACTCTTTAGGTCGCTGTTATCCACCTCTATTGGAATGGTGTCGTGTTCTATGTTGACTGGTCCTTGGGATTAACCACTAATTAACAACTGCTCTCCAATTTTCTGAATATCAGCCAAGCTTTGAGCTGATTTATCATCTTTGTGGACTATAGGAATGGGATTTTCTGATTGTGAATTTCTATAGAATTTCAGAGTGTTTCCTTCCAGTGCGGAATGCCACCTTAGACTGGAAAGAAGGTTGATTTTCAGAAATAGAGAGGACTCCCATCACCAGTTTGTTGTCCTACGGCAATTACTGTCACGTCTGGGATTTGATTATTCTGGAAGTGGAATTCAATTTGGTCAGGTTTTTTGTTCAACCATATGGCATGTGCCATTTAAGCTCACATGGTTGACACTATATTTCAATTTTATTGGTCGGTTAGTCTGGGTCCAGAGGACCTTGTTCACACAATCTATGAGGGGAGACAATCTACGCAGGATGTCATTCCCTAGTAAACATGGTGTGCCCTCTGAAGTCACAACTATGACCAGGTGCTTCACCTTGTGTCGCCCAATTTTAATGTCTAAATCCGCAGTCCCTTTGACAGGAATTTCCTTACCGTCAAAGTTCTGAAGTTGTCCAGGAAGAGGGGTGAGAGGAATTTGGCATTTCTCCCTCCTTCCCGAATTCAGCTAATCAAAGGCCCTTTTTGACAGAAGGGTGGCTTGGGATCCAGTGTCCACCACTGCCAAAATTTTACATTGGCCCTGTATTTGGACCGGGGCATAAAATCTTTCCTCCTTTTCCTCAAGGGGGCAAAGATAATGCACATTTTTGGCCAACTGGTGGGTTAATTTCCTAGCTTTGGATACGGACAGTGAGGTGATTTGGGCAGGATTCTGTTGGGATCTTGGGAATCTGTAAGAAAAAGGTGACAGCTAGATATGGATGAAGTTTTGGGTTCTGATTCTGGGCTGCCTCCCCCCCCCCCTTTTTGGATGCAGTCACCAGGGGATTTTATTGCTGGTCATTCTGGGTACTGATGATGGGCAGTTTTAACTTGGTCCCCACATCTACCCAGTCTGGATTTGAATCCTTTGGGACCCATTTTTCTTTGGGAGGAGTTCCCCCATCCCTGAAGGAGAATATCCTTTTCCCAGGATCCTTTGAGGACCCCTCTCCTTCAAACTGGAAGATTTGCACCTCCTCCACAAAATGGACCTTTTTAGGCTCTTTATTTCTCCTCGGGTTGCAGACTTTCGGGGACAGGAGCTTTTGGTGGGGAAGGAAGCTTCCTTTAAGGCTTTGCACCCCCCTTCCACTTGTGCCTCCTCGCTGGGACCGGTGGGTTGTCAGGGTTCTTCCCGTCATTGATCTGGAGCACCAAACCCTGGTTTCGAGGAGTTCTGACCAGCCATGCTCATCTGATGGTTCTGTTAAGCCCTCAGCATGCGACCCAGATCCTGTGCCATGTTGTGGACCTGGCGCTCTAGTTGGGACACCCGCTCTGGCTGGTACGGGGTCCTCAAGTCTACCCTGGGTTGATCCTGAGAAGGGTAGCTATCCCTTCTCGCATAATACCCCTGGTTAGGAAAGTTTGGGCACCCCTCCACCCTTGGCCTCCCCTCTCCCGGATTGGGCTGTCTGGGCACAGGAAAGTGGGGAAAGAAAGAAGGATTGTTTTGGGGGTTGAAGTTTGGCGGATACCGGGGAGAGAAATTTGGTCTGGCATTTGGGGGATTACTGCCCTCCTGGGGAAAGTGAAGAGGATGTTTCCTGGGTGGATCCCCCCCCCTTGGGCTGGAGGAGTGGGAAAGCCCAGGATGGGTCTATTTCCCTTGTAGCATGGGCTGATGTAGTCAGGGGAGTTAGGGGTCTCATTTGTGGGGTTACCTCCCTGGCTCCTTGTTTGGGATTGGCCCGAGGGCCTTCTGGGTTTGGGGTTGGTCGGATTCTGCGTCGGGAGGTTTTTAGGCCCCCCCATCTCCAGATCTAAAATGGGGGCAACCTTCACCTCCACTACCTTAGCAGCAGCAGGGGTGTTGGTTGGTTTGGGGCTTTTGCTGATATTTTTACTTTCCAACGGATTCAGTACTTCATAGATGTGTGTTGCTTGTTCAATGACCTAGTCTAGTGATCTTTTCTCATGAAAGTCCCTAACTAGCTGTGTCATAATATATTTAGGGAGAGCATGAAAGAAGTTGTTCAAAAATTCCTTACTGTCAGTGCGCACCCTTCTAGTGGTCCGCGCAGAGGCGTGTTTCAATTCCTGAACAAATTTTTGTGGGACCTGGTCTTCCCCACATTGTAAGTTCTAGACTGCATTGCGAGCCTCTTGAGGGTTCGTTCGAATGGAAAAATGTTTCAGGATGGCCGCCCTATAGGTGGACCATCTGGAATGGTTCTGATACTCCTGCCCCGCAAAGAAGCTGGAGTACTCACAAGAAAAAGTCCACTTTACATACTGAATACAGCTTTGGCTGTCCTTCAGATGCCAAGTCTCCATCATCTGCTCAAATAATTCATGGTGCTCCCAAACCGAATATTTGGCATTTTTGTGGCAGGTTGTAATGACGATCCCAATAGCTTTTATTTGCTTCAGGGGATCCTTAAGTAAAGCCCTCTTAACTTTGTTAGCCTTTTTAGTTCTGATCACCCTGGTCCACTCATCCTCTGACTCAGAGGCACTGCTACCAGAGGTGGCTGTCTGGTCTTCTAGACTCTCCCAGATTCTGCGAGCTTGGGAATGGCTGGCAGAATGTGGGGGTCTAGTCTCTTGGGACCTGTGTCGCTCAGAAGAGTCTGCTAACTCTTCCTTGCTCCCAGGATTGGTTGAGTACCCCCACACCCCACTGTCCTAGCTGGGAAGGCGTTTTTAGTATGCTCTTAGTGGGCCTAGTCTCTTGGAATTCCCCACCAAATTTCACTGCCTGATCTCTTGGTAAGTTATATTTCTGAGGATCCATTTTTCTGATTCTCCCCTCACTGGAGTCTCCCTGATCAGAGAAGAAGGCCCTAGCGCTTGGGAACCTGTACACAGATGGCCGCCCATCCATTTCTGGGAGGCACTGACCTTTTAGCCCCATATTTCCCATTGGGTTGAAGTCTA
This sequence comes from Ambystoma mexicanum, assembly GCF_040938575.1. NCBI lineage: Eukaryota > Metazoa > Chordata > Amphibia > Caudata > Ambystomatidae > Ambystoma > Ambystoma mexicanum. The sequence goes on along the minus strand of NC_090930.1, from coordinate 1,271,442,002 downwards.
CCATCCCCGTGGCCTTTGGTTCATGTGAGCCAGTGGATATGGGGTTGGCAGAGTTCATGGAATTTAAAGGATTAAAGTCTCTGGTGCCAGGGTTCTTGAGGTTATGCTCAGGGTTTTCCCTCTCCCATCTGACCTCATCTCTCTCAGCCCCTACTCCCTGATGGTATGCAAAAATCTGACCATTTTGTTCTTCTATTAAGGAGGCCTTACTGGTCTCTATTAGTTGTTCTTGCATGGCTATCTGTCTATGGAGCCTGTCATTTTTTCCACAGAGAGCCTCATTGTCTCTCTGTGCTTCCTGTCTGCATTGGGAGTATTGGGCCAATTTTTTCTGCAGGAGACTCACCTCCTGAGTCTTGTCCTTACTGCACCTGATCATTCTTTGCCAAAGCATCTTCCACCCTCCTGGTGTGCTCTAACAGCATTTCATAGTCCATTTTGAGTTCACCCAGTCCCTGAAGGGCCAGGCGATTTTCTTCCACCTTGGTTTTTAAATGGCTGACTTCCTGGCCTAAGGTGACCCTTTCCTGAATTAGAATACACCTCTGTGCAGCCAGGTCGTCCCTTTGTTTTCTAATTGCACACAATTTCTGGCACTCCTCATCAAAATCTGTTTGAGTGTGGAGATCCTACACTATTAATTTATTATTTTCCTCCTCCATTTCATCAATCTGATTTTCTAGGGCAACTATCTGCCCTGCGCAGATTCTATTATAGCTTAATTGCTGGTCCAGCTTTTGTTGGCTCTGTAGTATAGAAACCAACCTTTCTTGGCACTCTTTTTGCAGTGTCAGTAATTTGCTATCCTGCTCTACCTTCTCTTGCTGCAGGAGATCCAGGTCTTCCTTTACTTTTATCAGGTACTGTTTGGTTTCTCTCTCTGATTCTTGGCTCTTTTGTAACCTTTGCTCTGCAGAGTCCAAATCAGTATGGGTTTTCTCTAGGGATTGTACTTGCCTCTTTGCCAGATCTAGGTTTTTGGCATATTGTTCCTGTATCACTCCAATGTGGAGGTATTAGTAAACCGCTATTTTGGCAATTTTACATTGCTCTTCTTTTACTTTTAGGGCCATATACAATTTACTAACTGCCTAATGAAATGGATCCTAGTCCTGCCATGTATCTAATTCTATGGCAGTGATTTGTTGTTTGGTTTGCTGTAGCCAGATAGTACCACCCTGCTCTACCCATTCACCCCTGACGAACAATTTGTGCAGTAGGTGTTACTTTGCAATATTGATTTCCACTGGGGTCGCCATTCCGGAAATATTTATTTCCTACTGACTTACTCAGGGTTATTTTACTTTTGCAAAACAGGCCCAACTCCCTTGAGTATTTCTATTGAAGGGTGTTTTTGCAGTGTAGCACAGTGTTGTAGCCCAACATGGTGTATGTACCCCGTCAGTTAGCACGCTGGGTTAGACTGTGACAAGTGGTATGTCTAATTCAGTATCTCGTGATGAGCCCCCAAGCTATAAGTGATTTTAATCCAGCACACACCCAAGTCAACGCCTAGCGTGTAATGCACAACTGAAATCCTTATTTATTTTTGTCTAAAAGTTCTTTCTTCTGAACTATATACCACTCATATCACGCCCTCTCCGGGAATCCACCCCACCCCCCCCCCCCCGGTCACACTGGACCAGGAATCAGGCTGGTTTGCAAAGTTAAAATATTTATTTATGTATTTACAATTTAATCACACTATACTTTAATGGGTATACAATAATCACCAATGGGGTGATGTAACACGGAATAATCTCTTTAATACACAAGGAGTAATAGTGAGCAAAACAATTCAGCACAGAAATAATACTTTGGTGTGTGTGTTCAGATCAGATAGCACTGTGGTTAGAGGATTCCCCTGCACACCCCTCAACTCCCAATAGGCAATGTAAAGAGAGGAGGAGAGAACAGGTGTTCAAGAATGGTTAAATTCACACAGAATATCAATCCCACTTTCCCCCAGCAAACACAAGAGAAAAACAGAATTGACTATCAAGCTGTCAGAATGGCTTTTAAAGTTATCTTAGAATGGACTGGGCATAAATACCAAATATGGTCAAAATTGCTGAAATTGTTATAAATTCTTATGGGAGCCACTTTGGATAGTTGCACACAAACACAAGCAATGATTCAATACCCAGAAACAATTTGAAATCTTAAAATTCAAGTTGTAAGCAATCAAAATCTGTTTTACACGTTTCAGAATTACCCTAAACGAAAATTCACGGCAAACTTTTCACTGCGCGATAATCGTGATAACGGGATAACCGTATGGATTTGGAATGTGTTATGTTTCTATCACAAAAACTGAGGGAGTTACTGACGTTTTAGTGAAGGTCGTTTTCCGAGATAGGCGCAAGAATGGAAAACAGGAATGCACATTTAAAATGACAAAAGAATTTCTTATACTAGAGGATGACTATGAACAAAATGAATGCCCCACAGGAACACAGCCACTTAATCAGAATGACTGCCTGCTAAGGACTTGCCTTCTTCAGATGGGAAAAGATCAGCACAAAGATAGTTTTAGCAATACTAGTACAGTGGGAAGATAGAAGGGATCGGATAGAGAGTTCAGACAATTAAAAAATACGTCTAACAACACAGGTTCTGAAAACAAGATAGGATGGGTTTAAGATAGGGATTGAATATGGACAGTACATATGCTAGTGAAACAGTTCATTCTATAGATACTCACAAGATATGTTTTTAATGGAACCGTCAGAATTCTGGTCCGTCAAGATTCTGGTCAGGGAATTGGATCTGGTTCTAAGACAGACAGCTGGGAACATCGGATTGGATCTGTAATCAGCAAGGCGCTCTGGTCACAGCACGGCACAGGATTGGACTGGATCTGTAATGCACTCTGGTCACAGCACGGCACAGGACCAGATTGGATCTGCCCTTCTTGGTTCTGATGATAATTATTTTCAGCAGGCAAGCAGTACAGCACAGCCCGGATGTATATTGATGCTTCCCCTTAGGTCTGTGGGGTTCTGGTTCTGGAATTTAAGGCCTAGCTGAAAATGGTTCAGCTATGCAATGGGTTTCTGCTTTGCCAAGTTTCTGGAGTCTGGAGCACGGAAGATGTAGAGTTCAGCAGCAGGGTGCTCCGCCAGTATCAGGATAGTGAGTGAATCTGTCTGTCTTTTTTTAGTGGTGAGCTGTCTCTCATGGGCAGAAGTGTATAAGGTTTCAGACTTCTAGCGAAAATACATTTTGTGTAAAATCACCTTTTCTGCCATTTCTTTCCAGAACATGTTGCCTCTTGAAACATATAGCCAAAATTTAGATTCACCAATCTGTTACTTTGATATTTTGTACAATTTGCACTGGCAAACTATAAGTCTTTGAAGAAAATGGTCTTTGTGAAGGTTCAGCCACAGACCTTATGTCTCTGTGCAGTTCAGAAGCAGTCTCCTTCCTGTTTGCTCTTGGCAGAGGCCATTTACGACTGTCCTCACACCGCACATTTCCTTAGTAGCAGCTGTTCATTGTTTTTTGCCTCTATGGACCAAGTTCTTTCCAAACCCTATAATTACCACTTGGGTGTGATTTCCTGGTGGCGGGAAAGGTCATCCTTCTGTGGAGAAACCTGATATTCCAATTTGGTAGCTTTTAGCCAGGCTTGATTTAATTGTTAATTCTGTTGCATTTTTCCTAAGCTTAAAACAAACTTGTGATTTCAAAATAGCAGCTAGAATACTTATTCAAGATATTTTATACCATTGTATCAAAACAATTACAACATAGGTTACTTGATTTCAGTTTATCCATGTTTAAAGTTTAATCAGGCAGGCTCTTGACAGCTGTCATCTCAGCAGTCCACTGCTGCACAGAGATGTTTGAAATCCAAAGACAGGCCACTTTTGCTGTGGAAATCCCTTCATGCTTTCAGCTTTTCATGACCTTGAATGTTCACAATGATTTCTTAAACTAAGTGAATTGTAGCACCCAGCAAGATTTTGGATGTTTGAGGGTGTTTTGTACCGGCATTCTGCAATCTCAGCAACAATGAAAAAAGGATTTAAGGCAAGATTTTGGGGTTTCATTTAGCAACACTGCTTTTTCCTTCTGTACTCCATTTTTACTTGTTGTGGAGCCCAGTGACATATTCCAGGAGTGAGATCTCTGTTCCACCACTGACAACATGCGTGGCAGATTGGGCAGCCATCTTTTTGTGCTTTGCAAAGTGCGATTTTCAGCGGTTTTGGCGCGCACAAAGGTTTCACTGCCATTTTGTTATTTCTGGCACCCTCATAACACAGTGCTGCAGCATTGCAGAGCAGAAGTGGGTTAAAACATCCCACACCATCTTCATGACACACATCAAAGTCCCACTCCATGAGTACGATCATTTGAAGAGCTAACTCACTTAAACCTCTTATAAACCTTATATCATTTTGTTGTTTCTACCGTTACTACTAATGGGAATATCTGGAAACTGCAGGGGTCTGACCCTTTGATCCAGAACTTGAGGTAAAAGCCCACATGGGCTTTCTCTTGGAGGGCACCTGTCTGGAGGGGAAAAGACTATCTTGAATGAAGCTGAGGTGATTGCAGAGCGACATGTGCTCTGCGACTTAGCCTTTTCAAACAGATGTCACCAAAGCTACATTGGTTTCTGTTGCAGCGATTCAGGAACCGTTAGGTCGCCCAGGATTTTTGAGCCACTTGCAATTCGAGGAGACAGAGGAGGAGCCAGAATGCACTAAGGGAGCCGGGAGTGTCCAGACAGAATTAGTTGACACAGGGCTTCAGGGCTGGTGCCCTTTGGAAGTGTTGGTGGAAATGGTGGCAAGAACGACCTCATCTCTGAATACTCTGGCAAAGGAGGGATCCCCTACAATGCAAGGGGGCAATGCACAATCGGCTCTGGCCAGTGCCCCTCGTAAAGCGGCAGACAAAACGACTGTGCAATCGTTTGGAACCCTGAAGTCATTGGGTGCTGTGGGGTCTCTGGTGGAGTCTGCAAGTATGTGCCTTGAGAAACCCAAAGGTGAAGCTGTGCAGAACTTGTCAACTCCTGTGTTCACGTTTGGTCAAAACAAACACACAAAAAATGTGCCAAGAAAATTCTGCCAGTCCTCTCTTAAATCGGTGAGGCGCCTAGGGACCTTTTGACATCTGACATGCTACCAAAACACTGCTTCTTTTACAGAAAACAGGACACATCACTGGCCACAATTATAGAGAACTCTGGTGATTCTGACACTGGATCCCCTGGTTCTGATTCCATTTTACATCAAGAGAATGACACACCAAGGATGGATCATGTCAGTCCCGTCTTGTCTGAAGTGACAGACCAGATGTGGAAACAGAATGAAAATATCGAATCCAGTTACATAAACAGAGCAAAATCAGATAGCTATCGGCCCTCAGTACAACACAACGAACTCCAGCGTGGTTCAGTGTGTTCAGTGAGAGACGTTGTACATTAGAATGCATTCGCTTTTTATACATTCGGTGGGCACGATGTCCAGCCCCACTTCGGGTTAATATTCGTTTTAATTCATCACCGATCTAAGGTTCGTGCCAAGTCTCGAACAACCACATATAACTGGTTTGCCTTTAATACATGTATCAAAAAGCCTATGAAATAACTGTGTATTCTAATTTTTTTCATGCAGGCCTTCTCAAACATTAATACAATGTAGTTAAACAGATGTTCTACGTTCAGTATTTGAATACATTGTTTCAACATATGCACGTGGATTAATTTCATTACACGAGTAATCCTTCTACACACAGGTCAACGAAGGACAAGGTCTCAGTTCACGACCTCAACAATTGGTTGCAGGCAAGTTTCATATTAGCTATGTACAGAGGTCAAGACGCCCATGTTGTATTCCGGAATGACATTGTCCACCATTTTAACTCACAGGATGACTTTTACAAAGCGAATCCTAAAATGGCGGGTTACATGGATTTAAGGTCAGGACCTTGCAACACGGATTTCTTTCGCAAGCGACTTTCGAGCAGCTTGGTGTAGGCCAATATTAATATTTATTATAATAGGAGGCACGATATACTTTCTCTTTCGACACAGGCTTGTCTCTCTTTCTTGAGTTTACCCTTTCGATGGGGCTGAGCATCACACCCCCAGAATTAAGGAGTGTGTGGGGGAGGTGCCACGGAAAGCAACCCCTGTTCAACTCGAGAGTGTAGTCTAACCCAAAATGCCCTCAAGGAGTGAGGCAGAGACATAGAACTCTCCCGCAAGAGAGTATCTTGTGAACAACATGATTCTTGCAGCATAGTCTTCCCCAGCAGCAAGCGGGCTAAACTTGGGATCAGCAAGACCCTGGAAGGGAACACACACCCAGCTATACTGCATGGGGCTGCTGTATACTGTCGGAAGACCAAGAGGCGCCTAGGACCCACGACAGAGCACCTTCAGACGAGGATCTCTTGATGGACATGGCTGCGGCCCAAGTCGAAGATCAGTCAACATCTAAGCACGCTAATGATGCAGGGATGATTGCCACCTTTTCAATAACGATGGCGCCATTCATGAAACTTTACGAAACACTTAGTGATAATCTGAAAAACAAAACAACGGTCCTAGCTATGTTACACTCAACGTTTGTATTTGTTGAACGATTCATAATGGCCCTGCAAGGTAACTTGGACAAAAATACGACCCAAATCACTAATATCCTCCATAATGTTATAAATCCTAAAATCAATGATGAAATCAAAAGGAGGTCGGATCTGGCTAAACCTCTAACTGAAGTAATCTCCTGGAATTGAGTGCCAAGTGCGGTTGTGGAGGAAAGGATGAGAGAAAGTGTCGCAATTGATTTAACATCTTCAACTGCCACCGAAGGTAAACACTGCCTTGCTCAAAGGTCCTCGACTACTATTCTAAATGAGGCAATGGTCTCAAAGGTAAACTTAGAAAGCAATATTGAAGACCAGAAATGCCAAAGCTGGAAAACAAAAACAATTCAAAGTGATGTAAGTGGGTCTGAGGAAAGTAATGCCAGAACCCCTGTTCTTACCACAAAGCTCCCGGACAAAGTTCAGAAGAAATTCCAGATTTTCTCTAAGGTATTAGACGGGAAGTCGGACTCAACAGAAGTTGGGGCATCCCCATAATCTAAAAGAGAGGCAATGAAACTTAAACTGGCTGAAGCCAAGAAACAAGAAATTAAAGTGGGAAAAAGGAAGCTGTCATTAAAAAAACACTAAAGATAACTCGTGCTTGGGCAATACGTTATTCGTAAGAAATCTATTGGATCCGAAGCCAAGAGTCGAACCCACAGAGGCTGACAACCCTCAAAGAAAAGTGTACAAAGCCACCTCCAAGGCTGAGCCTCCACAGAGTACAATCAGGGCAGGAGGCTGTATACTGGAAGCTCGAGAAGATGAGGAGAGTGTGGACCTAACTTACCTCTCCACATACTCAGAGACGGCTGAGGAGGATTGTGATGACATACCTGAGATGGAGGGGAGCCCGCCCATATTGAATGGGAAGTCAGTGTAGAACAGAGTTGATGAAGTCTCAGGTGGCGAAAATACAGACTGCTATGAAGAGACTGAAGATTTTATTGATGAGTTTAAGTGAATCAGTTGCCATGCACAAGCAGGTGCTGTCACCGGTTGAGACAAGGAGGGATCATGCCCCAATAAGGGTGAAGTTACCCCCCTTGAAGAACCTTAGTATCTTTCACGTGGCAAATAAAGGCCGCAAACAGAATAAACAGTTTGCCAACTAGGCTGTTATTTTTAAGACGATGGAAGAAAGAAGGAAGGATTTGGCAAGTGGACACATCAGCCAAAGAGGTGACAAAGGGCAATCTACTGGAGAACTAAAACCCAATAAAGGAAACCAAGGTGACCAAGGGAGGGCTGACCCCAAAGTAAAGGGCGGTGGTACATTCAGACTTGTTTCAGAGAGGGTCCTTTAAATAAATGGTGCTAAGCTTCTTCACTGTATTCCAAATCTCAGGAGAGTTCAGTCTAGAGACCTCCACCTGATTGGATTCCCGGAGGAAGCCTGCATGGATAACGTAGTAATTTATTTGTCATCTATTGTGATTAAAGACCTCCTATTGAAGGAAGCAGTGAGTCTGCTTCCAATGGCTTTCGCTGTAACACTGCATGACTTAAGTGAAACGTCTTCCGAAAATACTGATCAATAGGAAAGATCTAGATTCACCCCAAAACCAGCAATTGGCTCAACCTCGCTTAGGCATGTGAGGGACAGGGGGCTCAAATTTGTTAAAGCCATTGCCACCAGAGCCCCCAACAGCAGACTAAACAAAATTCTAGCCTTTGCCTTTGTGGTGGATAGATATAAAAGAACGAAAGGGGCTTGTGACTCAGCAAAGCGTACATGACCTAGAAGACAAGGATTGGAGTTGGACAGTAGGTGCACTAGCTAAAAGAAGACCCCGGTCATAACACTTAAAGCAGGACTCTGAACCTGAAGTCACACGCATGGTATTTGGATGTGGGAACACCAGAGGCTTTCATCATTTGTTTGGAGCAGGCGACTCAGATGTTGCCCAGTTTCATGTTATTTGTCTTCAGGAGACTTGGTTGTGTGAACCCCCAGTGCTGTATATCTAATTCTGGCTGAAAAAGGTAACACAGGTCGTTCCATGGCCGGGCTGCTCACCATAATTCAAAATATGGGTGGCTTTAAAGTCATCTCTATTAGTCACCCGACCCCGCTAATTCAGTTTCTGACTTTACACTTGGATCAACCAGACAATTGCTCAGAGTGAGTAATTATGATATTCACTCTTTATTGGAATTTTGGATCTCTTCATGCAACAACGTTTGAAGAGATAGTTCTGGGTTTGATCGATGAAGCCATGAGCAGATGATCAAAACCTGATTTCATTGTTTGTGGCTATTTAAACAGCCACTATTTTAATGACAAACTGGACCTAATTGAAGATCTTATGCCCCATGCAACTCCAGTGGACCTGAGAGGGCTAGCGTGGAGAGAAGAGCTAGCCGCAAGGGATATAAAATGGTGAACGGACACCTCAAAGGGGGCATACCACCATGCCCACCATGGAAGAGATGCAGTTGAGCTTGAACGAATGTGTGCAAATATTGACTTAACCACAGGCTGAGTTAGGTTAAAATATACCCTGAAGGAATTAAGAATTTGACCAACTCCCTAAAAGGAAATGCGATCAATAAAGCAAGCAGTTCACCGGGAGACAATTTCGACTATACCATCGGACTGAGAACGTACATTGAGAAATGATCCAGTAGTTTAAAGCCACAATTTGTAAACACTGTTTTGACAGCAAAGCGGGGTGGCCATTAGGAAACTGGCCCTTAACAATTTACCAAAAAGATGAAGCAACAGCACAAAAATTGGATAAAGAACCATAAAATTACTATGCTCCAAAGAAACGCTGAGAAGATGCTAAACATAATCACATCAAAAAACACCGCAGAAATGTGGAAGGTATTCAATGAAATTAATGCTTTTTACTTTCTAATCCTGTGTCAGCCGGACTATTGGAGGATCGTTTTAGGCTTCTATTTGTGTCAGCGGGCAAAGAAGAGTCTACAGATGACAATGGCTTATTGTCGTTTTGGTCATTTTCAACAGACAAAGAAGAAATCCTGTCTTTAATTGGGGCCGCTAGAAAATCTAGGGCAGCTGGCCGGCCCCAATGGAATTACCAAGTGATGCTTAAAAATCATCCGAAAGAATGGGTCACATTCATGACGGATCAGTTTGAGCAGATTAAAAAAGCCAAGAAAAGTCTAGAATCATGGACTCGATCAATTACATTCCCTGCATTTAAGAAAGGGGACAGGTCGGACCCAACCAACTGTAGGCCTATCGCTCTCTTAGAAATCATAGGCAAGATCATTGCTGCATTGATTTTGAAAGCATTGATGAGATGGAGCATGCAAACAAAGCATTTTGATTGTTGGTAGACAGCTCTGTCAAATGAATCAGAACTGTGCTCAATCTCTTCCTCATTAACATTCTAAAGAGTAGGGTCAAGGCTAACAGGTCTATTAAAATATACCTGGCCACAATTGATTTGGTCCAGGCCTTTGACACAGTTGATAGATCTATACTGTGCTCGAAGTTAAGGGCCTGGGACTGCCCGAAAGCCATCCTTGAACCCATTAAGGCACCATACTCAGGAACATCACTGGCAGTCGGACTGGACAGATCGGGGAATCTATAGACCCAGATAGGTCTCCAGAGGCAAATGATGCATTGGAACTCTTTGTCGAGACTAATGGTCTGAAAATCAATGTTAAAAAGTCCAGAATCCTCATCCTGGATGGCAACCACGGAATAAGAATTAAGGGAAAAGCATGGTATCTAAAGGGAGAAAAGATCATGGAAGTAGTGTCGCTCACCTGTGGTGTGAAATATAGCCCCTGGATGAGAGAAATAAAGAGGCAAAGTCAATTCCGAGGACTCACCAAAATACAAGGCCTGTGCAGAAATGAGGTCCAACATAAGGCCTATGGAACACATGTAATAAGGAATGAAAGTGGGCCTAAAAATCTGAAGATGATAAAATGTGCGCAAAGCATTGCAGCTGAAGGGAAAGAAAGACACATGGCAATGATGTTGACAAATCCATGTAGAGCTGCACTGATATTCAAGAAACTGTAGTGCACAATATCTTAAAGGAATTGCCAGAATTGAGTTCCCAAGCAGCTGCAGTCAAACAGAGCATTTTTATGTACATTAAACAAAATAATGTAATTTTGTTTTTCCCTCTAAACTAATAATATGCTCAGCAAAATGTTTGCCAGACTGTCAAAATGTGAACTTGGTTTATGCCTATTATAAACTCATCCCCATGGACAATGTTAAAGAAACTTGCATGGATTATTGTAAATTGTGTGGGGTACATTTAAGGCCCATGACAAAAATCCCTTTACCTCAAAACCGCATGGAAATATTGCAGAAAAACAGCTGTGATTTCCTTTCCATTGCGCATATGTGTGGCGAGCACTGAACACAAGAAATGCCACCATAAGAAGTGCTCTGAATGATTTAACCTCCATTTAAACCATCTGAAAAATAACCTACATGTAGAATGGCACTACATTTGCTCTTCTGTTTCTGAATACTCAAGCTGCACACCTGACATCCAAGATGGCTTTGAAATTTGATTGTGATTTCAACATCACAAGTGTGCTCTTCATGAAAGCCCACCACTGCTGAGTAAAAAAGTAAGAAAGTAAGAAAGTCAATACAATTGCAGACAACTGATGTACTGGGAATTCACTTTAAATGCAAAGAATTTGGATTTCCATTTAAACATGGCCTGTGTTTTCATTTGCTATAAATCATCGCACACAAACTGCAGTGAATGAAAGAAATAAGGCAGTGTTTCTTTTTCTCATGTCAATTATAAGAAAATGCTTGATAGTATATCTCTCTGTGTCCAGAAACTGACCATATCTGTAAAAGCACTCCAGAAGGTTAATTAACAAGAAACTGTGTGCTCCAGAAACCACATTGGGAAATTCAAAATTAACTGAAATAAACACATGTTTGAATTTACTCTTCTGAAAATCAGGAAAAATGGCATTTAAAGTTAAATGTCAAATATTTCCCTGTTGCTCACACAAGAAATCTTATTGTACTTGGGCGTGGGGGAGTTGCAAATCCATGTACATTATGCTTTTCCCCCCACAAAGACTTCAATCAGCCTGGCTGAGGGCCAGGAATTTCAGTCAAACTAGTTTGGCAGTAAAGCTTGCCTCCCATTTTTTCACACCTACCAGTGAACTGAGGATGCAAGTACACATGCTCTGTTCTTCTTGGACTGAGGGTGTGATAATAACTAGTTTCACCAGACTGGCCGGCAGGACTGCCATCAAACACAAAGGAAGGGAGTGAAGCCCTGTGTTTGACTTCAAGGTGCGATTTCCTTCAAATACCCTCTACCAGGAGGTCATTTGTGCAAGCTAAACCTGGCAGAAGATATTTGGCTGTTTGGGGTTGAGGGCCGCCCACATCTGCTACAAATTCACCCCATTGACTTTAAAGAACTATTGTATATCAAGACATTTGTTCCAGCACCCTAAATAAGCAACAATTGAATATTATGCCAGTATTTAATGTGATTTTTAAACAAGCAAAATGAGACCCAGGGCATCTTGCTGGCATCTGGGGAACTCAAATGGCAGGAATAATGCACTTCTGGGTGAGGCATAAATGGCACAGACATTAAACTTGTGGAACATATGCCAAATACTAGTATGCACATGTGCAGAATTTTAGATATATTGGTTCTCCTAAAAATGGCGAAATTGTGCCCAAAAGCGATGCTACCTCACACAGAGTTGGTGATCGGACTGTCCGATTCCCTGTGAAATATGGAATATGCATTTCTGTTTCACATGATAGTGACTAGTAGACATTTTATGTTGTGCTCCATAACTTTTTTTGGGGTAAAAAGTAACTGTAATGAAACAAAGCAAGTCATAAAACGCACACACATAAACGGATGTCACTTCCCCTGAACCAGTCAGCCCGGAGGGAGGTGGGAGGACCTATAGGTTGGCCTATCCTAGGATAGGACTAATTCTTGGGTGCTTCCCCCCAGATTGTAAAAGTCTATGATGTCACTCTGGATATTTAATGGGGAGACCGGGATATTCAACATTCAAGATTCCAAAACTCCAAAACCAGATCCAGAGGCTGCTGAGTCCATCCAGGCAGGGCCATCTAGATCCAGGCAGAACCACCCATTTTAGATCCAGGCATACCCAATAATCCAGGGAGAAAAGAGGAGAGATGGCTCCCCTGTTTAGGAGAATCCAGTGACCAGCCCTTTTGCCCAGCTGACAAATCCCGCTGTCCACAGTGACCAGACCTTGCCCAGCTGTTCCCATCCAGGAGAGCCCAGCTGACCCAGCAACCAGATCTCTTGACCCTGCTGCCCAGTGACCAGATTCTTGACCCTGGTGCCCAGAGACCTTGCTGGCTGTCCAAATTACCAAACTCAAGTGTACCTTGTAAGTATCACATCACCCAGTACCCGAAATCTGCATATCCCACTCTTTTATCTTGCATCCTGTTCAAATCCTATAATAATTCCATAAGAACCCTAGTCATTTCCCAAATTGCCAGTATCCTCTGTTTACCCTTTCCATAGGAGAATCTGTGTTGGTCTATATCTGTTAGCGTATTCCTTTTTATAATCATTTCAGTTATCTGTGTAAGTCCTTAGTATCATTTGAATTACATTTAATATTTCCCCTATAAATAGATTCACAGTGAGCTGGTTGCAATTCAAACCCAACCACTTCATGACAAGTGCCTTTCTTTAACAATTATAGTCCTCTTAATATCATCTCAGTAGAACTAATCATTGTGCTAACAATACCGATTTTTCCCTTGTATTTTGCTTTTCTTTAAAATCCGACTTGTATTTCCTATTAAAAAAAAATACTATCATCCTATAAAGAGTCATCCCTTCCCCTCAGTATCCTATCTGTTCTGTGCCTTGGTTTCCCATCCCAAAAAACGATTTCCGATTTCGACTGATAAGCCCATTTCCTTAGCTGTTTGCTAGATTAAAGCCTGTGTGAAATAAGAAATTGAAATTCTGCAACGTGTGATTTCTGCTGCATTGTTTTCCTTCCCAAAAGTGATTTTCTCACCTGTGTTCATGTTGCTTTATTGCCCTGCTCAGTAGCCTGTACGCTTCCTTGTCTTTATAGTGCATCCACACAATAGCTATCTTACCGCAATTGTAAACTGAGATAGAAGTAACAAGTGAAATCCGAGTATGCTATTTTGCTGATTTTGGAGGTTTTCATTTTCTTCTGTGGCCTCTTGGGGTGATGGGCTGTAGTTTAGTAGCTTTCCATCCACACAGAATTTAGTCAGCAGGTGTTTGTGGGAAGTGTTGTGGGGGGGAGTGCATAACCTATGGGCCATTTGTGATTGTGCAGAATAGAGATTGTGTTTCCATTTCTCTTAAAGGTGTATGTATATGGTGTTAGAAGTTGAATTAACTACGTTATAAGGTTTTGCATTTGTGTGGAATGTGCTGTGTCATAAAATGTGTTAACATTGTGTGCCTTATATGTCATTTAAAATGCATTTATGTATGAGTTTACAGGCTGTTTGCTGAAAGGCCATGAGCTGCAGGTGATTTCTTCATATGTGAAGCTAAACGCCTGGGCCTTACTGTTGTCATGGCGATTCAGGCCTGGCTGCCTTCATTGTCATTGCCTTTCCTAAAAAATACAATCATAAAAACTTTTGAGATCAGAAATGCAGTGGAAGACCAGATAAAACAGGTCTGCTCTGCAGCACTTGTGACCACCAGGTCACAAGTCCCATAAATAAATGTATTAGCTTGGCCATTTACCCTTGAAGGGGTAGGCTAATATAAACACAGATCCCTCTACTTATGTCATGTGCTTACCAGGAAGAAAAATGAAATTTAAGAAAAGGTGGGGACCTAGCAAATGAGTAGGAAACTGTACATTGCTTTAAAAGGGAGAAATGCATTTTATCGTGTAAAATGGACAATGTACATCGCACAACAGTGATTCTAGGATTTTATTAAATATGACCGTTAACCCTTTCCAATCATGCTAAAACGATTTTGGTGGGATAAACACAACTGAGGTTATTAAGGAAAATGTGATTTGGGCTTCCCGTGATGACCAGAGATGTACAAAGTTGATAAAAGCATGCCAATTATGATTCATACAATGCCCATAAAGTGCCATGTTTTTCACTGATATGGAGTAAATGAAGAAAAAACTGTACATCTGCACAGGAATAACGTTCAGACTTCTCACTAGATTCATCTGATTCACTTTAAAAGATATTCATACATGTAAAGTTTTGGAAATTAAGGGTACATGCCATGTAGTGAGATTTCTATGTCCTCAAAGTATGCCTAGCCCACCTGGCAAAGTGAGATGATGAGGCTCTCTCCTCCACTAGCTGTCCCAAAACACTTCCCCATCCCCTTGTCCTTTCAGCACACAGGTGGTAGTGGGGTAGTGGAGGCTAACCAATCACTTTTGCAGGAATTATGACAAGTTAGTGATGTAATCTGCCCTATAACTAAGCCAGCTTGCCTCCCAGTTGGACATCTGCCCCTAATTCCATGAGGTGACCTGCTGCCGAAATCTGGCGAGAAATAGCCCAGCAGATAGAGGCCTACTCTTGCAGAGGAGCCAGGAGACATAGAGACTGATTGGGACCCTTGCAGGACTCAGGGGAAATCCTTGACATATACCATGCTGTCCCAGCGGTGTGTTCTGATGCTTCCTGATTCCCAGTCAGACCTCTCCTGTAAGTAGAAATACCCCAAGACATATATTGCGTATGTCCTATATGTTTCCAGCATTACTTCAGTTATTTCCGCATTGCAAAATCCTCTGTTTGCCTGTGTAGATCCTTAGAATATTTATTAAAGTAAATCAATTAATTCCCCCATTTAATTCACACGATCTGTATTGTTGGCATTCAAAACCAACAATCTTTTTCCAGTGTGTTGTCAAACGGTATAGTCAAAGATTTGCCAAAATAATTAATCTCAAAAAGCCCTGCTTTCCTGTGTGTGCGGAGGGTGTAAAAATGAAATTCCCCATTGATCCTGTAAAATGTTAAATCTGAAGTGGGAAGTCCAGTAGTGCCAGTGCATATGCAAGGTGTAAAAAATTCAATTGTTCCTGTGTTCCCAGTGTGCTCTGCAAAACGAAAGTGTCCCTGTCTTCCCATTGTGATCTGAAAAAATGAATTCCCATTTGCATTTTCTTTTTTACATTGCATCTGTGATTCCAACCCAACACCAATTTCCCCATTGTGTGCTGACTAATATCCCGAAGCCCTGCCTGTCCCCTTTTGGTATAGAAAAACAAATTACCCATTTCTTTCTATTCCTTCCCATAGCAGTTGGGCTAAATAATTCAAAACCGATTTTACCACTGTGCTCTGCAAAATGAATTTCCCCATTAACTTTCTGTCTCCCATATTGTTTCTGTGAGCACTACCCAAAAACCGATTTTCCCATTGTGTTTCCACTCCCTGCCACTGCCTTCCATTTAAAAGAGTCAAGCTTAGTGGATGTTTGGGCGGTGAGGGTTGCTGGGAGAAAAGCATCATTCTATTTGAATTCATTGTGTGCCTTGAACCGTTCTTTGCTTGCGTTGGTGGGTGATGTAAAAGGAAACCATTATAACTGCATATCCTAGTGTCATCTCTGTGTTGGTACTTTACAAAAGGTTATTTTGTTTTGTGTTGCCACGGCTTTGGTGGCGGATGTAATCTGTTTGTCATAATTTGACTTATATTAACTAATTAATTAATATTCTTAATACACACCGGCCTAGTCCATTGTTGCACCGGGTATTTGTTGAGGTTGTGTGCGAGACGGGTTGGAGGCGCCACCATAGTGAACTCTTCATTAAAAAATTCAAAGCGTTTTTATTGTGTGCCACATTAATTGTGGGGAAGGAGCTCCCTGACTTGCGTGTGACGGTATAATAAATTGCGACAAACATATCTTGGAATATGTTTGAGTAGCAGTGTGAACAATGCCTACCGAGAACATTTCTTACGTAATAAGGCTAGGAATCTGGCCGTACAGGCAAAAATGATTTTGAGGAAATATTGCAAATTCTCGCTGTTGTCAGCATTAGACTTTTACCGTAAAATGGTAATGCCAATATTTAACTATGGCGCAGAGGCCTCTTTCACTTTATCCTATGAAGTATGGTCTGAACTGGAGGGAATATTCTGGAGGCGAGTATTGTCCCTGCCAAATTGTATGGCTATCCCTGCTATAAGTATGCAGCTGGGGCTTACTTCAATGTACACTCTAATGGTCTTGAAGTCATTGTCCTGTTATCGTAAGTGTAACACTCCGAATGGTGCCGGTGGGTTTGCCGTTTTGAGGACAGCACTGACAGAGAATTCTGAACAGTCCTTAGTGGAGTGTTGGGCGACCTGCTATTCAATCTTGATCAACCTAAACCCGAAGAAAGAAGATCTATTGGCAAATCCGATGTTAGTGAAGCGTAAACTGTTTGACAACAACTGGATCGAAACACTGGAAGCAAGAGCAAAGTGTAAAATATACGGCAAGAGTTTCTCAGAGTCTACGGTACAGGGTATGGTCCCGACCTATGTGTCCAAGTTTCCGAGCAGTTATTTGCATCGACAGTTTATATGCCTCTGTTTTAACCTTTATCTAATGAAGGAAGTGACAGAGGTCAGGAAGAACGTGGCTAATCGAGACTTCACCTGGAGATTATGCCATAATGACAATGAAAACCATCACCACTTAGTTTTATTATGCCAAGCTCTAAGAAACGTCAGAACCCGGTCTATTGGAAAAAATTTCAATGGAATGAGAATGCTTTCTGTAGCGGAATGGTGGGTTTTACTGACTCAGGGGAACACAAGCTCTTTAACTCTCGCCTTGTTAGCATTCTTAAAATAAAAATGTGTAATAATGGAACATAGCAAGTGATCAATTTCATTGAACCAAAGAAGGATCAGTGAGCTAAGCAATTTGGAACAGGAAGAATGTGAATGCTGGGTAATGCCTAGCTTTACTGGCTGAGGCCCCAGATGTATTTACTTTGATGTTCCCCTGTGTTGTTGTTGTTGTTGTAATGTTTTGTTTTATGGCAAAAAGGTTTCATTTTGTAAACCAAGAGCTGAATAAATACATTAAAAACAATTATTCCTACATGCTGCATGCTAAATCTAGAGTGTCTGTTCCATGTGTTTGCCAAGGTTCATCCCTTCATGTCAAGAGGGACTGGCCCGCATGTTTCCTCTGACATGCTGGTATTGAATATTTCATCTTACAACACGGAATGTGTGGACCACATAAACTGACCATTTGCAGGTGCTGGGGAAATATATATCCATTCAGTGTTTTAAGCTCTCCCTCCACCTGGAGTTTTGCTACATAAGGGAATTGTGCCTTACACTCTGGTTGTGAGTTCAAATAAGGAACAGGATAATATTTCCAGTAGGAGCGGTCTAGCGGGCACTAGTCATTGATTTAAAAATGAAAGGTTTCAAAATATTTCACAAAACATACAGGGTCTGCATCATCCCCAAGGCTTTTAGGGGGTGGGGGCCACGCTAACTACAACTGACTCTCCCTCCAGATCTTTATGCTGCTCTGGCACCAACTCTCTACATTCAAGCACTTCTAAAAACATTGAGCTGGTGGCCAATCTCTTTCCTCAGCTGGCTCCCTCCTCTGGAACAGCCTCCCCCTTCCTCTCTGTCTTGAACCGGATCTCCTCAAATTCCAGAGGTTCCTCAAGACTTTTCTTTTCACCTCCTCCTTTCCCTTCTTGCGCCCCTACTAAACAACACAGTCATTGACATTGGTGACTAGGGCCCTCATGTATCCTTCTGGGTCATGCCCCCCCAATCGCCTCCAGCCTCGGCCCACTCCCAGGACTTGCCTTTAGCCGCCGACTGGCCAGTGCTGTCTCACAGGCCTGCACTTACTATTGGCAGGTGACAACTGTGCCAAGTGATCTCTGCCAGGCACTTAACAACTGTTGGCAACTTACCTACTAGCACTTCCCCAGTGGAACACCTAGCACTTACCCCCTTCCATTGTCCCTTCTCCCTCTCTGCACGTTCTGCATGCTTACAAGGCCTAGTAGGTCCGCCTCTTTCTTTCCCTTCATTGTTAGTATATTTGCCTTTCGTTCCCATGTTCCCTCCCTGATGCCCTGTGGGTGCTTTGAAACACAATTCATTTGATGTATAAGCACCCCCAAAAATGCACAATAAATAAATAAATGTCATTTAACTTTTCTAGATCATCTTCAGGATCTAACGGCGTTCCTTGAGTAAAAACTTCTATTTTGGCTGTCAACAGATTCCTATTGGTGTCTGTGATATCGATTTTACGGGTCACCAGTCTTGATTCATCTATCACTGATAGTGTATGTAGCTGGAGTTGCATACTAGGGCCACTGTAGGTGTTATACTGGAATGTCCAGAATTGCCCTAACTCTAGCTGGTAAATGTTCATTTGTGTTAAGACTCCTCCCACACCAGCTGGCCGCACCTCCCTCTTGTGCATTGGGTATGGTGTATGTGCTACATCTAAAGTGGACATTTTCAACTGTCAGCTGATCATTGGAATCTCCATTGGGATTTAAAAAGTTCCTGAAGTCAATAAGGAAAAAAAGGTGAGACTTATCGACAGAAGGGTATAGAAAAGGTTCACTGCTCCAACACATATTTTAAAGTTCTTTGTGCTCTTTGGACGGTCAAAAATCTTTCGGCTAGACCTTGCACTTGGCTTTAATTCTAGGCTTGTCTCTGGCTCATCTGTTCCTGGAAAATGGACATTGTCAAATAGGTTTTGGAGGTTTCTGGAGTTATCGGTAATGTCACATGTTCTTCTATTCTTCCCTGTATGTTAGGTTGTTCAAGATAGAGAGTCTCCTCCCTCGGGAACAGGGGCGCAACCATCTGTAGCTGGCTTAATGTGATTGTCAGCCATTTGACGAGTTTCTTTCTTAGAAAGCAAGGCTGGTAGGACTGCTGTTCTCGAGCCAATGAGTTTCAGTACTTTCACAGGGGGTCTGAAGCACAATCCAAGTGCTTCTTTGTTGTTAATCTTGTCCAGGACGCAGTCCTCATATTTCAAGGTATTCTATTACTTGTTTTCATCTTGATGCTGTGTAAATGCTTCTTCACCATGGATGGAGTCTCTCAGAAGATTCATGAGAAGCAGCTGGTCTGGCCTGGTGAGAGGACTACAAGGATTGTGTAGGTCAGGCATATACGTATGAGTGCCAAATAGCAACTCATAAGGTGTTTACCATCACATTGAGAAAGGTGAGATAGGTTGTTTATGCTATGTTTCACTATAGGTACATGATTCACCCAAGTACCACCAGGAGACAGGATGTATTGGTTATATGTGAGATAATCCCTGGTTAAAACATCAAGGGTGACCCGATATTCTTTTTAAGGGCCCTAAACACCCTCCCCAATCTATTTTAGGACTGTTGCAAGAATAGAAACAAACTGCAGTCCTAGCATATTTGGTGGAAAGTGTTGGGTAGTGCATTTAAAAATAAATATCGAATCACCATCAATGTTATTTCCAGTGAATATATCACTGGATACCGATGTGGTTGGTCATGGCTTGCTTTACTATTCAGTTGTCTCTTTCTACAATGTCATTAGCCTGTGAGCAAAATGGGTTGGAGAAGTGCAGAGTACAACCTCAGTTTGACAGACCCTCTCTTAAGGCTTTGCCTGAAAAGGCTGGCCCATTGTCAGCCTGCAGTAATTTTGGTGCTGTCATAGCGACGAAGGCCAGCAAACCTGTTATGACCTCCTTACAATCATATTTCTTCTTGAGAAGTAGCCAAGTGAATCTTGTACATGAGTTCACCACGACTAACAAATATTTGTATTCGCTGATGGGTGTCAGTGGTCCTATGTGGTCAATAAACATGCATTCAATAGTCACTGTTGCCCTTGTAAGTGTGCTTACTGATATGATATGATATGACATGGCATTTATAACGCGCCTATACACAAGTGTTCTTTGTGTAATGTCCACTGTTGTCTGCAAACCTCTGGAGCAATTTTCTATGAACTGTCTTGCCTCTTTACTAAGCACTGGCCAGCAATATCTATCCTGCAAGATTTGTGTAGGGGCCGAAACACCAAAGTGGGTTGTAGTTACACTTGCATGTGCTGCAGAGCTACATTTTTATCTATTCTGCTGGTTATGTAGTACCCTTTCAACAGGGCCTCCTTTTGACCGAGGTATAGTGACTATCACTGTATGCTCTTTTACAGCATAGTTATAAGTAGTAGGGAGCCCTTGTGGGTTAGAGCTATTTGCATTCAAACATGCGTTTATGTCCTAATCTTTGTGTATAGCTGGGCCTGTTAATGCTGCTATCATTTCTTGTACAGTCCACTGTCTCGCAGACTGATCGCACGTGTATTGCTTGCACTGTGCAGACAATCCCTTCTGTGGGCTTTTTTGTGCATAACCCAGATAGGAAGACTAGCTGTTTTAATGTCCCATACTTTTGCCAAAGTTATTTTGACAATATTAGCTTGACTTTAGAATTGCTGAATGAGTTGCCTTGCCACCATTGAAGGTCAAAATGATAACCTTGTAATACATAGTCTGAAACAAACACAATTAGAGTGGGCTTATGTGGATCAATTTCTTACAGTGCAAGCAGAGGGCTCTGTAACTCACCAACCAGAGCTGATGTATCCCCTAAATGTTTTGTTTGGGTATGCTGTTGTTTAAACTCATTGTTATGGGCGAATCACCCTTTAACAGCAGCACAGGCAGCCAAATACTTAGAGCGTGTCCCAACTGTTGGAACAGCACTTCCTGAACAGTATTTTACATTTTCAAACATTCAAAGCGGGATGTCTGCCATTGCTGCACCTGCTTCTGGCTGTAGAGACCATTCCAGTTCACACATTAGTAGTAATCCTGGTTTATAGTGCTGTTTTATGTCTTGTGCTTTCTACGTCGAGGCCCATTATACACATCTGGAGTGTAGTGCATTCGCATTTATAATAATAGAGCGTGTAGCTGATTCTAACTGCACTAACAGTGTGTTTATGTGCATCATTTTGTTTGCAGCTAAGGTGCGTTCCTTTTGCACTATTATTGGTACTGCAGTCAGAATCTTGTGTTTTTCCGGAGCAGATTTGTGCTCAGGAATTGTATAGACATTTGAATGGTATGCTATGGGTTTTGTCTCCCCATGGCATGGTTACATACTACATAATTTTGAACCACAAAATGGTGTTACTTCTAAATACTTATCTGTGTTTCTGTCCTGAAGAGGACTATTTTGAGTCATATGTTGATAAACAAGGTTGGGATGCATGTGTGTTCTCCCTTCCAGTCTGCTGGACGGACGTTGGGCTTCAACATGTCATATGGTGATTTCACAAATGCTGCATAATCTGCAACATATGAGTGCCCACAATTTAAAAGGGCCAAGTATGGCCTGCAACTGCTTAAGTGTATATGGCCTTTGTAGGTGTGCACACTTCTTTAGAAAGTGTGGTGCAAGTTCCGTTCCCTCACCAGATAATGAAAACCCCAAAAATGTGATTTCTCTGCAGGCTATTTTAGACTGAAGTCTGGCTTAATTCCAAGCTATGTAGTCTTTCATGTGAGCAACTCATGTAATGCCTTTGAAATATATTCAGGCAATGGATAGGACCCCCAATTAAGTACAGAAAATAATATTTGGTTTGGACTTCTGGGCTTCAAGTGAGGCTTATCTTTGTTATTGTACATGTGAGTATTTTGCATCAACCAAGCCTCTGACTGTATTCTAGAAGTGATCTAGGTGGTCCCGTTTGTTATGATAAACAGACTATGAATGCTCTAGTAAATAAAAATAATTAGTATGGCACTACTGCAAAATACAAGGTTTATGAGGGAATCAGAGGTTATTTAGCAAATAGCCATAGTGCGATAAAAGGCAGCTTGTAAGTGGGTGAAAGGTTGAGGCAACTTATTGCCATCCTTGTTTTAGACATACACAAGCTTTTCACTTTTGTTAGATGCTGGGCACTGATATTGAGCCAATGGTCTTTAAAGGGCTGACTTTGGAAGGCAGAGTAGGATATTAGCTGTTCTGATGGAGCTGTCAAACGAAGACAGGATGCAAACGGAATGCTTGGATGACAATACATAAAGAAGCACTGGGGCATTATCTTCTAGGAAGATGCGAGGTGTCGAACTCCCTCCTTTTTTCCTTGCTTTATTTTAAAGGCACTACACTGGATTTTGGGCTTTTTTGAGGCATTTGAGTCCCCAAAGAACTCTGGTTATTTGCATCTGAGAAAAACTACTACTTTCAATGGAACTGCATGGGGATTAACATTACCCACACCAATCAGTCCACCATCTATTCACAAATGACAATTATTGGCTGACACCATGGTCACTTCCAATTGACACTGCATCCTTTTAAAACATGTTTAACTTTTTTGCTTTTTTTTGCCCTCAGAGACCATGGTGATTCAGATACATGGTACTTAAAGGTCAATAGGTTGGCTGGGATATTTTGGGAATGTTTCTTGCATTGTGCAGACTTCTCCAAGCATCATGTCTTTTACATCCCTCATCTCGCTACCTTCTACAGGTAGTGAGTATGAGATGTTTTACCCATCTTGAATATCACATTGGGAAAGAGGTGAGGTATTGAAAGGGCTGGTGATTCTATGAGGATTCCTTGCTAAATCTGATGAGCCAGGCAGTTATTTTTAAGGTGCCTATGATGTCTCTTAGAAGGTTGATTAGTCTTGAGTAGACTTAGACGCAATCACAATGATAGCTGCATATTCTTTAAGAACCATAGGGACAATAATGATAACAATGTTTATTTATTACTTATTTCTCATCATTAAAAGATTTACATTATACATGAAAGTGTAAGAAGTGTTCATTACTGAGAATTTTGTCAGAAGGATTTAAACATGATCATTATGCGTGGAACATCTATTTAAAATGCTGTGCATTGATAAGTTATAAATGGTGCATGTCTTTAATACACATACAAAGGGTTACAGGAATGTTTGAGCAGTAGACCATCAATAAAATATATTTGACATTAGTAAAGCACTCCTGTATAGAAGACTGAGATCAGCCCCCACTGCAGGGGATTTATTGCCTGCTGTCTTTATTGCTGCACAGTTACAGTTATATGCTTTTCCCTGCCTCTATTCATACCAGAGCCCATGCTGGGGGGGGGCTTGGACATTCCTCTGGGGGTGGAGGGAAGGTGCTGTGAGATAGGGGTAACACAGTTCAGATCACCATAGCACCCCAGATGGGACACAGCCCACCCTCTCCTATACCCTAAAATATTCTCCCTACTTAGCTACTGAAGAGGGGCTAATGGGGTTGCTATAGGACTTACGATACAAAGAATAATATATACACTAGTGAAGATCAGGGTGTAGAAAAAATATAAAGATCTTAAAGCACACTCTGGTGAAGAGCAGGGTGTCTTTTTAAGCAAATATTCTCAATAGTTATCTATCTAAGAGGTATTAGAATTGATGACTCACATGCTGATTTTCCCATATCGATAAACTGCCGCCCAGTAGTAACCAGGCGGTTACAGGAAGGAGGTTTTAGAGATGTCGAAACCAACGTTACAGTGGCAGTGGCTATGCCTGTAGGATTGCCAGGGGAACCCATTTTTACATATTTGAAGACACCTGGTGTCAAGCCAGGGGACGTGTTTGAAACTCTACACATTAGGGCAGATTTGGGCCAAATACAGAACACAACCTATAGGTAGCCTGAGTTAGCTTTGTAGCAGGTAGACCACCAGAACTGGTTTCATGGGGGCTTGACAAATCCCAATACCTTGGCTAGACATTGCCCTTTTGCGATGGACGAGTTAACATTAGAACACATACTTAGGTTCCACCCAAATAGGAAGGCAAATGACCCATATACCAAAGAGCACTATGAGATTCTGGTGAGACATTTTGACACTGTCCATGCTCAAGCTGTTGAATATAGAGCTTTGGGAGCTGCACCGGCTCTACCCGGACCAGCAATAGCAGGGGAGGAAGGAACATTCCCTTCTAGACAATAACATCCTTATTTGACACCTGCCCCACAAGACAGGAGGAAATCCCTAGATGGTATTCACTAAAGTGAGGCAGCTAGAGACAGCCCCTCCCTGGAAGTCACGCCTCAGCAGAGGCAGAGGGCTCTAGCAATTATAATGCCAGCAGGTTGTAATCCACCTATGGAACACTGTGATAGTTGGGTTTCAGTGTATAGTTGATTGTAGCTTAATTTAAGTAGGACTCCTTCAATTAAAACACAAACCTCCATTCTCAGAGAGACATTGAGCTCCCAGGGAGAAGAAGCAGTAATTAGTTTAGGACTGGCAATAGCTGGGGCAATTATTCAATATTAGAGGGAGTACTCTTACCCATAATAAAAGGTGAATCAGTGACACTAGAAGTTTTCAGATGCCTAGCAGTATTGCCCACTGACCAGGAAAGGAAACTCCAGTTTGGTCACATTGTGATAGCTAGTTACAGGTCCCTAGGCAGAGATCACCTGGGTAGAAGCCCCAGGAAGGGCCAAGAAATAATTAGGTGAGAGTATACACTCTAAAAGGGCACCAACTACTTGCATCACTGGTGTCAGACAGGGACCAGGCAAAATTGCATTCTCAGCCAGAGTCAGAAAGTGAAGGACTCAGGCTTCCAGTATGTCCCCTGTCAAAGAAGAAAAGGAGACCTTTCATAGCAGGACAACATCTGTAGAAAGAGACATTACAAGCACCAGGCAAGAAGCTGATTGGGGTGAGAGAGCCCACAAGGACAGAAGTGGTGAGAAGAATACCTCTCAGTTATGGGATAGGGCACAGCGTAGACAACCACAAAGATACAGAGATGAAGATTATCCTTCTTCTCCTTCACAGAAACAGAAGAGACAGAGCTTGGCAATCAAGGGAGAGCATAAGCCCCACAAGAGGGGTGAGAAAAAATGAGAAAAGAAAGTGAATAATGGCAGAATCATAAAACCAGACTCACAGGACAATACCAGTAACTAAAGAGCCAAGGGATTGGCTAGTGGTACAATTGGATTCTGGTACTCAGGTATCCATATTCAAAGCAAAACATAAGAGGAGTTTACATCACATTCCTACTAAGCAAACAATAGAGGTTATTACTCCCATGGAGAAGTGGTTGAAGACAATGATTTGTATATTGTTCAATACAACTTGAAAGGGAACATCCAAAGGAAATAGAGTCACTATTTTGGTCTAACTTGCATATAACACAAGATGGCCTTTTAGCAGAATAGATTGGCCCAGGCTATATGTTACGGAAAGCCTTGGGGGGAGAAGTATTCACACCAGCTTTTTCAGATGAAGTTGGTGTTAAGACGGATTTCTGAACTCTGTCCTGGTGGCGCAGAGGTTCAGAAGGCCAACCTAATTACTTGGAACAGGGTAACCTCTGGACAAGCCAGACCAATCAAGGTAGCGATCGCGGCGGTCAAGACTAGGTCTCAAGAGGGGTGAGGGTGACTGAAAGCCCGCAATGAGCACACAAAGCAAGAGCGCTTACAAACTACTCCAAACAGTTGTTTATATCAAAAATAGATACACATTTATTATAAGGCCTTGAAACTAATAACCACAGTAAAAGCAGCAATATACAACGATATTAAACCAACACATACACTATCCACCCAATATATATACAGAATACACAGTTTCACAGCATTAGCAGCACGAAATATGTTATCCACCTGCAGGGGAAGGAAAACAGGCAGTGCGAACCAATGCGAGTGATATGTCCGCCTTCTGAGGCCCCTAACTGGATGGTAGTCCAATCCCTACGAAGAGTGGAGCCTAGCGCTCAAAAGTACCTGCACACGCCGGTGCCAATGGGCAGAAGGTGAAGCTCTTCGGAGGACGTTGAACAGCTCTGTAGGGAGCTCTAATGAAGGAGAACACGGTCCGCGACTCTAGCGCAGCCTCCACTGTGAGGCAGAAGCCGGGCGCGAGTACGGACAAGGGGTGCTGTATTCACAGCGGGGAAAAGCAAAGGGCACTGCAGGAGGGCGACCAGATCCTAGCTAATCTACTCACCGGTCCCCGAAGCAAGCAGGCCCGAGCTTCTCCTCGATAGATGCAGCTTCTGGCAGGTTCTGAAGAGCAGGGAACGTCTCGTCGTCGTGCAGAGTAAAAAGACGTCCCGATCGAAGAAACAAGCACAGTTTTGTCGCCACCGCAGGGCAACGGAACGGCCGGGTGTATTCAAGCCAAACGAGCACCGCTCACCTCTAGCTTAGGACTGCTAAGCAAACGAAGCGTGTGAGCATGCCCCGGACTCAGAATACCACCCAACCTGTCGGCGATTACAGAGCAGGCCTCCTTAGTAAGCTGGTCAGTCAACTGGATGGCCCAGAGACACTTCCGAAGGCTTACAGCAGGAGTTGATGAAGGTGCCGGGAATAGCTGGTCCTGCTATTCCAATAGGTCGAAGCGCCAGTACAGGCCTTCTTGTTCGATCTTAGGTGGAAAGGGCTTCACCGGACGACAGCAATGAGGAGCAGAAGTTCTTCAGGGGGTCACCAGTGATTCCTCGGTCCAGCCTCGTGTTCGCAGGATACTTGGCTCCTGTATCCCTGGGTTCGTAAGAACTCAGGAGATCGACATGGTAGTGGTGTTTCCAGCTCCCTCTTATCCACGGTTCCCTTCGCGCCAAAACGGAGGGGAGCCAATGGGAGATCCGCTCATCAACACCCATACCATACGTGGACCAATCACGGACCACGGTGGTCCCAGGCATTCACACCACCCTAGACTCTCTGGCACCCAGGATGTGTATTGGGACCAGACAGCCCAGCCCACATCCTGGGGGCACTCAAACGACATGTAGAAGCCCGCGAAAGCAACCGTGTTTCGCGGGAAACTACATGCCCAAATAAGGAAGGCCCCGGGTCGCCTGACCCGGGGGAAGGTAAAGGGAGCAAGACGGACAGTGGACTAGACAAAGGAGCCTCGTGGTCCGGCCATTTTGGGTAGCCGGGCCACCCTTTTGTGTTCGCGGCAAAAAGGTGCTCAGAACGGCAAAAGGAGCTCAAAATAAACCAAATGATCGCTGCCACCAGCCCAGTCCCTGAATGACTTGCACCGATCCAAAAACCATCCTATAAGAGTGTCTAGGGTCTGTAGAAGGCTAGAGACCCAAGAGAGCTGTAACTTAGCTTACAGTGCCCTCTTGTGTCGTGTTGCACTAAAATGGCGACACGATAAAAGAAACTACGGGAAACAGCGTTCCCCGGTACTGACTGTCTTAAGGGCATGTCAGTTTCCCCGTAAGAAAGGAGCGAAAGCCCAGAGGAGTACAGCAGAAGGCTGCACTTCTCTGGCAAAGTCAAGAAAACAGGTTGAAAACAATAGCAAAAAGTTTAGGGGTTGCCACATGGAAGGAAAGTTCCCTACAATAACGAAATCTTTCCTAACACTCGCCCCTCCCAGACTATGGACAGGGGGAACTAATCCACCCCTGGATGAGTCTCTTGTTCAGGTCGGTAAAACATTCTGGACAACCCATCAGCATTGCTATGTTGGACACCTGGCCTATGCTCAATAGTGAAGTCGAAGCCTTGTAGACTTATGGACCACCTAAGCAACTTTGGATTCTCCCCCTTCATGTTCATTAGCCACTTTAACGGCTTATGGTCAGTCTGCACAGTGAAGTGGGTCCCATAGAGGTAGGGCCGCAGCTTCCTTAGGGCCCACACAACAGAGAAACATTCTTTCTCTACCGTGGACCATCTGAGCTCTCTGTCCTTAAGCTGGCGACTAATAAAACCGATAGGGTGTTCCTTACCCTTCTCATCTACTTGTGATAGTACAGCTCCTATCCCAGTGTCAGAGGCATCCGTCTGCACGATAAAAGGTCTTTGATAATCAGGGGCCCTGAGCACAGGGGCCTGGCACAAGGAGTCTTTCAAGCCATTGAAGGCCTTCTCACACTCGTCAGTCCAAGTTACCTTCTTGGGTTTCTTCGGAGTTGTGAGGGCAGTCAGAGGAGCAGCTATGGTGCCATAGTCTGCCATAAAATTGCGGTAATAACCCGTGAGTCCTAAGAAGGCTCTCACTTGGGTTTGTGTAGTGGGGGTAGGCCAGTCTTGTACCGCTGGTACCTTACTGGATAGAGGCTGTCTCCTCCCTCCAACTACTTCATGTCCAAGGCAAACCACTGAGCCTTGTCCATTTTGGTGAGGGGCCACTCGGACACCCTCAAAAGAGCTTTCTGAAGGACTGCTTTGGGACAGGTCAGGGAGAGGTTCAGACTCCTCTTCCTCAACGTCTGAAGCCAATAGCAGTGCTGCGATTTCGCCGCTTGGGACGAAAGCCTTCAGCCTATTCACGTGAAACACTTTTAGAGCCTGTCCAGGCCTTCCAGGGTCCACTGAATAGCTAACCTCACCCAGGGGCTCCACCACTGGGTAAGGGCCTGACCATTTGTCCTGTAAAGCCCGAGGCCTTATGGGATTCACGATCAGGACTTGCTGGCCATGTGTAACGTTGATGAGGGAAGCTTTCTGGTCGTACCAATGTTTCACCAGCGCTTGCCCTGCCTTCAATTTAGCACTAGCCAAGCCCATCAGAAGTACCATCCGTTTTCTGAGCCCTAGCACATAATCAACTACATTGGTAGTAACAGGGGGAGTGGGCATCTCCCATCCCTCCTTGACAATGGCTAAGGGTCCCCGTACGGGATGACCGAACAGAAGTTCGAAGGGGCTGAAGCCAACACCCTCCTGTGGTACCTCTCGGTAGGCAAACAGTAAGCATGAAACAAGAAGATCCCATTCTCTTCTCTGAGGCTCCTCCAGAGCCCCAATCATGCTCGTTAACGTCCTGTTGAAACGCCCCCCCAGACCATCGGTCTGGGGGCGGTATGCAGAAGAGAACCTGTAGGTGACCCCACATTCTTTCCACATAGCCTGCCTATACTTCGACATAAAGTTGCTGCCATGATCCGACACAACTTCTTTAGGGAAGCCAACCCTAGTGAACATGCCGAGTAAAGCTTCTGCAACTGGCTTGGCAGTTACAGTTGTAAATGGGACGGCCTCAGGATACCGGGTTGCATGGTCGACCAGCACCAGGATAAACCTATTGCCTGAGGATGTTTGCGGGTCAAGGGGACCAACCATGTCGATCCCTACCCTTTCAAATGGTACCCCCACAACTGGGAGCGGTACCAACGGAGCTTGGATTGTCGCGCCAACCTTACCAGACAACTGGCAGGCGGCACAACTCCTGCAGTGACTTTCTACTTGCTCCCCTATCTTGGGCCAGTAGAAGTGCATGGATAACCTTTGCTTGGTCCTCCTCATACCAAGGTGACCAGCAAGGTGAACGACATGCGCCAACTGCAGGAGGAAGGGCCTAACAGCAAGGGAAACCACCAACCTCCTATGGTCTCCTTCTGTAGACTCTGTGGGCTCACTATAAAGGAGTCCACCTTCCTGGTAAATCCTTTGCAACCCAGGAGGTTCACCCTCAAGCTGGGAGCAGGCCTGTCTCCTTAGGCCTTCCAGAGATGGGCACTCACGTTGGCCCTTACTGAAGTCGTCCCTATCAGGACCTCCTTCAACTAACAAGTCTTTTAGTTCAGGATGGTCGTTGGGGTCGAACACTTCAGGCATCGCCACCTCCTCGTCAGGCTCGGGCGATTGACCAACTCCCTCCACCGCAGTGGTAGGCGAGCTCGGGGGAATATTCTCTTTCCCCCGTCGGGACTTGTTGACTCCTTTCGCCTTGGGTTTCCCCTTCGGCTGGGGCGGCGTATTGGACTTGGCCAATGCTGCCCGTGCTTGAGACCGTGTGTAGGGTCTTTCGGCAGTGTCTCCTACGAGCCCTAGAGCTCTGAGATCATTGCCCAACAAGACCTTTCCCGGGACGTTTCTCTGAATGCTCACTGGAATCCTAACTGCTGTACCATTTAAAGTTAGATTAACAGGGATCACGGGAAACATACGGAGGGGGCCGTCAGCCAACTTAGTGGGCATCAGAGTAGCTCTGGCAACTTCCTCTGAGTCTACCAAGGTAGAATCCACTACAGTTCGACTGCACCCACTATCCCTAAGAGCTGGAGTATCCACTCCATTGATCAGCACACTGTCTTTAAAGTAGTGCTTGGTATTATCCGGAATCCTAGCATACGCCTCTGCGACTTTAGGCTCCCAGGAACCCAGGGACACTAAAACTACCTCAGCCTCTATTCCGCTGGGAAATGAGTCTGAGGAGAAGGATGCTCCTGTAATCTCTTCTTCCTCGTAGGAGGAGAAGGCCAGATTAGCGGAGTGGACCCCCAAAGGTCTAACCTTACAACGGGGATCCCCCTTCACATGGTCAGTTGCTCCACAAGAAAAACAAGCCCCATTGGGTCTGTTTACGTAGGGAGGCTTATTATAACCAGAGTTCTGTTTCGGAGGCGAACCTCCACTACCCTGTGAGTTCTCGGATGGCTTACCCTTATTTTTCTTTTTGTGGCCCTTATGGGAAGAAGATTTAGCAGATTCCCCACCCTCCATATCTTTGGACTTTTTCCCTTCCTCCTGCTTACCAGGATGAGTTTTGTCCTTATGGGACACTCGATGTGACACCCATAAGTCTGCTGCAATGGCCAGCTTCTTAGGATCTATCTCCTTCGAATCGGCCAAATGCTGCTTAAGCTCCGGGGAAGAAGAAGCAAAAATGTGTTCCAGCATGACCAGATTGATCATGCCTTCGAAGGTAGAAACCTTATAACCTTCAACCCAGCCAGTCAAGTTTTTCAGGGACTCAGCTACATACGACACCCAAGTACCACCTTCCTTTTTCTTATACTCTCTAAACCTTTTCAAATATTGGGTCGGAGTCTTCCCAAACTTTAAAATGAGAGTCTGCTTCAACATTGCAAAATCAGCGCGCTCAGCCTTCGACATTTCCATAATGGCACTGCAACCAGAATGGGGCAGTCTGCTGAGTAACCATGCAATCTTATCCGCATTATCAACCTCTTGAACCTCGCATGCATACTCAAACGCATTCAACCAGTCCATAATGTCATTTCGTTCCTCATACACACTGAGCAGATCTTTTGGAAACCGTGGATGAGAGGAAGCCCCAGAACCATGTCCAGGACCCTTGGACCCATTTGCGAACTGAAGCTTGGCCAGTTCCAACTGGTGATCCCTGTCTTTTTGTTTTTCTGCCTGGTCGATTTTCAGTTTGGCTATGCTGAATTCAAGCTCCTGCTGCCTAAACCGCAGCTCTTGCTTCTTGAATTCAAGCATAGCCTCCCCATCAATACTGGCAGAGGAAACATTAGACATTACATCCTCCCTGTCCTCGTGGTCGTGATGGATCAGTGCAGCGGCAGAACCGTCGGTTCTGCCAGTGAGAGCAGCCCCACCACCTTCTGCACTGTCCTCGGAAGTTATAGCGTCAAGCTGCGCTTCTTGCCACGCCACGATTCTCTGGATCATTTCCAATTTAGTGCCTTGAGAGGAAACCCCTCTCTCCGCACACATCTTCTTCAATGTTTCAGATTTCGAAGCATTTAAGGTTAACAAAGTATTCGTTTCCATACTGTTGATAGGACTATGGCCTTTTTAACGTTATATTCAATACTTTACTGCGTGTCCTGGTTGGAATAACCTGAAAACGCCTTAGCTCGTGCGCAACACTGGATACCTTCAGTCGTATCCCACCGCTGTACACCAATTTGTTAAGACGGATTTCTGAACTCTGTCCTGGTGGCGCAGAGGTTCAGAAGGCCAACCTAATTACTTGGAACAGGGTAACCTCTGGACAAGCCAGACCAATCAAGGTAGCGATCGCGGCGGTCAAGACTAGGTCTCAAGAGGGGTGAGGGTGACTGAAAGCCCGCAATGAGCACACAAAGCAAGAGCGCTTACAAACTACTCCAAACAGTTGTTTATATCAAAAATAGATACACATTTATTATAAGGCCTTGAAACTAATAACCACAGTAAAAGCAGCAATATACAACGATATTAAACCAACACATACACTATCCACCCAATATATATACAGAATACACAGTTTCACAGCATTAGCAGCACGAAATATGTTATCCACCTGCAGGGGAAGGAAAACAGGCAGTGCGAACCAATGCGAGTGATATGTCCGCCTTCTGAGGCCCCTAACTGGATGGTAGTCCAATCCCTACGAAGAGTGGAGCCTAGCGCTCAAAAGTACCTGCACACGCCGGTGCCAATGGGCAGAAGGTGAAGCTCTTCGGAGGACGTTGAACAGCTCTGTAGGGAGCTCTAATGAAGGAGAACACGGTCCGCGACTCTAGCGCAGCCTCCACTGTGAGGCAGAAGCCGGGCGCGAGTACGGACAAGGGGTGCTGTATTCACAGCGGGGAAAAGCAAAGGGCACTGCAGGAGGGCGACCAGATCCTAGCTAATCTACTCACCGGTCCCCGAAGCAAGCAGGCCCGAGCTTCTCCTCGATAGATGCAGCTTCTGGCAGGTTCTGAAGAGCAGGGAACGTCTCGTCGTCGTGCAGAGTAAAAAGACGTCCCGATCGAAGAAACAAGCACAGTTTTGTCGCCACCGCAGGGCAACGGAACGGCCGGGTGTATTCAAGCCAAACGAGCACCGCTCACCTCTAGCTTAGGACTGCTAAGCAAACGAAGCGTGTGAGCATGCCCCGGACTCAGAATACCACCCAACCTGTCGGCGATTACAGAGCAGGCCTCCTTAGTAAGCTGGTCAGTCAACTGGATGGCCCAGAGACACTTCCGAAGGCTTACAGCAGGAGTTGATGAAGGTGCCGGGAATAGCTGGTCCTGCTATTCCAATAGGTCGAAGCGCCAGTACAGGCCTTCTTGTTCGATCTTAGGTGGAAAGGGCTTCACCGGACGACAGCAATGAGGAGCAGAAGTTCTTCAGGGGGTCACCAGTGATTCCTCGGTCCAGCCTCGTGTTCGCAGGATACTTGGCTCCTGTATCCCTGGGTTCGTAAGAACTCAGGAGATCGACATGGTAGTGGTGTTTCCAGCTCCCTCTTATCCACGGTTCCCTTCGCGCCAAAACGGAGGGGAGCCAATGGGAGATCCGCTCATCAACACCCATACCATACGTGGACCAATCACGGACCACGGTGGTCCCAGGCATTCACACCACCCTAGACTCTCTGGCACCCAGGATGTGTATTGGGACCAGACAGCCCAGCCCACATCCTGGGGGCACTCAAACGACATGTAGAAGCCCGCGAAAGCAACCGTGTTTCGCGGGAAACTACATGCCCAAATAAGGAAGGCCCCGGGTCGCCTGACCCGGGGGAAGGTAAAGGGAGCAAGACGGACAGTGGACTAGACAAAGGAGCCTCGTGGTCCGGCCATTTTGGGTAGCCGGGCCACCCTTTTGTGTTCGCGGCAAAAAGGTGCTCAGAACGGCAAAAGGAGCTCAAAATAAACCAAATGATCGCTGCCACCAGCCCAGTCCCTGAATGACTTGCACCGATCCAAAAACCATCCTATAAGAGTGTCTAGGGTCTGTAGAAGGCTAGAGACCCAAGAGAGCTGTAACTTAGCTTACAGTGCCCTCTTGTGTCGTGTTGCACTAAAATGGCGACACGATAAAAGAAACTACGGGAAACAGCGTTCCCCGGTACTGACTGTCTTAAGGGCATGTCAGTTTCCCCGTAAGAAAGGAGCGAAAGCCCAGAGGAGTACAGCAGAAGGCTGCACTTCTCTGGCAAAGTCAAGAAAACAGGTTGAAAACAATAGCAAAAAGTTTAGGGGTTGCCACATGGAAGGAAAGTTCCCTACAATAACGAAATCTTTCCTAACAGTTGGCAAAAATGCAGACATTTATGCAGCCTCATGGACTGTTCTAGGTGCAGTACTATTATTCAAGAATCATATAGGACATGAAAAGGACTGCCCTCCACATAAAATGCCAGTGTTTGCAATAGCAAAGCCTTAGAGACAATATCCATTTAAATGCCACATTTAAAGGCGATAGTGGATCGGTTATTAGACCAAGGAGTTCTGACACAACAGGCAAGCCCCTATAATACATCATTACTTCCAGTGTCTAAGCTTGATGGTTCATATCAACTGGTCTTTTACTTTAGGGTTTTAAATGCCAGCACACACACACAGGCTGTACAGAACGTTCATAGTTCAGGCCTTCTTAACATACAGAGATACAAATAATAGACTGTATTGGATTTGGGGAATGGATTGTTTGCACAAACTTTGGATCCAGTGGGCTTTATATACACACACCTATAACATTTAGGGGGAAGCAGTTTTGCTTCATGAGACTCCCACAGGCTACAAAAACAGTCCTGTGCTATTGTCTAGTAGAATGCAATCCTTCCTAGAAGGCATACAGACATGCTGGACAAATGTGGAGGATATACACTGCACAGATGATGACTTAAATGAACACTTAGGGAAGGTGGACTTAATTACACACAACCCAAAGAATAATAGCACAACAGTGCAAAATAAAGGAATACCCAATCTAGGTTCTATAAAAGTATATACTTTAATTAAACAAACCAATATGCAATACAACTGTGCTAGGATAGTACAATAACAAAAGCCCTCCACAGCAAAGGAAGACAGAGACATGTTCAAAGTAATGATGAAAGCACTTTGGAATCTTAGCAGGGAGGAAAAAGGCAATACATCACTTCAATATTGTTGTAAAGGGATATGTTCTTTGAAAAAAAGGTACACTAGGGGCCTTAAGCAGTCACTAGGGACCCAACAAAGGGACCAGTTTTTTTTGGGCCTTCCAACAGTGACTTTTGTTGTTCTTTGTGGTTTGACGGTATAGAACCATGCTTATTATCGTTGTGCGAGCAGGTAGAACCAGGTTTGACTGTATTGAGTTGTGGTGATCCAAACAGGAACAGGGAGCATGCATTGAGTCAGGTTCGAACTGGAGCTCATTGCAGTTTGATGCAGTGTTCAAAGGGTGTGGTTCAAAGGAGATACTAGGGTTGGTTTGACATTCAAGCTTTTGGTGGCGATGAGGGTGCTGATGAATCGAGGCACTGTTCAAAATATGACGGTTTGAAGTATTTGTTAGCAGGGAGCATCATATTTGAGCTGGGAAATCTATGTGCTCAGCTAGCATTATGTGTTGGCACTCTGCTTCGAGGAGAAATAACAGTGACTTGAGAAAGTTCAACCCACAGCACTGTGTGGTTGGTTTAAATGCATTTGAATAGAGGCGACAATGATTTGATGCAGTTCAAAGCAGTATAAATCCAGCTGACCATCAGCTTGGCTTCTTCAGTTCAGAGTCGTAATTCGGGGGCTCATGGAGAAGATGAGTCCTTGTACAAGGTATGTTTTAGCAGCAGGGCACGCACATCTGCACACGCACTTAAAAGGAGTGTTGCAAGCAAGTGCTGTTCGCAGTTGTTCGCTGTTGGCCTCTCAGGGAAATAGGGGCAGACCATTAGGAAATTTGACAATCATCTATTCATCTACTCATTTGGTCATATTTGGACTTTAAGGACTTTAAGGTGATACAAAGAGTTCTGACACTATATTTTATGACACTAAGATCCTTTCTTTCTATACTATTGTAGGTTGCTGGTACTAGCCCCTCCCCCTCACCCGGAAAAGGTATTTTAGCAGCAGGGGGCTCGCAGCTGTGCACGTACATAAAGGGAGTGCTGCTAGAGAGTTCTGTTCACTGTTCATTGGGTCGTGGGGGTAAGAGGTTATGCAGTGGCTCTAGTTCGATGAAAATACAGGCTAATATAAAAAAGTGATAACACGTGCATTTCGGGTACGCACTGTGAGTGCTATTGTGGTAGAAGTATTTGAAGTCGTAGACTGTGTTGATTATGATAACTGTATTAACAATCTGAGTGTGACCTATTTTTATAAACAGTATAGCATACTAACCATCATTATCATCATATATAACCACCATTGCAAGGAGAGAAAATGAAAAAATCATTGTCTGCTAATTGTGATATCAATGATGGGGTAATCACAATGATGTATATTGATGATGCGACGATGAAAGAAACTGAGATGGTGTTGGATAGTCAGTGTTGTAAGATTGATGGAGCACTCGTTGTGACATCACAGGGTATGGATCTTAATACTGATGCATGTGGCTATTTATTTCACCATCATAACATGCACACCCAAAACCATAATTCAACCAGCCAGCTTAAAGTATTCATCTAAAATGACAAAGTACTATCCTAAAGTGAGTGGGTTAAGTGCAATTGAAGAGGAAAATGCAATTGAAGAAATGTTCAATTATCTCAATGTCTTTGGGTTGTGTGGGTACTAAATTGATTGATCGGGTACTCAAACTGGCCATTGACATTAACGCTGCAGTCACACTGGATAGTATATCAGACCAAACATGTATAAATGTGATCATTATATGATGCAACGAATCCTATAGATACTACGGAATTCATAAGGAATAAGAATGCAACACATATTGTTATAAACACTGAAAGTTCCAACACCATGGTGTTCAATAGGGAAAATCAAAAATATATAATCTAGTTCTGGAAAAAATACCTACGGTCGAGGACCTGTCAGCTAGCAGTCATGTGCAAGAATGTGAAGAAAATGATTAAATGAATGAAGTAAACACTAATAAAAGGAAGTGTGGATACATGACTAATACCTCTACACAAATGAATAAAGTGACTAATGTATCTAATGAATTTAAAGAGCCCATATCTGCAAGTGACAAAGCAATGAAGGAAATAATAAGTGAAATAAGTGGCCTACGTCAGGGTACAACAGTGTTTTGCATGGAAGTACAAACTGATCTAGCGCTAAAATTATAGAAGAACATCAGATAGATGAGATTGATGTTACGCTCACCTAGTATCCACGGGGGCACAACACGATACTGGATGGAGGTCTAAGCGCTATCCCGGACCACTCTCTGCTTGGTTATGTGCCAGACGTTGGGTTGCGCCTATAACAGGAGAATGGAGGGTTAAGATACTGGTTCTATGATGGGTGGACTCCCACCTCCTTCTGGTCCAAATCCCCTCCCTTGGGGTTATTGCTCAACTTAGGTTTTTGTGCGTTGAACTCTCTGTCCTGCGTCTCTGTGCAGGGGTGCGTGGTTGGTGCGGGTGTTTTCCGTGGACCTAGTTGCTTCACTGATCTCTGTGCCCTTATGTCGGGTCCAGACCAGCTGTGACTCCGACTCTGCTGTCTTCCAGGTGAGTTATAATGTCTTTTCCGTCTTTTTTCTGTCTCTTTCTTTCCCTCTGTTTTCTCTGTCTTCACAGCGTCTTGCTCCACTACACTGTTTCCTAACAATGTCTCTTTTTGTTTTCACAGGGATGGTTGCGATCTCAGAGTTGCCGCGCCAATGGTGAAGACCTCAGTGAGTTATTGATGTGCGGAGCGCTGCGCTGTTTATTGGTGTTAAATGCTAACCTGTGTTTTCTTCTCTTCTCTGTACAGGTTGCGGTGATGTTCCGGAGTGATGAGCGATCGAAGCGCTGCTTGCCCAGGTAAGTGCCTTGTTAATGCCGACCTTGTTCCTTCTCCCTTGCAGGTTGCAGTGAAAGCCAGAGATGGGTGAGGTAAAAGAAGTGCATGGTGTTGCCAGGACTCACTGCTTGCCCAGGTAAGAAATGCTATTAATGCTGTCCTTGTTTCTTTACCTTTGCAGGGTGCGGCGAACTCCGGAGATGGGGGAGTTAAGCGAAGCGCAGGATGGATTCAAGGCCGGTTACTTCACAGGTAAGTGTTCCGGCTCACTAATGCTGTTCTTGTTCTTCCAGGTTATTAATGGAATCTGGATCTAGGGCTTCAGGATCAGGCACCGGAGAAGCAGATGAGCAGTAGCTGGACATGGTGAGCGTTACACTGCAGGAGTGCAGAATAATGCGAAGCGTGTTCTGCTGTTTGGGTGTGGTTTAAATAGCCTAGGTAAAGTAATTCCAGGACAAGTCGTTCCATGCCCAGCCCATCCCAAAACACTAGACCGTATGGCTTGGTTCTAAAGGACTGAGCTGTGTAGTAGGCCTCCATGTTGGATTAAAGTCCAAAACTGGTATTGCTTTAGTCCTGATAATGAGCCTGGCGCCGAAGGTGCCAGGACTGACTCCATTTATGTTTCTGATGGAGTTTTAAGGCCCTTGGGGCCGGTGTGAAGGCCTTTAGCTCCACTGCTGCCAGGGGGCTGTTATACCTGAGGGGGTCAGGGGCATGGATCGTGACAGCACTCCCCCCTAAGGTCCCTCTCAAGGTATTTCCTCTGTCTGGCCCTGGTTTGGTTGGATGATTCCGATGAAATCGTCTTACCAGGTGTGGGGCATGGACGTGCTCACTAAACTCCCATGTCCTGTCCTAGGGCCGTATCCCTTCCAGTCCACTAAGTAATGTAACTTGGACCTGGTGAGTTTAGAATCTAGGATGACCTTGACTTCAAATTTGGGTTCTCTGTTAACCAGTACCGGATTTGGTGGTGTTTTGACCCGAGTTCCAGGCTGAACAGGTTTTAAGAGTGACACGTGGAATACTGGATGGATCTGCATATTTGGTGGTAAAGCTAGTTTTACTGCCACAGGATTTATAATAGCCTTGATGGTATAGGGCCCTAGATATCTGGGATGAAATGTTCGAGTTCCTCTTATGGTCATGTGCCGAGACACCAACCAGACTTCATCTCCGACTTGGTAGTCTGGGGCTTTTCTTCGGTGTTGATCAGAGAATCTTTGCTGTCTTTCTTTGGCTTCGATCAAGTGTTCTGCTGCCTTTTTGAAGGCTTGAGTGATGGTCGTATGAAATGTCTTCACCGTGGGCATTTCCAAGGCCATGGGGGTATCTAATTCGGAAGTACTTGGGTGCCTTCCATATACGGTATAGAATGGAACTGTCCGGTACTGGTGTGTAGCGAGTTGTTGTAGGCATATTCGGCTATCCACAGCACATTCTTCCAGCTTTCTTCCACTTGATGTAACATGCACCATAGGTATTGCTCTAGTGTCTGATTCGTCCGCTCTATTTGGGCATCAGTTTGGGGATGGTGACTAGTGGATAGACGAATATCGATTTGGGCAATTGCACAACTTTTCCTCCAGAAGTTAGACACAAACTGACTCCCTCGGTCAGAAATCAGGATGGAGGGGAAACCATGTAATCGTACGATTTGCTCTAGAAACACCTTTGCCAGACTGGATATGTTTGGTAGACCCTTAAGCGGAATGAAATGGGCCATTTTAGAGAATAGGTCAACATCCATAGGATAGTGTTGAACCCTTGACAGGGAGGCAGATCTGTGATGAAATCAAGGGTGAATGTGTGCCAAGGTGCAGGTGGAATTTCCAGGGGTTGATGAAGGCCTGTAGGTCTTTGTTTCTGGGATTTATTATGTGCACAAATGCCACATGACAGAATAAACTGCGTAATGTCCTTCAACCAGGTCGGCCACCAATAATTTCTTTTCACCTTGGCTAGGGTCTTGGCAATTTCTGGATGTCCTTGTATCAGGGGGTCGTGGTAAACAGAAATGACTTGTTCTTGTAGTGCCTTATTCGGTAGATATAAACGCCCTCTCAAATACGGGAGTTGGTTCTTTGTTGTGTAATGTTCACCTTGAGTGGTTCAGTCTTGTAGAGCCTTGGTGTTCATTAGGAGCCGAATTTCCTTTGGAGTTCATCCAGGGATAACTTTGTTGTAAGTCCTCGTAGTTTGTGACCTGGACTAATGGCCACTGGGTCTGGGGTTGAATATGCATTCTCATCAATACCCATGCGGGATGGGGCGTTGGCTTTTCCGTTCTGGACTCCAGGTCGGTACGTGATTATGTAATCATATTCTGTGAAGAATAAAGCCTATCGGAGTTGACGGGATGATTGAGCCTTTGCCGTCTTGAGGTATTGTAGGTTGCAATGGTCGGTGATTACTGTGATGGTATGTCTGGCACCTAGGAAGTAATGCCGCCAAGCCTTAAAGGCTGCTTTGATCGCTAGGAGTTCCTTGTCTGTTATTGCATAGTTAAGTTCAGGTGCAGTAAATTTTCGTGACCAAAAGGCCACGGGATGTAACTGCCCTGTTTCGGGATCCCTTTGGGAAAGAACAGCACCCATTGCCATGTTGGAGGCATCTGTTTCCACTACATGTGGGAGATCTGGGCAGGGGTTTCGTAGCACCGGGGCTGAGGTAAATCTTTTTTTGAGTTCCTGGAAGGCCTTCTCTGCCTCTTCTGTCCATTGGAACAGTT
This sequence comes from Ambystoma mexicanum, assembly GCF_040938575.1. Lineage (NCBI taxonomy): Eukaryota > Metazoa > Chordata > Amphibia > Caudata > Ambystomatidae > Ambystoma > Ambystoma mexicanum. The sequence goes on along the minus strand of NC_090930.1, from coordinate 1,271,401,230 downwards.
TGTTGTTTTTTTGTAATAAAGAAGTGATAGGGTTCACAATCTGGGAGAAACCTGGGATGAATCAGCGATAAAAGTTTGCAAAGCCGAGCATACTTTGGACACCTTTGACTGAAGAAGGTGATGGTCAGCTAAGTATGGCGTCTACTTTGTGCATATCCTTCCGGACGCCTCTGGGAGAGAGGACAAAACCAAGGAACTCGACTTCGGTGACATGGAAGGAGCATTTTTCAAGTTTAGCGTATAGCTGGTGCTGTCAGAGTTTTGCAAGGATGGAGTGAATGTGCCTGACATGGTTCTGTTTAGAAGTGGAGTACACCAAGATGTCACCGATGTAAACTAGGGCACATACATTGATCAATTCCTGTAGTACATCGTTCATTAAGTACTGGAATGTGGCGGGAGCATTGCAAAGTCCAAAGGGCATCACCTGATATTCGTACAGCCCATACTTAGTACGAAAGGCGTCCTTCCATTCGTCTCCTTTCTTTACATGCACAAGTTGGTATGCCTCCTTGAGGTCCAATTTGGTGTAAATGTGGGCATCCTTGACTCCAGCAGTTCTGGGATAAGGGGTAGAGGATAACGGTTTTTAAATGTTACTTGGTTTAGTGCACGGTAGTCGATGCACGTTCTCAAGTCCCCCTCCTTTTTGGGTATGAAGAATAGGGGCAAGGCTGTCGGGGATTTGGACGGATGGATAAAGCCATTTGCCAGGAATGGGTCCAGATATGATTTCAAGTGGAGATTTTCAGGTTCGGTGAGTGCATAAATTCGACTACATGGGATTTGTGCACCAGGTACGAGGTTGATCTGACAGTCATATGGCCTCTGAGGGGGTAAGCTATTAGCCTGTTCTTTTTGGAAAACGTCTTGGATTCATGGTATTCACTTGGTAGTGTACTTGTTACACCTAGTACCAACGCCTCTTTATCTTGGACAGGTGTCTCTGAGTCAGACAATGGCATTTCCACTTGGTAGCATGCATGAGCACACTCATTGGAGAAGGCTAATTTCTTGGCTCGCCAGTCGATGTTAGGATTGTGAGCCTCCAACCACTGCATCCCTAGAATCACCCAGAACTGAGGGGCCTTGATAAGGTCGAAGGCAATGGCTTCCCGATTTCTGTCTTGGCACAGAAGGGTCAATTCTGCTGTAAGTTGAGTTACAGGACCAGAAGCTATCTCTGTGCCGTCGATAGTGGTGACTTTCTCAGTTGTCGTTTTCTGATGAGGGGAAGCCCCATCCTTGTTGCCAGGCCTTGGTCTATGTAGTTACCAATGGCTCTGCTGTCTATGTATGCCTCCACATCATGCATCCGAGATGGTTGTTGGTGACTGATCAAAATCACAGGCATGGCAAGGTGTGAGGTCTGTGGCTCTTTTCCTTTGCCCGACAAACGGACCTTTGCGCTTGCCGGGCCTGGAAGTTTTCCGACTCTTGTTCTTCTCCTCTTTCTCTGTACCTCCAACTGTTCTCCTAGGGGGTTTTAACGGGACATTCTCTGAGGAAGTGTCCTGATTTCCTGCAGTACAGGCATAATTGCTGTTGTCTCCTTTCATCTCTTTTGGCCGTGGTTAATGGGCTCCGTACCCACCCTGCAATTTGCATGGGTTCTGAAGTGTTTTCTGATGTACACAGAATGTTCTCCTTTGAGCGTACATACACAGTCCGATTCTCCGTTCTGGCTCAATCTGTCCTTCGATCTTGCAGCCTATGGTCTAGCTGCACCACTAGGTTGATGAACTCTAAACAGTCTTTTGGCGGGTTTACCACCTGAGCTAGGACATCTTTCAATTCCCCCCAAGTAATAGCCCTCAATTTGCTCTGGCTGTTGTCTCCTGATGGCACGGTATTATGAGCAGGTATTTTGTATTTGTATATTAGTAAGTGCAAATCATGTCCCAAAAGCAGAGGGAGTGCCAAACAATCATCCCTAAAGAACAAAATGCAAAATTAACAACTATTTAAAAACACCATTAAGACAAAGGTAAGAATACAACTTTAAAAACCCACAGGATTTGAAGAAGGTAGGTAGGAGCTCTAGGAAACAAGCTTGGGCCTCATTACATGTTTGCCGGTAACCCGCTGGTAATAACCGCAAACTGTAATACTGTTTCCGCCACTTGGTCTGCCAGAATTACCGGCAGATTGCAAGTGACAGAAACACTGGTAAATCCCACTTCCATGGAGTCACATAGGACTTCATGGGGGCATATGTCGGTACTACCGGCACTGATCTTACGAGCCCAGTAATACAGTCAGTTATTTTGCTGGTACGCTAGTGGATATACTCAGAGCTGGAGGTAAATCCACCACCCTACCGGCAAACTTGGAGTGTTCTGGTGAGTTAACGCCAGTAATATAAGCACGTTATTACCACACCGGCACACTCATAATTGGGCCCAAGATGTTAATCCTTACTGAAAAACTAACAGTGAGTGAGTGAGCCAGCCTCAGAGCAGCAGGAACACTATTCCAAAAAACATGGCGCAGAAATTGAAAACTCATGTAACTGTGGTCTGGATTTGAACAACTTTCAGTATCAACGGATTTGGCTGTCATCTGTCAAACCTCAACATTTAAAGTGGATCTAGGTGGTCTGCAGGCTTTGTCAGAGATCCAGATCATCAGCACATTTCATCCATTACTGTGAGACGAGATGAGGAATTGAATCCTTAATTCCATTGGATGAACATATTTCACTTGACAGAAGGAGGCTTACCTGGTATTGGTCCAGCTGAGCCTAATTTGCACCATGTGATCTGCCTCAAATGAAAAGCCTAAGAGTATGCAGAATTTGCCATATAGGCTGCTATTCCTTGAATGTACAGTTCCATCTTCAAGGTCTCTGTTGACACAATTTCTCTTTGTGAGCCAAACAACAGAAACATGGTCTTGGATGTATTAAAGCTGCCCAAGACACGATCATGGTGAGACAGCTTTTAAGGTGACAGACATCCTCAAGTTGCAACAATCATATATATAATTGGGTGTCATCTGCATACTGTTGGAAGGATCAATACCCACCAGTCAGCAGATCCCTCACCTGCTTCATTTACAGATTAAACACAGTTGAAGAAAGGATGGACCCAGCTGATGCAGACCACACACCACAGGCAGTGGCAGTTTGGATCCCCAATGCCCATGCAAGATGTTAAAATGTAAAAGAGGAGCCCATGGCCCTGTGTCGAAAGCCAAAGAGAGATTCAACAATGACAACAAGCAGGAGCTCCTGCCATCAACTATTCAAAAAATATAATTCAGCCCCTGGAAAGTTGCTGTCTGAGTACTGTGGCCTCAATGATAGCCAGACAGATAAGATATGAAAACACTTTTGGATTTAATGTGGGACTGTAATTGCATGTTCATAGATTTGTAATTACTTTCCCCAAAAATTGAAAGCTAATGAAAGAATAATGTAACTTTTTTCAACGTATGGAGAGCAACCACACAGTGTATTCCGGCCTTGTTTTCAGGTCAAGGGAATCATATAAATTAGTAACTTCAACAAAAGACCAAGGAAACCATCCTCAGTGCTGAGTGTTCAATTGGAGATAGAATAATTGGTCCAATGCTTTTCGAACATTCCAAGTCCTTCTTCAGGGGAAACATCTGTATAACATATGCAACAAAGTAAATGTAACCATCCTCTGATGTCCAAACAACAAATCCATACTCTACTCCTCGTTGTGCTACCGTTGTCAGTGATCTCTATTCTTCACCTCTTTGTTGTCTTTGCTGGGAACTTTTGCCCTTTCCCTTTGAGTTTCAGCCTTTCTGGATCCCTTTTGCCTTCATTTTATTCCCAATCAACAGTCCCTTCTTGCCTTCTTGTCTTCAGCAGAGCCTCTCTCATCTTTGTCTGTATTTCACTTCTCCTCCAGCTGGGCTCTACCTGCCTGTTCCCACTTTCCCACCTGCTTGATAATGCCTGCTTGTATTTCACCTGCACTCCTGTTGTGCCCACCTGCCCGTGTTCACCAGTAGTCCAGTATGTAAAGCATATGCAACAAAGAAAATTCAACTATGACCCAAAAACATATTTAGACAAAGTATAATCCAACTGTACCCGTCCCCATCCTAGTGTCCCCTGGCCATCAAGAAGGGCTTCTAAGACAGGTGAGATAATATGCAGGGAAGTACATTTCCCATAGAGGTCCGCACAGATCCCTGGGTTCATCAATACTTGTGTACATTTCAGTTTAAAAATAGCTGCCAGGCCAGCTGAGCCATTTTTCCTACCAATGTGACTTTCATGTCACCTATCTGCTGGCCACACACAATTTCAAGGAAGATGCCCTGTGATGATCTTTGGAGAGGTCCATGGCTACTGGGACCACACCCTGTCTTCCTCTTCCTACTAAACATTTTCTGTGTGCAGTACAACCTTATTTGCACATCATTCACCAGGACACATATTGTGACCCTGCACTTTCCCCGATGCTGCATTACCTTGGGTACCAGCTGAGAGCGTACCTCCTGTTCTATCCTGCTCTCTGTTCTGTGATTTTGGCCATCTTTTATGACTCTACAGTCGGGTAAAATCGGTGAAGGAAGGCTATGCTAGAACTAATATCCAAACAATTCTGGTGGCCTAGTTACACATGCCAGGTATACCAGTATATGGCCTCATGTCTGGTATTTGCTTAAAAGTTGAAAAGAGGAAAACGGTTGGACTTTTACACCCAAATGAAATACCATCATATCCATAGCACACTATAACCACTGACTTTAAAGTAAACCTACCCATATCCCATGAATGCACTTGCATCTTGGTAGTTGTGAACTTCCTCACAAATATGGCTATTTTCATTCCTCACACAAACCTATCCACTGTGGTCTTTCTATGTCAGGTGTACCATTGTCACAACAAAAAATATCTTCTCAGACAGAAGAGCACAGTTCAGATCTCATTTTTGGAAGTCACTGTGTAAGCACCTCGGTATGCACAGTGCTCTCAGCTCACACACAAAGTAATGGACAAACTTAGTGAACCATTCAAAGTCACTGGTCAGCAGCCGAGGGTGATACACATGGAAACCCCTGTTGTTAGTTCTGTCCCATCAGCTGATTGAATTATTAATTTCAAACATGCATAGCATTGCATAGCAGCAGAAATGCTCATGGAAGCACAGAGTGGCACCAAGAAGTGAGCAGAGAAAAGGCGCACCCCACAACCCAGGTTCCAGGTGGATGACCAGGTGTGGATGTCCACCAAAAACCTTCCTTTGGAAAATCTCCCTTCCAAATTAGCACCCTGGTCTCTGGGTCCCTGCTGTATCACATGTAACTGTCATCAGTAGCATTCCTCTTCCAGTGACTGCCCTCTTGACATATACATCCTGTTTTTCATATCTCCCTCTTGAAATCCTATGTTCCAGACCCTTATGGCTGTGCACCTGCAATTCTATCTCTCTCTCTATTCTTCCCTCTGGTCTGGCTCACTCTGCAGGGAACACTCTGGATGTTCTGATCTCTTCAGACCTCCCGTTCTCTAACCCTCTCATCACTCCTTTCTCTTGAAGAGATCACTTTCTCCTTTCTTCCCACCTCTCTCTCTATTCCGTGCAGGTCAAGCCGACTCCAGCACTGCCACATACCTTCTTGGTCATCCGACCCATGAAGCATGTGTCAGTTGAGGCTTTCGCCATGACTTTATCTCTTCCTACTGCACCTTTGGATGATGCACACCCTGACACAGCCCTCTCTAACCTTCATCTCTCTATCGCTCACACTCTGGATGCCCTTGCCCCTGTCATGAGGATCTGCTTGAAGTGCAAATCCAAGTGCAACTCTTGGTATGATTCCAACTTCGCCACCCTTAAATGCAAGTGTAGAGTGGTGGAGAGGAAGTGAAGGGCAGTGGCCACACCCCCTGACAAACTGACTGTCGCCTGCTCCAAAGGCAGTACAGTCTCTCTGTCCTCTCTAAGAAAAGAACCTACATCCAAGTCTGCATCTCTGTGGCATCTAACAACTCAGCCAAACTTTTCAAAATCTACAAGGAGCTGGCCAATCCTGCTGCAGTCTCTACCTCTCCTGTTCCCTCCCAGGCCCTCTGCATGGCCTTTGCCTCTCATTTCACTATTAAAACTCAGGACATCCTGTCCACCCTCTCTTCCTCTTCCTCCTCCTCTACCACTTCTGACCCGTCTGAGGCCATCTCTCCTCTTCCTTTCTCCTCCTTTCCCGCCTTTTCCCTGTTCACCCCAGATAATGCTTCTCGACAAGTCCAATCTATGAAAGTCTTGTCAAAGCAGGTTCTCCCCTGCTTATCCAGAACTATCAAGGACCACATTGACACCCTTGCTCAAGCATTGGCTGATTTCATCAATCACTCCTTGATCCTTCCTCACCATCTATCACCCAATCTCCAGCAATCCTTTCCTGGGCAAACTCTAGGAAAAGCTGGCCATCTCCCAGCTTAATATACATACTGAATCTGTTGGTTGCCTCCATGACCACCAGTCTGGCTTCAGAACTGCCAGAAGCACGGAAACTGCTCTCCTGAACACCCCTGAAGACTTGCTCTTCAATCTTCACTCTAATCTCCCTTCTGTCCCCATTCTCATTGATCTATCCTCTACTTTTGGCATGATCAACCATGCCATCATGCTTAATCGTCTCCACAAAAACCCTGACCTGGTTGACCTCCTTTCTCACTGACCAACCCACTCAGGTCCAACTGGCGTCTTTCCTCTCTTCTATCTCTCTCTCTACTTGTGGTGTTCCACAGGGGTCTAACCTCTGTCCTTGCTCTTCAACCACTACCTGGCACTTCTTGGCCACCACATTGCTATTATCTGCTCCAATTTTCAATGTTATGCGGATGACACTCAGCTCTCTTTCAGGCTCCTCTAAGCAAACTCTGCTTCTTTTCGCATAACAGAATGTCTGGTCGCAATTCAGGAATAATTTGCCACCAATGATCTATGCCTTAATGCCAGTAAGACTAATATCCTCCTCATTGGGACACCTGTTTCCTCCTTTCCTCTCTTTGTCTGGCCGCACACTCTGGGCCCTCTTCCTGCTCCTTCCTGTGAGGCTAAGAACATTGGTGTCATCTTCGACTCAACCCTCTCCTTCTCTCATCAAATCTCTGACATCTCTAAGACGTCAAACTATCAGCTGCTCTTCCTCAGAGGTATTCTTCATTTTCTCACTTTCCCCCAGAAACTCACTGTCTCCAGATCTCTGGTCCTCTCTAGGCTGGACTATTGCAATAGCCTCTTTCTAAATATTCCTGCCTCTACTCTTTGACCTTTACAACTTATCCAGAACAGGACTGCACATCTTGTGCTTGGCCTTAAGCCCAGGGATCGTATCTCTCCATCCCTGGAGATCGTATCTCTCCAGCTCTAAAATCTCTTCACTGTCTCCCTGTGGCTGCAAGGATCAACTTTAAGACCCTCTACATCATCCACAAGGCTTTCTGGGGCCTGGGACTACTCTACCTCCAACTTACTCTTCCAAATCCTCTTCCTTCGCAAGCTCTCCACTCATCTACCTCCAACTCTCTGAGGGCCAGACATGTCTCCAAGCAGAGAGTTGGGAGCAGATCTATCTCCCCGGCTGGGGCCTCCATCTGGAACAGCCTCCCGGCATCTCTTAAACTTGAGCAGAACAACCTCTGGTTCTGGAAGCAAATTAAGAGCTTCCTTTTTGCTTCCACTTTCGCTCTTCCTCCCCCCTGCTGATGTACCTGACTGCTCTGCGCACTGGTCACCTGGTCACCCTCTGTATGCGGGCCCAGGCTTCTGCATGTCCTGTTGCCCTCGCACTGCCTCCGGGCTCCCCAGCACTTTCGGATCTGTATCTGCAACCCTACAGTCCCTTCTCTCTGCACTTATGAGCCACCCGCTGGCTGCACTTGTGAGTAAACTGCAGCTCCCCCTTCCCTTCCTCCCTGGAACTTCTCCCCTTCCCTCTTGCATGATCTGAATGGCACAAGGCCTAGTGAGATTGTTATTTTTTCCTCCCTTTGGTTCCCCTTTCTTTTCTTGACGAGCCTAGAAGCACTTGTGTACAGGCACGTTATAAATGCCACATCATATGATATCATATCATATCATCTTCCAGGCCATTCCCTCTTTTGGGATTCAGCCACCCTGAGTTTCAGGTTTAGGAAATTCATGACTGCTATGTCAGGAGTGGCCAGCTGTATTTTTTGGTTGATTGGAAAAGATATACGGCCCGTTAGGGGTCATTGGAAACGGCCTATTTTGTCCATGCTCTCTGGCTGCTGCACAATTTTTTCCTGTGATTTCTTTCGCAGGCAGGTGCTAGGAGGGGTTATGGTTATGGTTATGGTGCTCATATTTCCCCAGTGTTGCGGTCACTTAATTGGCTCCCGGTGGCTCAACGGGTGGAATTTAAGGCCCTGTGTATCTTTCACCGGGCCCTTCACGGCCAAGAATCTGAATATCTCAGAGCTAAATTTTCCCGCTACCACCCGCCCGGAATCTTCGCTCGGCCACATGGAACAGCTCATAGTGCCTTAATTCAATAGTGACCGGGTGGGTGGACGAGCGTTCTCCATCGCTGCAGCTGTTTTGTGGAACTGTATTCCACTTGTTATTAAAAAAAACTCCCAATTACTTGGAATTTAGAAAGAAGGTTCAAACACACTTGTTCTGATTTTGCTAAGTTTCTGTTCTCGCTCTCTTCCAGCGCCATGATGCCCATGGACGACCATGCGCTTTACAAGATATGGTAACGTAACATAACATAACATGGTATCACACACCCTACGCCACAGATGCTCACACAGCAACTTAATTCTGGTGCTTCCTCTTGGAACATATATACCTGCCAGTGTTTGGGCCAGGGGTGAGCCCTGGCTGGCGAGGGTGAGGAAAGTGGGACGCTGGCATTGTCCGGCAGGCTGCCACAGCACTGGCATACAGGGAGCGAACAGGTTCTGTCTTCTGTGCAAACATGATGGTCCAGCTCCAGCTTTCTGTGAGCTGCAGGATGGAGACTGCTGACAGTTCACGGCAAATGCACAATGGCTTCCATTCTTGTTCTCAAGTCAAGGGAATCGTATAAATTAGCTGAGAACTGAGAAGAATGTGTCTTTACACTCTCTGAGCCTGAAGTACACCCCTCCTTAGTGGTTTCTCTGGCTTTGTCTGTCTTCTGGGAGAATTCATCTTAAGCTTCCCCTGCCAATGTTCACACTGTCCTTGCATCAGGTTAGTCAAGGGGAGTTATTTCATTGTGTGGGGAGTCAGATCAGTGAATCCAGTTATTCGTTCCCTGGAGGGGTTAGGTCAGTTTTCTGCTTCAACCATTGCTTTGTGTAAGTGCCTATTGAACAAACGCCATGGTGAATCTAAGATGAGAGTCAGGTATGCAGCACGGGCATGACAGGGTTTATGACAGGAGAAACAAGCAGGCAGATTGTGTGTCCCGATTGTTACAGGTTGGTATTAGCCCTGGATCCCATCCGTAAGCAGGCCCAGCCCCCGTACCTTAAGAAGGACTCAAACACAGGTCTGCTCTGTACGGGTTCCCGGCAGCTTCTGCCGGGCATGGCCGGCCCCTTTATTTAACACGCATGCGCAACGGCCAACGCTGCCATCCCGCCTGCGTACTCACTCACACGTGACTCCATAACATCCTTCGTTTCCATAACAAACAACTTGTGCACAACTTCCACAAACTTGCTGCCAACGTAACATCTAGAGCAGGGACATATCAGATCAAAATAACTCAATCCCAACGTGGGCAATTACCTATCCACTTCTGGTCCTCATTAACTGGGGTCCAGAATATTGTCCTTGAACCTCGATGGACATCTCCCTCCTTCGCAGCGTGGGTAGTGACCTTCCTCCTGGCTGATGTCATGGCTGGGTCCCACTGGTTTGGTGTCTTCGGAGTCTTCTTCAGGCCCAGGCACGCTCCTGATGCTCGAGCCGGGGACACTCCTACGGCCGGTTCTTCCTGTCGATCACAGGCGTCAATTTTCTTGAAGAAGCAGGAATTTCTCTTGACCATTCCCCGTTGGTCAGACACCGTTACCATGGACCCGTTGATATGAGTTACCCCCATGGGGGTAGGTCCGCAGTTTAGGGACAGTTTTCCCTCTGGGTGCTGGTTCCTCAAGAGGACAGCATCTCCTACTTCAATGTCGACAGGCTTTAACCGTCTCCTGGTGTTTTCACATTCATTGCATACCCGACGGTCCTCCAGTTTCTTTTGGTCATCAATGACCCCTGGAGGTCGGCCCTCAGTCTCGGGTATTAACCCCCTCGGGCACTGGTTGAACAGGGCCTCTGCTGGGGCCACCCCTGTGGACTGACGGGGTGTAGGTCAATACGCAGGAAGCGGTACATATTTCTTCTCAATTCCCCTCCCTGGCCCTGGGTGAACCACTCCACTGCCCCATTCACTCTCGGGAAGTCAGGAGTCACTTTCCTTTGAATGACCCCACAGTCGCCCATGAAGGTCGCAAACGGGTGGCCATGAAATGGGGGTCGGTTGTCCGAACACAAGACCTGGGGGAAACTATGGGTCGCAAAGATCTTTTCCATCGCTTGTATGGTCTGGTCACTGGACGTTGATTCCACCAGCTCCACCTCAGGGTAGCAGGGCCACTGGTCGATTAACACCAAAAAGTACATGCCCCTCCCTGTGAACCCAAAAACTGAATGTACCGTGCTCCAGGGGCTACTGCTCCTTTCCATCAATTCAATGCACGGTTCTTTGCTCACGGGCGCAGCTGCTTGACACCAGAGGAATCGGTTGACATATTTGTCGACCCTTTTCTCGAGGTCCGGGAACCAATCTTTTGCTCTCAGTCTAGCCTTAGTCTTGGCAGTGCCCTGATGACCACGGTGTGCAAGCTCCAGCACTCTTTCCACCAGCCTTCTTGGAATCATGATCTGTCTCCCTCGCACTAGCAGGCCTTCGTCCGACTTGGACAACTCGTGGTGTGCTCGCCACAGTGACTGCAGATCATGGTGAATGTCTTTTGCCCTCCGGGACATGTCAGCCAGCACTGACTTCCAGTCCCCACTGCCCACAGCATTTTGGACGAGTTGAAAACATCCATCTGTTTACAAGGCCTCGGCCAGTCCCAGTCAGTGTCAGAGCTATCGGCATGGCTGGCTCAATCACTTGCCGGACAAACTACTCGCAGTTCCCCACCAACTGCTTTGCCTGCTGAAGAGGGAAAATCGAGACCAAACCCATGCCCCCTCACCCCAAGCGCATATATAGAAGAACAGCAGGAAGAACAAGGAGCGCACTTATCATTTGAACCAGGCCCCAGCGCACCCATGGGTGACAAATATGCTGAAACACACAAACTTCACCAACAGTGCAACTTCCATGCTACATTAGAATCAATGCTGCAATATCAGAATCTACAAACACAAAAATCCCTGTTTAAAGGCTTGCAAATGCCTATATGAATTAACATGGTCTAAATGCACAGTGTAAAGCCATGTTTCAGGAAACTTACAGCCAAGTTCATTTCACTCACTGAACACTGGCTGCGGGAGCCTCATCAATGTTCCTCGCAAAACCCCCGAACTGCCAAGGCCGCAAATTCAAGATAAAATTGCTTTCTGCAGACAAACATTCCTCGCAAAACCCCCGAACTGCCAAGGCCACACATTCAAGATAAGACTGCCACAAATGCGAATAAATCAGGGCAACCCAGTGTGTTTTTTTTTTCTTTCTGGGAAAGAAAGACATTTTCTCAAGGACTCGCACAACATATGAAACATAAATTGTAACAAGAATGGCGCAGCCCAGCCAATCTGCGCCCAGAGCCCAGGTGCGAACTGCTTGTTCAGCTAAAAAGTTATGGGAACAAAGTCATAATGTAACAGGATAGAATTAGGTAATGGGGGCTGGCACAGCTAAATCAACCCACTGACGCAGAAAGGCTAACACCTAATTGTCAGGCTCTCTATAAGGGCTACATAGGTAACCTACCACTTAGCAGCCAATAGCAGGAGGAGATAGGTTTCTGGGAGCTGATTCAATTCTGTGAGGTCAGCCTGCAGTGTGATTACAAAGCTGGCTTGCAAGCCAGCCCCCGGGAGACAGCGCCTGAACTCGCGATGTGCACGATGCTCTGTGTGTTTTTTTTTTCTTTTCTTTGCCCAGAAATAAATGCAGTTTGAAACATGCTGCTGCCTGCTTGGGACTCTGTTGCATTTCTGGGGGCCATATGGGAGGTGTTGGGGCCTCCCATAGCTGGTGAGGGTATGGCTGCTGGCCCCCCACTGCCCTGGGGGGGGTCCAGCTTCTCCCCAACACTGCGAGCTACCACCACTAGGATGGCGGGACAGGGAGTCCTCTGGGATGTGTGTGCCTGGCCTGTACTGCAGTTTTACACTGTACTCCATGAGGGTGAGCATCCACCTCTCAATCCTCAGTGATGGTTTGGGTAATGACCCCATCGTAATGGGGATCAGAGGCTTGTGGTCAGTGATGACAGAGACAGGTTTGCCCAAGATGTAAATCCAAAAGTGCCTGCAGCCCCACAGTATGGCCAGTGCTTCTCTTTCAATTTGAGAATATCTTTGCTCCGTGTCGGTTAATGCCTTGCTGGCATATGCGATAGACCTCATTTGTCATTGGAGATTGGGTTGAAGCAGCACTGCAGCAAGTCCCACCGGACTGGCATCCACGACCAGCTCGGACTCCTTTTTCGGTTCGAAAAAGGCCATTGTCTCATCACCCGTATGTGCGGCCCATGATTATGTCAAAAGCTGCTTGCTCCACAGCCGACCACGTCCATCTGGTATCCTTCTTCGTGAGGGCCCTGAGGAGTTCTGAAAGGGATGCCAGGTTTTTGAACCTCCCACAATAATTAACCATCCTTGGGAAGCTCCGCACCTCGGAGGGATTGTCCGGTGGTCTTGCATCCCGTATGTCCTTCGCCTTTTGTCGGCCAGGTGAGATCCCCCTGGAGTGGAAAATTAACCCAAAGAATTCAATATTCCCCTTCAGGAACTCACATTTTTCACGATGTAACGTCAGATCCAGATTACGGATCCTCTCCAATGCCTTCTCCAGCCTGACCAGATGTTCTGTTTCAGACGATTCATACACCAGGATGTCGTCACTTAGATGATAACATGCTCCAGTCCAGCAAGCGCGCCCCTGATGACTTTCTGGAGGACCTCAACATTTGAGGAGATGCTGAAACTCAACTGCTTGTACTGATACAGGCCGTTGTGGGTAGTGAAGGTGGTCATATCGGGAGTCCAGGTGCAACTCAAGCTGGTGGTACCTCGAGCACAAGTCAACCTTCGAGAACACTTTGGCACCCTGCAGCTCTCCTACCACATTGTCTTGGTGTCAAATGGCGTTCCCTCTTGATGGCCAGGTTGGGCAGCCTCATGTCCACACAAATGTGTACAGCCCAATGCTGCTTCAACTTGGTCGCCAGAACAATGGGCGACACCCATGGTGTAGGTCCGTCGACCTTTTCGATAATGCCTAAATCCACAAGATTTTGAAGCTCCTGCTCCACTTGCGCTCGTAGGTGGAAAGGGATGCGTCAGTGCGATGAGGCGCACTGACTCATCTATGTGTAATTTGACCGGTTCCCCTTTTAGCTTGCCGACTCCTTGAAAGACTCAGCAAATCTGTTGGTAATATCTTGGATGTCCACCTTGTACACCAAGAGCGCAAAATGCACAATGTCAAGCGCCTCAGATGAAGCGCAACTCAGGAGCGAGTTGGGGCTGACGTTGGCCACAAAGAATTTCTCCTTGATAGAGTGGTCGGCATGAGTGATAGATGTTGTAAACACCCCTTGGATTGGAAGAGGATGATCACCATCAAATGAATAGATTTTCCCTTTGGTTTCAGCCAGTGCTGGTGGTCCCGGCAATACCTCATAGTGTTGAGTCGCCATGACACAGACTGACGCACCCGTGTCGATTAATACTGGGGTAGGAGTATCACAAATGTCCACCACACACATGGGCTGTCTTCACTTCTTGGATTTCTCCTCCTCCTCCTCCTCCTCCTCCTCCGCCACATTTTTTGTTTAGGGGGGCATTCATTGGAGTGTGGAAGGTCGTACCTACACTTTGGGCATTGCAGTGTTAAGTCATTCTTTTTCTGAGACCACCTTGGGCGTGGGGGGCCCTTGTTCGGGATTCGGCCAATGGCATAGGCCTCTTCCCCCTTTCCTGACTTGACTGCAGCATCCATCCTGGTGGCGCGGCTGTCTGCCAGTTCATTGGACCTGCCTATGTGGAGGATTTGCACCAATGTGAGCCCAGGTTCCCGGAGCACCTGTCTTTGCAGCTTCCCCGAGCTACAGCCTTGGATGAGCTGTTTCCGGACCATCCCCTCCTCATTTTCCTACTGGCACGTGCTGGCCAGGTGTCACAGTCTCCCACAGAAATGATCTAGTGACTCATCCTCCTGTTGCCTCTCGCTACACATCACAAAGCGATCGAAGTCTTGGTTGACCAGAGGCAGGAAATGTTCCTTCAGAGCGTCCTTCACAGCCTGGTAGGTGACAGCAGTGGAGTTCAGAGACTCGAAGATACAATGAACTTCAGAACCTGCAGCATACTGCAGCGTCGCTACCTTCGCATCATCTTCCATCTCAACTGTGGCCCTGAAGTACATTTAAAGCTTATTGATCCATAAGAGCCACTTTGGGCCTAGTTTCGGTGGAGGGCCGACCTATCAAATTCGGGCATGGGGCCAGCGTGCCCTGTTGTCTGGGCATCAGTAGGCTGCGCAACAACTGGAGGTGGAGCCACTGCCCCTTGGGTGGCATCACCGGGGTTGCTAATGGCTGCGGACTGCACAGGCACCTCTCACACCAGTGGAGACCGCAAGTCCACATAGGCAATGATCTCCCGATGCTGCAGAGGGTCATGGCGTAGCTGTGGCTCACAAGGCCTGTGCAGGGCGTGCCTCTCTATTGGCATGACTGGCGAGGATCAGGGCCCCGAAAAGTAAATTCCCTGTACAAGAGAAGAGGATAATGTCACCTTCTTAGCAATGTTCCCCCTTGTTGGACCTTCCCAAACATCAGTCCAGCAAGCCTCCAGCATTTAGAGGAGAAGGAAGGAGAGACATCAGAAGATAAGAAGAGAAAAAAAAATATTTTTTCCCCAAAGAATATGCTGGCAGATGTCTTTAATTCATTGATATTCGCCTTTCAAAGGCTCCAAAAATTGCCCTGGACTATGGACGAGCGCACCGTGAGGGGCCGCAATGATCAGGCACAAAAGACAGTGGTCACATGTGCACCGTGCGGGTGACACATCTAGTGGGCGTCGAGAAAAATGCTCCCGAATCCAATTTTGGATTTGGAGCGTGTCTCCCCTACTCAGCGGCGTCCTCTGCGCCAATGTTACAGGTTGGTTTTACCCCCGGGTCCCATCCGTCAGCAGGGCCAGCCCTCCGTACCTTAAGAAGGACTCAGACACTGGTCTGCTCTGTACGGGTTCCTGGTGGCTTCTGCTGGGCTCAGGCGGCCCCTTTATTGAATGTGCATGCACGACGGCCAACGCTGCCATCCCGCCTGCATACACACTCGCTCATGATTCCGTAACACAGATTACCGTTGTATAAAGATCAAGGAAAAGGTTTCTTAAATTGATTCAGTAGAAGATTTTTAAATGGAAACAGGTGGAGTTATCATCAGCAAGGAAAGGTGTTTTAGCCATACCGTTCAAAATGCGACAGCCAGTATAGTGCACCCCTGAATCCATAGAGAGTGCATCCCTGGTGCTTCAGGTACTAGACCACACCTGCACCCATGAGACATCCTCAGGACAATATTATCTGGCATTCTTTTGGTTGGAGTATTGGGGTATACTTAGCGAAGGCAGAAAGGCTATGGGGGATTTATAAAATGCATCTTGTTGTTATAATGTAAAGTGCTATGGATTAAAGCGCTATATAGGCACAATAAATACAAATAAATACAAATAAAAGCTTGAAAAAACGCCTGCCTGCAATGTGAAAGTAGAATATGCCATTTATTCTGGTTTCAAACACCACAGGACTACCCAGTAGCCATCACTGGAAGTTCACCCCCAGTTCAGAACACCATGAGTACTGCCTCCTGGCCTTTGCAAATTAGCTCAAATGCAAGTCTTTAACTTAAAATGCATTACATCCGCAAAATACAATGTCAATTATATGTAAATATAATACATACAATACACAATCCTCAAAATGTAATCCTTAACAGGATAATGAAGGAGCAATTAGAACAGATTGACACACAATAGTACTTGGGCGTTCTCTCTAAAGATAGTGAATGGAACTGTTAAGCTCTACAAACAATGACTGTTCTGCAGCATATGCGTGTGAAAATCGTAAAACTATGACGGGAAAGCCAAGATGTCTCTGGAGGTATCAATTCAATAGTGTGCACTGGTCAGAACGTGACAATGAATTGACAATGAGGCTACAATACATTTGAGCATCACTAAGAGAACAATGGGAAGAGCACATTGCATCTAAAGCACACTACTAGAATGTGGGTACAGTGTATCCTCGACAAAAAGTACAGATACTCTGTGTTATGTGTGGCTAAAAGCTGGACGCCTATATCGCACACACACACAAAAATAAGGCCCAGGGTATACTGAAGCCTCGACAAACAGTACAAATAGCTTGGAATAAAAGTGGTTATTAATGTAGCCTATGGAACTAAGTGGGTAATAACACAACGACCGAAGGAGGTCCCTGTGTGTAACGTTCCTCATTTCTTAGAATGCATCGTCATTAAGGCGTGCTTCAAAACACGGGTAGCCTGATGGAATAAGAAGGGGAAATATTTGATTAAAATACCCTGGTTGCTAAAACAACTATCTGGCAAGCTGTTCCACAAACGTTTTTCAGTGGGGCTTCCATTTGAAAAACACCTTCGCAAATAATACTCCAACGATAAGGTTTGCGCCCAAGGATGACAAAGCAGGAACACAACATGGCAGAAAAACAAATTAATAGAACATGAAGGCAGAAAACACGTTAATTATCGCCCCCTAACTGAAGACAAGGGGTGCCCTTCGCTCTCAGCTTTCCTGCAGTTGCTGCTTTTCCATGTTAGACATAGACTGACTGCCCTTAATGGGTAGGCCCCACTGTAGACACGGTCGTGGCATAAAGTAACACGCTTGGCAAACTGTATCTGCATTCAGCTACTTCAAGAAATAAACAATGAAACATATATAAACGATTGTTCACAATACTCATGTTTTTGTATGTTTTTACCATGCTCCACGACATTTGTATCATTAATTGGTAAACATAGGGGGCTTGGTTGGAGGGGGGTGGGGGGCATGCTCCACGACATTTGTATCATTAATTGGTAAACATAGGGGGCTGGGTTGGAGGGGGGTGGGGGATAGCTAAAAGCTAAAATAACACTGCAAAATGAGTTTCTTTTTGGGTTGTATCTTACATCATTTAAACACATGCACACAAACCGCACGCTGGAGTAGCTGGGGGGCCTTCCGGGTGCCGAAAGCTGAATAACACAGCCAGGGCCCGTCATTTACACGGGGTTAGGTGAGAGAGGCAGTAACATTTGAAAACACATCTTTTCTTAAAAGGTCATCGTCGTTGATAGCTACGGCACCTTGTTTTCTCGCTGTGTGCGCGGCAGTTTGTTTCTGATCTGCCTGGGGGAAATGCTGCTCTGTGTACGCAATTTGAATAAGAAACAGGTGATATATAGGAGTCAAACAATTTTCGTTAATTTTGTTTCATTCAGGAACGCATTTTTTCTTTTTTGCTGAACAAAACGCATAGCGTGATTTTAAATAAGATCACTCAGAAGAAGCATAGGCCTAACTGACGTATACTGTTTCTCGACGTTTCTACGGAACTGGTAACTGTCTTTACACGGCAGCATGGGAAACGCGGTCCCCAGAGTAATGGCTTCCAGGTTTCATTGTCTTACTGTAGGCTCTCGCCTAGGTGACTGACAGATCGACTCGTGTTATTTGAGTGGACAGAAATGTTTTACCAGCAACACACCGCCAGACGTCAAGCACGTATGACCTCTGCGTTGCGAATGTGTGCACAGTGATATTAACAAGTTTGCTGCAGGGATTTCAAGCAAACCTTTTGCCGTGTTTTTCAATTGACAGCAAACACATTTGTTATACTTCTGTTGCACTTTAGCAAAAGACAAACACAAGATTTTCATTGGGGAAACCACCTTGTTATATCACATCAAATGCAGCTATGGAGTGAGTTAAGAAAAAGTGTAATATGAGGAAAGACTTATCATTTTTCTTTCAATGCTTTTAGAGGACTTATGTTAGGTTTCACTATTGATATCAACCACATGTTTATCTTTCGATTTTAAATCTAAAATGTGTCTTGTATGGACTGCTATTGTGAACAAGTTCTACGGTGTGCAACCATGTATATGGTAGCGTTGACATCCTTTATTTAATGGGAGAGGGGCTGCCCATTGCATTTGTTGTGTTCATGCAAGAGGCATTTCACACCAAGCCACAGCAACCCATTGCAACAATGTTGAGTTGTTCAACACAAGCTTTCCCTTACCTTCACACAGAGCTTCAAATGAAAAGGTAACCTCGGACTCCAAAGTGCCTGAATTTCCATTACTTGGAAGGGAGGGGACCAGAACTTCTTAGCAGGAGTGTTGCACTTTCAATTGGAAAACACCGGCATGCCCCAGCAGGGGAGGCATATGTTGTATAGGAAACTACATGCCCTTCTTAGTAGGAGTGCACATCGGTGGAAGAATATTGTTACTTCCCAGTAGTGAGTAAATACTTTCCAAGGAATAGAACTGGCATGTCTCAGCAAGGATGACTTATATGCAACAGTACTGTTACTTCTAAGCACAGGTGATATACTTTCAGCAGCAGTGACGGAACGCCCCGGCAGGGCATGGCCTTCTCCAGATTGCAAAGTTCTGACCCATCCTGGCCAGAGCTCTAGTCAGCTGGGGTGCTGCTCCCCTCCCTCGGGTGCCTGCCTTACATGTGGGTTGACCATCTCCCTGCCCAGCAACTGTCCTGGAGTACCCGGGCGGGGTCCTCGTGCCTCCCTGGAGGGAAATGCTCTAATGCTCCCTAGCCAGATAAACGGACGGCGGGGGTGGAAACTTTCAATGGGAAAACAAAATCTTGTCATCATGAATGAAATATTTCAGTCGGAGAGGATCAGCTCTTCTCAGCAGGGGTGGAACACTTTCAAAGAGACATTGGGCCTCATTACGGGTCCTGCAGTAACTGTGCTGGTGATACCGGCGGGTTGCCACCAGACCCGTAGTGATTTACCGGCGCCTGACTTCCGAGTTACAACAGGGGATTACAACCCCGGCGGACCATAAAGTGAGGCGTCGGAAAATTGTAAGTCTCCATTCCAGTAGAGTTCCATAGGACTGCATAGGCGTGGGGACTATGCAAGCACCAGCACTGTTAGTAATGGTGCCGGTGCTTCTGTCAAAACTCTGCGGGTGGGTGCCATTCCGCCCGGCGGTCTGACCTGCTGGGTAGGACGGCACCTGCCTGCAGACCTGTAATATGCCGGTCTGGAAACAAATGTGCCGGTAAGATTACCGGCACTGTTGTTTACAGACCGGCAGACGAATGAGCCCCACTGGCACTGGACAGCACTGATACACTGTCAATGTGAGAGGACTGAAACATCTCAGCAGTGATGTATTCTTAAGCATGAGAGTATCAGCATTTGTCACCAGGGAGGTAATGCTATCAACTTTGTTACCTATTGTCTTCTCCGATCTTCTCAAATAACAACGGCAATATTTTGCCACTCTGCAATTTCTTCTTTTCTTCCTCTTCTTTGTGATTGTTGCCCTTGCTTAATGGCACACCTGTGGAATGCAGGCGCTCTAGGATTGTAGGTGTGAGCCATTCAGTCATTCCATTTAAAGCACCCGCTCGTGGATCATGGTTCAATGGAGTTGATTGTCTTCCAAAAGTTAGGCTCGGCATTGGTGGTTTCTGAATTCAGAAAACCATTCCACTTCGTGTAGTTATTGATCAATAATCACACAACTGAGCAGCCACGTGGTTCTGGCACACCATGAGCTAGGGCATACAATAATCACAAAACCAAAGAGAAGATTATTGCTTAAGATACATATACAAGATGTGCAGGAACATACATGTTGCAAACGTGGATGTGCACTTAATTAAAGAGATAAACGATTTGAGTTCTAACGTGACCTCAGACTACTTGGAGTTGCTTTTCATACAGAGAAAACTACGCAGGGAGTAATCAAATGCTACGTACACATAAATGAATGGACCCTCACGAGAGTTACCACGAAAAAGCAGTGTTAGAGCAGTAGGGGGCATTTGGCTAACCCACACTGTTGTAATTCAAGGAGTGTATTTACTGCTTTCACTTTAAATGAGTATACATTATACAATAGGCGCCCTTCTGAAGTGTCACAGTACTTCAAGACTCAAGCAATGTTTTGAAAAGCAGGTTGGCCATAGAAAGCCAAGGCATTGATGGGTGCTATTTCTGTGCTCAATATGTGAGTGAGGGCCGACTCAGGGTAGTTCTGCTCAGGATGTTTGAGGGTGATCATTCCAATACAGATGAGTTTTGACCAGCTCATGAAATACTGAGACAATTAGGGAGCAGAGGATCATCAGCCCTGCAAAACAAAGACTAATTTCCGTAACTCATAATAATTTTTTTTTTAAAAAAAGGCAGGGTGAGATGTTAGGGTGGGCACTTTAACCAAGATTGACAGAGTGCAGTTTAAGATTCCTTAACATAGACCAAGCACAGATTGAGGCCACATCTACACAATGCCCTTGACAAAGGTTGGTGAAATATAATTCAAGGTAAAGGAACAATGTCCCAGCCAAGCTTCTAGCAGAAATAACACAATGCCACTGATGACGAGATCTCTTTGAATGCTGCGGTGGTCGGGATCTACTTGCTTCGATTTGCTGTCAGGCATTTGTGTACATCGTTTTGCTTGGGAGAGAAGAATGCATTGGCAGGCTCCACAGCACTATTCGACATTGAAGACAATATCCAGATTGTAGCTCTGTAGAAAGATTACGACCCAGGCGTTAAGGGTTAACGCCGTCGTTAACCCTTAACGCCTATTCTGATTTTAACGGATGCTTTTAGCAGCCGTTAAAATCCATGGCGCTAACCTGCCATGATGCTAATTACGCCACCGTAATTTACGGTGGCGTAATTAGCGCCTTCCCCACTCCCATTATGCCCTACGGAGCAAAAATGGGAATGGGGAAGGGAAAATGGGAAATGGGGAATTACCGCCCCACTCACCTTGGAATGGGGCGGTAAATCCGCCATCCACCATGGTGTAAACGTAGTTTACACCATGGTGGTAAAGTTGGCGCAATTAGCGCCTAGGTTGTAATGACCCCCAGAATTCCAGATAAGCTGAACCCTAGTGGAGGTACATATTCACATGCAATATCTAATTCGCCCTCAACCCTTCACATGTTGCGATTGTCAATCCAACTGGTACCACTGTCAATGGACTCATAAGCCTGGCCAGTGTCTAGTCAAAGGATCGAATCTAAAGGGTCGACAGGTCAAAGGATCGACACCAAAGAGTCGACAGGTCAAAGGATCACATTTTTTTGTAATTATATATATCTTTTTAGGTTTTCGTTTAGGGAAAAAAGTGTTTTTTAGCAAAAAAAAAGGGGGTTGGGGTGGGGGGACCCCCCAAAAAAAAAATATATATATGTGAAAAAAAATAATAATAATTCGATCCTTTGACCTGTCAACCCTTTGGTGTCGATCCTTTGACCAGTCGACCCTTTCACTGTCGATCCTTTGACTGGCAACCGGCCCGGCCCTTTCTGGTTAACCTTGGGTAAGTGGCCTAGTCCTCCTTGCTCCATTCTACAGAGCATTGAAAGCCGCCTGAGGCATTCCCTGGTGTCCTTTCTTTGGCTTTTCTTCCCCTCATCTTGTGATCTTTCCATCCCGCTCCTAGTGTCCTCTGCCTGGCTGATGCTTCCTAACCTCTCCTCTATCTCCTTGTTTTCTTTTTTCGATCCTTGCATTTTGTTTCCCGCATCCATGCCACAGTATTCGATCAGCTTGACACGAAAGTCACCCCATCCTTGTTGTTATGTTCCTTACATCCTTATGCAATATTTCTTTCTTTTCTATTTCCATTCCTTGTGATGCACTTCAAGTTTTGTAAGATATAAATTGTTGTCATCTTAACAGCCATCCATTTCCTGGTCCCAGAAACATAGTAATATGCAGGAGAAAGAAGGAAGAGAGTGTTCAGTTTGATAAAGGTACTGAACAAGAACCAGGCTATGTGGCACCATTTTACTGCTATGGGGTCTGTTAGGCACTACTGTTCAAGGGCTTTATCTTTCATTAGCACCCTGGGCAGAAGCGCTGTCCTATCTGGTGGGCTGTATTCTCTAGTACAAGCCTGCGTTCCAGATAGCCTAGGTTGTCGACGTCCCCTTCCCTGCTCCCGCTTCATTACTTAGCACCCATGTAGTTTTCTACATGGGTGCTAATGGTGTCTTTTAAAAATAATAATAATAAACGTACCTTTCTTACGTGTGCAGTGCAGTGCAGCTGTCAGCTTAAGCCGTTTTCCTGTTGATGACGTCCCAATCATCAACATGGAAAATGCACTTGCTAACATTAGCACCGCAAAGCAGGGGCGTTGCTAGGGGGGGGATAAGGGGGCTATAGCCCCTGATCTTTTGGTTGTAGCCCCGGATAGAATCTCAGGAGCTACAGCCAAAAGACTAGCTAGCCCCCAGTCCCAACAGTTCCGACATCAGCTCAGCCCCGGGTCTTTTCCAGACCTAGCAACTCCCCTGCCGCAAAGTGCCGTGCCGCACAAGAAAGGTACGTTTATTATGATTATTATTATCGGTTGACTGTAGATCTGATACAACTCGTGATTGAAGCTTTTAAAAGACTTATTTTTAAGGATGCAACGCAGCTAGAAAAGCCGTCAAGTGATGAACTGGAATTAGTCAACAGTTGAATGTTGAATTGTTCCCTTTCCTTTTCTTTGATTTGAAGCAAATCATTATGAATTTTAGTAAAAGGTTTTTCTATTTTCATGTTTAACCACTGTATGCCAAATAAAATAAAATATATATATTATTATTTTAAAAAAAAGACACCATTAGTACCTGGGTAGTGAATTACATGGGTGCTAATGGCGATATGCCCCTCGGCGGCATGCCGACCCTTTCGGAAACGGCACCACCACCCTCATTAAGGGAGCCTCGCTGCTCTCGGGCCCTTAACTTGGGAGGCAGCTTTTACCTATAGGGTGGGCCGACTGCCTCGGGGCATATCACATCATTATTATCCTTCATTGAGGTACTGTGTCATGCATTCTCTAAAATGGAGCCAGGAGAGGATCGAAGTGGGGTCCTGGTCTGATCAGTCATGGAACCACAAGGCCATGCTTCCAGGGCCGTGCTGCAGCAGGAAACCACAAACATATGATACAAAGAAAAGCAGAAACAACTCTAAGGCCGTGACTATTTAGGATTTGAGTGGGGGCCCAAGGTGGAAGCTTGTGGATAATGGAGTGGTGGGCGATCAGTAGTATATGCTTTGGTCTTGCCAAACAGAGACTAACCATCCATGTCATATGGGTCCCAATTGACCGTAAGTGCTCATGCATGTGGGTTTGGGCCCCTAATTATGTGCACAGAAGTCTCTCTGACTGAAGTCATGATAGATGTGATGCTGTGTTTGACTCTTTTTTTAAATCTCTTTGTCCCTCATGTGCTCATTAATTATAGTGTAATTTCGGGGTTTTCTACTTTCCTGCATCTTTGTTCTCACATAATGAATTGCCACCTTTCCTCAGGCCGCTGCACCCTTGTCACCATATGGAACTCCTTCTATCACCTCCACAGATGTCTTATTCTGCACTCATGCTCCGTTGCTTTTCTGCAGAGAGTCTTCTGATGCTGTCTAGAACTTAAAGAGCTTGGCAACATAGAGTGACACTTGTTCATGGTGTTATGTTAAACCACTAATTACGTGGTTTACCAGGAGCCAACTTGGCGCTGACCCTTTGCAATATAACAAGGTTTCAACTTGCTACCGACTCCATCTGATGCTTTATTGCTCTGTGAAGACTTAAGGATTGCCAATATGTCAAGGAGTGGCATGCAGGATGTTACAATACTGGCTGCTAAGTAAATGAAGCATCATTAAACACCTCTTGCCGGGCAATTGTTAGGGCAACAGGAGTGCTGAACAGGAGAAAACGGACACGTTGCTCAGAAATTCACAAAATCTGTGGAGACGTATGATGTGGCTTTTTCTTAGAACACTTAAGGGCTCATGTTCATGGGGGGGGGGGCATAACATAAGAAATATGACTAAAATCCAATGCATGAGGCTTTTATGTTTCTAACGTCACACCCCATTGTCATTCATTTGTTTGGGTGAGGAGGGGCGGAACACAACTTGCGTTTCTGCAACCTGTCTTCCCCATCACCATACAAATGCTCCAGCATTTGTGCCGGCAGGCATTTGCATGCTGACGCAAATGCTGGAGATTCCTATGCATAAAGCAGGCAGACCCATTAGGGATCCATTGTACATGCTTCCTGCCATGCTCGCATGGTAAGCAGTGTTCACAATTGAAATTAAATGCTGCCCGACATGCAAGCATGTTGGGCAGCGTTTAATTGTAATTGTGAGCACTGCTTGCCAAAACGTTGCCTGGCATGCAAGCTTACTCACTTTGCATGGCAGTGAGCAAAAGTGTGGGGCACACATGTGTGCACTGCCTTTTGCCCTGCACTGTTGCACTCTGCTGTGCAAATGACAAAGGTTTGGCGGCAAGGAGCCGCCTATGTGAATTTCAATGCGTACCAGCTCCCTGCCACCAAATTACTCATTTGTATACATTGAGCTCCTTAGTGAACCATGCACATTGACCGATTCCTATACCTGAAAGTCCAGATGGCATGCCGCTGGCAGCCAGTGTAGAACTGTGCGCACTATGGTTCCAATTATTTAAACCCTTCAGCAACAGGGTGTCCAGCCTCTGAATGCAGTCGAGTTTGATCTGTTGATGACTGCAAAACCTGAATAGAGAGAAACCTTTCCTACGGCAACGGATCACAGCAGTGGGTATTATTTCCACAACTCCTTTATATTTTTATAAAGCTCAAAGAAAACATCAAATTGTATGTGACACTCGGAAGACCTAGAAATGCACAACATTCCAAAGTGGTCAGTTAATGGATTTTTAAACGAAAACTAGTGCTTCACTTCTTCTGTAAATAACGAGCGCAGGTGAAATGTGTCAAAGCATACCAAGGATGTTGCGCTCCACCTTAATAAGTTATGGATCAGCCATTTCCTGGACGTCTTCTTTGTTGTTAGTTGAGAATTATGAAGGCGGCTATAACGCATGTTAATTGGGGAAGGCTTAATAAGATGAATTGAAAATAAACACCTCAAGTGCTTGAAAACTTAATGGTACTCTTATTTGCCAACGGATTATTTGGAAACTACAACACAGGGAGCAACATAACCCTCAGACAATAATATCGTTCATATGGAAAATGAAGACACGATTTCAAAGTAAACCGTTTATTGCTCATAGATTGTAAATATAAACTATTTACTAGTGGTATATGCCCAGCATGGGTAGAGTGGAAAATAAATGAGCTGGACTACAAGGCCTAGGATGGTCAATGTGTTTGGCAACATCTCTTGAAATACTAAGAGTAAGCAACGTGCTAGCCTTTAGACATGTCATGTTTTGTTGATATGGGACACATTCTGCTCTAACAAAGGGACTCCGCCTTGAATTTCAATAATAAGCAGATTCTGGTTGTTGTGTAATTTTTATATGAGAATATGTGCGTCACTGATTCCTAGGTCTACTGGAGAATGGTACTGATTGGCAGATCCGGGGTTCTGTCAGATGTTCATTCATTCATTCAAAAAAAAAATAAATAAATAAAAACAACATGAAACTAATGTTTGCGATCTCCCAAAATACAATTGAGTTGCAATCTCCTCATCCAGGTGAAGCAAGTTTGGGATGCATTTGTTAATTAATTTACAGTCGAAGTCTGCTTAGTAGTGCAGACTCAAGACTTATGCTCACAAGCTTACACTGCGATGTTAAATGCATTTAGAAAGCACACCGATATACGTTTACCTGCATGCACAAGGGTAAACAATGCACCTACACTTTGATATAGTGCATGTGGATTGGACCTTGGCAACAAGCTTCTAGGTGTGGGAGTTGGTCTAGGTATGCTTGAACAGCGCACGCACCAACAAGGTTTCTTGCTGCTTGTATGGCTGTAGGCAGCAAAGAAACATCAGCTACAGGAAAAGCTGAGCGAAGGCAGATGGTTTGAAAGGTTGGCAAATATGGGAAATGCGTCCTGTGCGTCCAAAATTGAATTTTAGGGAGTTCCAGAAAACAAGGCCAATCATTTGTAGAGAAAGGCCACTTTTGATGGCGTGACAAGACTAGAACAGAAGGATTAACACAGATTTCTACAGGCAGAATACGGAAAAATACAAATCATAACAATACGGATTAAGGCCATAGAAACATTGATGAACAAGACAAAGAGGCCTAGAGCAAGCATGCATTGCTGTCGGCTGCTTGTGTAGCGCAATCCGGGTTAGGAGGTGTGAGTTTCTTTTGGCAAGTGTAACCAAATGTACAGAAGCATTGTGCATCAAAGGGAACATCTAAGAAAGTTTGAGGAATAAAACCATGAAGAATAACCTGCCTCATCTAAGGAACAAGAGTTACTTGAATGCCCCCTTTGAAACAAAGGTTCTTAACCGAAGTGACAGCAGGGGATGGGCATGCGTCCCCAATGGAGGGGCAACTTTGGGGGCCGTTCATCCATCTAATATGACCTCGCCAACAAACACTGTTGAAAACTAAAAGCACTCAGTCCTTCATCCAAATCGTTGCAAAGCCCGTTGTAATATAAACATGTGGGCAGAGAAAAAAAAAAATTAATCAGTTCAGCCGATAGAAAAAGAATGAAAGAAAGAGGAAGGCTGGAAGAGGAAGATGAAGGACACCGGGTTTAACTGGGCAGACCTTATAGGAAAATGCTGGCAGAAGAGCTGGAGGAAAATGTATCCAGATCAACAAAACCTTTTTTGATTCATCTATTAATTAACAGTGCACATGCCTGCCTTAAGTGATCTTCTTTTGGGCAAAGTGAGGTGGGAGCAGTGGGGCTGTTGGAAAGGAGACTAGGTTAAAGAGGTCACACTATTTCTGCCTCCTGAGGCAGCCCCACTGGTGGTCCAAATGACAAACATGCACCAATTGAATGTAGCAAAGCCTGAGTTTACTCAATTCTTCACAAAACAGTTTGTCATGCACTTGCTCTAGTGGAAATGCCTCTTGCTTAGTATGCTAGTTATTTCTGTTAGATCTTTTGTAAACTTCAAGGCCTAAGAATGACAACTATGTTCCCTTGTTCCCTTCCCACCTTGAAGTGCCTTGAAGCAGCCCATGCCAAAATCTGGGTGCAATACCCTGGGCTACCTGAATGACAGCTGTCAGATGAGTTACTGATGAAACTTTGAAGTGAGCTAAAACTAAAAGTCAACTGGATTAGCAAACATAAAAAGGATTGTTTCCAAAAAGGAATACCGATTTTAGTTGTGTTTTTGATCCCACAGATTTTAAGGCTAAGAAAGTAATGTATTTATGCTTGATCCAACAATTTTGGGTTTGGCTGAATTTAAGAAGTTAATTAGCCTGGCTGAGTGGCAAGAACTGGAAAAGCAGGTTTTTCTCCTAGGAGGAGGGCCTTCCTCTCAAGAGAAACTCACTGGGAGATGATAATTGAGGGTTAGAACAGACTCTTGTCTATAGAAAGAGAAGGAACAATGACAAACCTTTCAGCCCAGGAAGTGGAGGTGTGAAGGTGGTCGTAAACTCTCCTGGAAGGAACTTCCACAAAGGAGGGGAATGCACTGGACTTCCAGGAGAGACAAAGGGGTGGAGCCAAGCGGCCATCTGCTGTTAAGAATGAACAATGAACCATTTTTTTAAATATTCATAACTTGTTATTCAAAGTGGTGAAAAAACATAAAAAGGACAGAGTTTTTAATTAAATTCTTGGCTGCACGTGTGAAGAGGCGGTAGAACTGTGTGACAGGCTTTGGAAAGGAATGGCAATATATGTGGTTTTACACGCACATCCCTACGTTAAACACACACATTTGTGGAAATTTGCATAACATTTGGAAATTGTGTTCATAGCGAAAAGGACAAAATTCAGAAGAAAGTTGAGACAAGATCCCACCGCTGCGGGGTTTTGAGGAATAGCTGCTACATAAAATATGGCATCTTTGTGTGTGATTAGTATAAAGGTGACCAATGTAGAAATGTACATTTAGTATCAAATCCGATTTTGAGACCAGTGGCTAAAGGGAGGTCTCTGAGGACTGTAAAGCAAACCATAAAATGTGACATCATCCGGCCTTGATCCAATCATTCAAATTGCAAGGCGGAGGTGAAGTTTTGATCCTAACCTAGCTCACATGGGCAGGCTTAGCTAAGCTGGCCCATGCACCCACTTGTGATGTCATTTTAAAGCATAAATAGAGACAGCTAACACCACATAGGGACTCACTGATCCACTGACTTTCCTGATTCCAGCAAAACACTCTGATCTACATCCAGCTTTCATATTCTTCCAGATTCACAGGCCAAGACTCTTGCCAGCAATAGAGAACTATTGATTTCAGCCAGGCCCAAATCCTCAAGTTCATTCTCTCCACCCAGTCTTGCACTGTGTGGTGTGAGAAGGCATTATGAACCAGTACCCTGAAATTCTCTTGCTTGCCACCACTAGTCTTGCATGAGGAACTCACAATCCAGCAGATTAAAATACCCACAGACTGGGAGGGCAGATCCTGTGCAAATCCGGAGACTGGCCTAGCTGATCCAGTCCCACACTGAAGTGCTGTCCGTCCTAGACCAGACAATTCAATGACCAGAAGTGACGGTCCCATTTAATTGCAAAGGACTGTAAGTATTAATAGGTAGAACAATGACCCATAGTATACTTGCATTGTCTTAGTTCAACCTCAAACGCATCCCCTCTTTTATTCAGAACCAGTATTGTTAAAACTATCATTGCGCTGACCCTTTTCTCATCTGAAGAAGTAGAGTTTCCACAGTAGGTGTGTTACACTGATCTCGTGACTAAGATCCCTCTGTGGTATTCACTTTTTCATAGTCATCCTCTAGTGTAAGCAAACCCATTTGTCATTTTTCAAAGTGAATTTCTGTTTTCCATTCTCACGCCTATTTTACAAAATGACCTTTACTAAAACCTCTATGACTCCCTCATTGTGAATATCGCACAAGGAAAAGTTTGCCGCGAATTACAATTGTGAAAGGTTTTTACATGTGTGAAATAGCTTGAATTTGTTTTCGACTTGGACTTTAAGATTTCAAATGTTTTCTCTGGACTAAATCATTGTTTATGACTGTGTGCAACTGTTCAAAGGGGCTCCCATAGGAATTTATAAAAATTTAAGTACTTTTGTCCACATTTGGTGTTTTTGCTCAGTCAATTCTAAAGACAATTTTAAAGCAGTCTTGACAGCTGAAAAGTCAATTCCGTTTTCCTCTTGTGTTTGAAGGGGGAAGGTGGGACTGATATTCTGTTTGATTTGTGCTATTCCTGAATACCTGCTCTCTCCTCACATCTATTTTATTGCCTATTGGGGGTTAAAGGGCATTGCAGGGGGAACCTCTTACCATAGTGCCATCTGTCCACACCAACACAAACAAATTTTTTTCTGTGCTGCATATGTTTTTGGGTGCTCATTTCTTGATTCCTAGTTTATTAAAATATATTATTCTGTGTTCTGTCACCCCTTTGGTGATTGTTGTTTACCTATTAAAATATAATGTGATTAAATTTGAAATACATAAATAAATATTTACCTTTGTAAGCTAGCCTGATTCTTGGTTCAGTGTGGCCGGGGGCGCTGAGGAGAAGGGTGTGATATGAGTGGTATATCGTTCAGAATATTGAACTTATAGATAAAAAATTAATAAGAGTTTCAGTTGTGCACTACATGCTGGGCGAGACTTGGGTGTGTGCCGGATTGAAATCACTTACATCTTGGGGGCTCCTCGCGGGATCCTGAATTAGACATACCACTTGTGACAGTCTAACACAGCGTGCTAGCTGACGGGGTACATACACCTTGTTGGCTCACCATACTTTGCTACACTGTGCAAGCACCCCTCAAAAGAAATACTCAAAGGAGTTGGGCCTGTTTGCAAAAGTTATGTAACCCTTTGATAAACCAGAAGGAAATTAATATTTCTGGACTGACGACCCCAGTGGAAATCAATATTGCAAGGGAACACCTACTGCACAAATTGTTTGTCAGGGCTGAATTTCTAGAACAGGACGAACAGGTATGGCTGCAGGGAATAAAACAAGAAGTCACTGAAATCAACCTTAATACCTGGCAGGATAAGGGTCCATTACATCAAGCACTTAGTGAGCTGTATATGGCGCCAAAAATAAAAGAGGAGCAGTGCAAAATTGCCAAAATAGCGGCCTACCTGTACCTCCACATAGGAGTCATACAGGAAAAGTACGGAGACCATGTAGATTTCATAAAGAGGCAAGGGGAAGCCCTGCAGAACATCCAGAAAAATCTGGACTCTGCAGAGCAAAGGCTCCAAGATAGCAAATAATCTGAAACAGAGGCTAGGCAGTATGCCACCAAACTCCAAGAAGATCTGGCTCTCTTACTGCAAAAGAATTCAGAGCAATTGCAGAGCAATATGCCCAGTTACAGACACTGCAAAAAGAGTGTCAAGAAAGGTTGGATTCTCTACAACAGCGTCAACAAAAGCTGGAGCAGCAATAAAATTTGAACAGAATCTGTGTAGACCTAGAATCCCAAGCACAGTTTGACGAGGAGCACCAGAAAGCTGGTGCCTTTAAAAAACAGAGGGACGACCTGGCTGCACAGAGGGGCACTCTAAGTCAGGAGAGGGACTCCTTAGTCCGGGAAGTCAGCCATTTAAAAACCAAGTTAGAGGAAAATCACATGGCCCTTCAGGGGTTGGGTAAATCAAAACTGATTATGGAAAGCTGTTAGAGCACACCAGGCTGGGGGAGGATGCTTTGGAAAAGAACAATCAGACCAGTAAGGACCAAATTCAGGAGGTGAGTCTCCTGCAGCAAAAAATTGGCCCAATACTCCAAATACAGGCAGGAAGCACCAAGAGACAATGAGGCTCTCTGTGAAAAGAATGACAGGCTCCGCAAACAGATAGCCATGCAAGAACAACTCATAGAGACCAGTAAGGCCTTAATAGAGGAGCAAAAAGGTCAGATATTGGCATGTCATCAGGAAATAGGGGCTGAAAAAGATGAGGTAAACCCCTGAGCATACCCTCAGGAACCCTGGCATCAGGGACTTTAATGCCTTCAATTCCATGGACTCTGCCACCCTCATGTCCACTGGCTCATATGAACCAAGGGCCACGGGGATGGCAGACTTCAACACAATGCAAGTATGGGACTGACAGATCAGAGCCTCCCAGAAATGGATGGGTGGGCATCTATGTACGGGTTTCCAAATGTTAGTGACAGCTTCTCTGATCAGGGAGACTCCAGTGAGGGGAGAATCAGAGAACTTGATCCTCAGAAATATCACCTACCAAGAGATCAGTCAGTCAAATTTGGTGGGGAATTCCATGAGACTAGGCCCACAAAGAGCATTTTAAAAACCTCTTCCCAGCTAGAACAGTGGGGGGGGGGTACTCAGCCAATCCTGGGAGCAAGGGGGGAGTCAGAAGACTCTTCTGAGCACCACCAGTTTCAAGAGACTAGGCCCCCACATTCTGCCAGCCATTCCCAAGCCCGCAGAATCATGGAGAGCCTAGAGGATCAGACAGCCACCTCTGGTAGCAGAACCTCTGAATCAGAGGATGAGTGGACAAGGGTGACCAAGACTAAAAAGGCCAACAAAGCTAAGAGAGCCTTACTGAAAGATCCCCTGGAGCAAATCAAGGCTATTAGGAACGTCATCACGCCCTACCATAAAAATGCCAAATATTCAGTTTGGGAGCACCTTGAGCTGTTTGAGCAAATTATGGAGACTTTCCACCTGAAGGACAGCCAAAGTTGCATTCAGTGTGTCAAGTGGACATTGTCACCTGACTACTCCAGCTTCTTTGCGGGGCTGGAGGATCAGAACCACTTAAGATGGTCCACATATAGGATGGCCATCTTAAAGCATTTTTCAATCCATAGAAACCTACAAGAGGCCCGCAAAGTGGCCTACAATCTGCAATGTGGGGAAGGCCAGGCCCCACAAGAGTTTGTCCAAGAGCTGAAACGTGCCTTTGCACAGACCACCAGGAGGGTGCGCACCGACAGTAGAGAATTTATCAATACCTTCTTTCACACCCTCCCTAAATACATTATGACCTAGCTGGTGAGGGACTTTCATGAGAAAAGATCACTAGAATGGGTCTTTGAACAAGCAACCTGCATTTATGAAGTGCAGAAGCCAGTAGAGAGTAAAAGTGCTAATAAAAACCCAAAACCAACCAACACCCCTGCTGCTGCTAAAGTGGCACAGGTAAAGGTTGCCCCCATTTTAGATCTGGAGATGGGGGGGCTAAAAACATTCCTGCACAGAATCCTACTAACCCAAACAGGGAGTCAAGGAGGTAACCCCACAAAATGGGACCCCTAACTCCCCTAACTACATCAGCCTCCGTTACAAGGGCAACTGACCCATCCTGGGCTATATGTAGACTCCTCCAGCCCAAGGGTGGGTGGGGGATCCAACCAGACAGCTGCCAACCCAGGAAACGTCCCTCCTCTCTTTCCCCAGGAGGGCAGTAATTCCATAAATGCCGGGTTGAGTTTCTTTCCCCGGTACCCGCCAAATCTCAACCCCCAAAACAACCCTTCTTTCTTTCCCCACTTTCCTGAGCCCAGACAGCCCAATCTAGGAGAGGGGAGGCCAAGGGTGGAGGGGTATAAGTATAAAACCAATCCCAATCAAGGATCGTATGGGAGAAGGGACAGTTACCCTTCCCGTGATCAACCCAGGGTAGACCATAGAACCCCGTACCAGCCAGAGCGGGTGTCCCAACTGGAGCGCCAGGTCCAGAACTCGGCACAGGATCTGTGTTGCATGTTGAGGGCTCAGCAAAACCCTCCAGTGAACATTGCAACTCAGAACTCCTCAAATCAAGGGTCTGGTGCTCCAGAGCAATGATGGGAGAGAACCCTGACAACCCACTGGTTCCCAGGGAAGAGGCACAGGGGAAGAGGGGGTGTAAAACCTTAGAGGAAGCTTCCTTCCCCACTTGTGAAAAGCCCCTGGAAACCCAGGAACCGGAACCAGAATCTCCTGCCCCTGAAAGTTTGCAACCTAAGGTACAGAGGGTGGGTAGGAGAAATAAAGAGCTTAAAAAGGCCCATTTTGTGGAGGAGGTGCGAATCTTCCAGTTTGAAGGAGAGGGGTCCTCAGAGGATTCTGGGAAAAACATCTTCTCCTTCAGGGATGGGGAATTCCTCCCAAAGAAAAATGGGTCCCAAGAGATCCTGATCAAGACTGGGTAGATGTGGGGACCGAGTTAAAACCGCCCATTATCAAACCCCAGAATGACCAGCAAGAAAATCCCCTTGTTCAAACCAATTCTGGTGACTGCCTCCAAAAAGAGGGTGAGGGGGGCAGCCCAGAATCAGAACCAGGGGAGCAGAAAACATCCCCCATATCCAATTGTCACCTTTTTCTTACAGGTTCCCAAGATCCCAGACACAATCCTGCCCAAATCACCCCTTTGTCAGAATCCAAAGCAAAGAAATTAACCTACCAATTGGCCAAAAAAGCGCATTATCTTTGCCCCCTTGAGGAAAAGGAGGGAAGATTTTATGCCCCGGTCCAAATACAGGGGCAATCTACATTTTTGGCACTGGTGGACACTGGATCCCAAGCCACCCTTCTGTCAAAAAAGGGCCTTTGATCAGCTGAATTCGGGAAGGGGGGAGAAATACCAAATCCCTCTCACTCCTCTTCCTGGATAACTTCAGAACTTCGATGGGAATGAAATTCCTGTCAAGGGGACTGCAGATTTAGACATTAAAATTGGGCAACACAAGGTGAAGCACCCAGTCACATTTGTGACCCCAAGGTGCACATCGTGTTTATTAGGGAATGACATCCTGCATAGATTGTCTCCCCTCATAGATTGTGTAAACAAGGTCCTCTGGACCCAGACTAACCGACCAATAAAATTAAAACATAGTGTCAACCATGTTAGTTTAAATGGAATATACTACATGCTTGAACAAAAACCTGACCAAATTGAATTCCAGAATAAACAAAACCCAGACGTGACAGTAATTGCAGTTGGACAACAATCTGGTGAAGGGAAGTCCTCTTCATTTCTGAAAATCAACCTTCCTTCCAGTCTCAAGTGGCATTCCACACTGGAAGGGAATACTCTGAAGTTCTATACAAATTCACAATCAGAAAATCCCACTCATATAGTCCAAAATGATGAGAAATCAGCTCAAAGCTTGGCTGACATTCAGAAAATTGGAGAACAGTTGTTCATCCCGATTCAGTTAAATGAGGGGAAGGACTCTGTTCTCGCCCGAGTATGTGTGAACAACGGAAAGAGCTTCATCAGCGAGGACATGTTCCGCAAACTCCCAAAAGATCCAGCCATTCCCACATTTAAATTGATAGACAAATGGGAACTGGACCTGGAAATACCCAATTCTAAACATCTCCTGCCTAGCAGGTGTATGCTCAAAATTTCCATAGGCAACAAGAGCATAGTCCATAATTGTTGGGTCGTGCGAGATTTCCCCTGCTGCATTTTATTTAGGCAGTGACATTCTCAATCGCTTTGCCATTAGTTTGGACCTAATAAACTTCAAATCCTGGTCCCAATTAACGGGTAATCCCATGGACTTTGATGACCCAGAGAAAGCAATTTGGTCAGCTCAACTGCTGCCATATGCAGTTGAAATTCAGATTGAAGAGGAAGTCACCATTCCAGAATGGACCCGACAATTCTCACTTGATCTCAGGTAATGGTAAAGAACTGATCTGGTCAATGCCCTTAGTACCCGTCTCCTCCTTCTCCTCACCTGTACCTGCGTCGTCAGACGATTCTTCGGAGGATATCGCTCTTTGTTCCCTCCCGTTGGTGTCAGGCTTTTTGTTGTGGACTTTAGGATGAGCCCCTCTGAAGGCCACCTTGCCTACTAGCAATGTGCTCGGCAGTGGGATCTCCAGGGAGCCCACCCCACGACCTGGGAAAAGCATTACTGAAAAACCCTGGTAATGTTGTTTCAAGTTGCAGCCTGAGAGGTAGGTAGAAGGGATTATTTGAAGTAGTGCTTGGATGGAATACAATTCCCAGAATACACTGGGGGTTTTCCAAATGCTCGCTGAGTGTCCTTCTTGTTTACCCAAGTAGGAAAGCTCTGTGAGTGGTGTTGAGCACATAAAAGAACAGGTGCTCCGGTGGAGGAAGTATTCCATAATGCTTCCGAGATGAGGTACCCTGCAGAGGACACGGAAACGGAATACTGGAAGAAGGAGTAGACAAAGGTGCTCTGGTAGGAACGCGGAGCCAACAAAGGACAAAAAAGAAAGAATGTCGTCTGTGAACCGGCAGAGGAAACAAGACCAGGAAAAAGGAACCACAGGAAGGCGAAAGGAACAGATGGGCAGACAACGAGGAGAAAACACCAAAGAGGGGTATCAGAGAGGGAGCAGTCACTTACTGCAAAAGGAGAGAAAAGTTACACACCGTGTAAACCCAAGGAAGTCAAAGGGTTTGTAATGCACCGATGCTGCTGACCGACGTATACTAATACACGTCATGAGGTATGTTGGAAACACTAGCACGCTGCACACACTTCTGCTGATGGCTTAGCCCCTCTTCCATTTCCACCATAGTTTCCATGGTTCTCGTATCATGACAGTATGACCCCTTCTCAAAGACACCCCTCCTGGTTTCCCCAGATGGTTTCGAATTGGCGCAGAAGTCTGGGTGCCCTAAGATTTCTCGCTGGTTCCCATGATCTTTCTGTCCAAGGGTATCCTTTCCAAAGTATGGACTACTCCATGTTTGTATCAGGAGTCTAGAACGCGGGATACCTCATACTCCTGGGTGTCATTAGGGCTTGGAGTCTTCTTCTTGACCTGTGTGTTATGTGGATCGGGTTTGTATTGCTTCTGAAGGGATGTATGAAACACTGGATGTATTCTACGTAAGAATATGGCAACAATAACTTGAAAGTCACAGGATTTACTTGTCGTACTATGGTAAAGGGTCCAACGTATCTTGGAGCGAACTTCCCTGGATGTATCCACCTAGGTAGGTATTTGGTTGAAAATCAGACCTTTTCTCCTGCCTGCCATACTAGATTTCCTCTTGTCCGCTCATTTCTTGTAATTCTGGCGACTTACTGACAGGGTTTCTTGAGCCTTCTTATGGACATCTTTGAGAGTGTTCAACATCTGATTGATGGTGGGTAATTTGGTGGGCTGAATAGCCAAAAAGGGTAAAAGTCTGGGATCATATCCGTAAGTACATCTGAAAGGGCTCATTCCGATGGCTGAGTGAGTAGTGTTATTATATGAAAAATCTGCTACCGTTAAGAGATGGTACCAATTGTCCTGTGTTTCATTACAGAAGCATCTGATGTATTGTTCGAGGGTGGCATTAAGGAGTTCTGTTTGTCCTTTGCTCTCAGGATGGAACCCGGATGATAATGCTCTTTGAATTTGCAATTGTTTACATACAGAAGCCAAGAATTTGTAGGTGAACTATATACCTCTGTCAGATACAATGGTAAGTGGTAATCCATGCAGTCGTACCACATCTTTTAGAAAGATCTCAGCAGTGATGGAAGCTGATGTAGTGCCCCTTAAAGGGCAAAAAATATGCCAGTTTGCTGAAAGAGTCGATAACTACTATAATTGCTGTGCACCCTTCTGACTCAGGCTTTCCACAATAAAATCCATTGATAGAGGTTGCCAAGGACCTGCGGGAAGTATCTCTGGTTGGAGGAGTCCCAAGGGGTTTGCTGTACTATACTTGCTCTGGGCACACGTGGGCCAAGAGGAGACATACTCCCGGGTGTCCTTAGCCATAGTTGGCCACCAAAAGTGACGTCTCATCAAATTCAGTGCAGCTGATTGGCCCTTGTGTCCAGCTCTTGGTATGTCGTGACACCATGTTAGAGCTTTGGATCAGAGTGCGGGAGTTGCTAGATATAACATATCCCCTTTGAACAGGTACTTCCCCTTCCGTATTAAAGATGGAACTTGTGTATCAGATGATTTCTTTTGTGCTTCCAAAACTTGTTGCAAAAAGGTGTTAACAGCACTTATGAAGTTTTTTCCTTTCAACAAGAACTAGTGTCCAGAATACTTCCCAGATTCCCCTCCATAGCTCCGAGAGAGAGCATCCGCTAATTGGTTTTCCTTGCCGGGCAGGTGAGTAAGCTCAGAATCAAATTGAAAGAAGAAATATGCCCACCTGGTGTGATGAGAATTTCTACATTCCATTTGTTGTACGATACTGAGATTTCTGTGGTCAGTGCGTACCTGAAAAGGAAACCTAGCTCACTGTAGAAGATGTCTCCATTCGTCACAGGCTTGTCTGATAGCCGGGAGCTCCTTTTCTAATTCCGAATAGTTCTATTCAAGTGTTCTTGAGTATTAAGCTATTTGATGTTCCAGATGGTCTTCCTTCCTATGTAGGGTGGCTCTGAGGGCCCCATGGGAGGCATCTGTTTCCATTATAAAGTGTAGGGTTTCATCTGGTTGCCTAAGGATTGGAGCTGTAGTAAAGGCATCCTTGAGTTGCTTGAATGCAAGGTCGGCCTCTTGATTCCAGATGAATCTTGTCCCTTTCTTCAACAGGGCTGTGATGGGTAGAACTATATTAGAAAATCTGGGCATGAATTTCCGAGAAAAATTTGCTAGGCCTAAAAACCTCTGTATTTCCTTCACTGAGTTGGGAGTGGGCCAATTGGTAATAGCTGCAGTCTGGTTTGGGTCCATCTATATTCGGTTCTCCGAGAGTATGTAGCCCACGTATGGAATGGTAAAGACTTCAAATAGACATTTTTCCGGTTTTGCCAATAGGTGATGTTGGCAGAGTCTTTTTAAGGACTTCCCTTACATGTTGACAATGTTTTTCAAGAGTCGCTGAATAAATCAAGATATTGTCCAAGTAAACCACCACTGAACTAAATAGTAGATCAGAAAATACGTTGTCCATGAATCGCTGGAATTGATCTGGGGCATTAACTAAACCAAATGGCATCACCCTATACTCATAATGGCCTAAAGGTGTCTGAAAGGGCGTTTTCCATTGATCGCCTTCTTGGATCCTTAGCAAATGGTATGCTCCTCTGAGGTCCAATTTGGTAAACCATTTAGCCCCCTGCACTGCCTCTATAACATCCTTTATCAGAGGCATGGGGTATATATCTTTGATGGTCAGTATATTAAGACTATGTAAGTCGATACAAGGACGGAGTTCTGTGGTTCCCTTCTTGGGGATAAAGAATAGTGATGCACCAGCAGAAGAGGTGGATTCTCGTATAAGACCATTCTGAAGATTGGTTGTAAGGTATTCCCTTAAGGCTTCTTTCTCAGGAAGAGACAACGGGAACATCCTCCCAAACGGAACCATTGCTTCAGGTATCAAGTCTATCTTGCAGTCTTCGGGTCGGTGAGGTGGTAGTGGTCGGGGCTGAGCATCGACAAAAACATCCGCAAATTCCTGGTATGCTAGTGGTATTGAGTTGATGGTCCTTGCTGGTGTTGGAATTCCTTGGTGGATTTGCTTCTCTTCATGGGAAAGACAGGATTGAAAACAGAGTTTGGAGCAAAATCCCACCATGTTGGCCCTCCAGTCGATACTGGGATTATATTTCCTCAGCCATGGGATTCCCAGGATCACTGGGAAGTGGGCTGCTCATATTAAATCGAATATGATTCTTTCTTGGTGTGTTTCCATTGTAACTGTGACCTCGTGATTTTCTTGTCTGATCATACCCGATGTAAGGGGGGTGCCGTCTACCCCCTCTACAGGTATCAGTTGGTGCTATTCTCTTCTTGGAATGATATTCTCTTTGGTCGTCCATAAAATGTTCAGCCATACCACAGTCCAGCATGGCGAGACATTCAACCGCGTGGTCCTTCTTCCATCCTATGACCACCTTGAATACCATTAGCTGGTGTGAGGTATCCAGAGTAGCAGATCGATCTGTAACACAGGGATTGGCCATGGAAGCCCCTTCCTTGTCATCGTTCAGGGTCAGGGGTCGCTCGTTTCCCGACCTCCAGGGAGGCACCTCAGGACAATCATGCAGTAGATTCTTCTCAGACCCGCAGTACATACAAAGGCTCAAGTCCTTTCAGCGGCAGTCAAAGGGCCTCGGGCGGTTCCTATTTGCATGGGTTCTTCAGTTTGGGATGTTGATTTCTCTGATGTGACAGGTAGGCTAGGAGGAGGCATATGCAGAGTGAATTGCCTGGGTTTCCTTCTTTCCGCTCGTCGTTCCGAAAGCTGGTACTCGATCTGTAAGGCTAAGGAGACCACTTTTTGAAATGACGCAGGTCTAGCAACCCTAGCCAATTCATCTTTTATCTTGTGTAAACCTCTTCTGAATAGAATCTGTTTTGTCGAGTCTGGCCATCCGGTTTCCAGTGCGATTCTCTGGAAGTTCGATATGTATGTCTATACATCGGAAGAACCTTGTTTGGCATCCAAGAGATTTTCATATGAAGTATGTAATACCTCTGGTCTTTCAAACCTGGTGCAGAATTGCTGTACGAAAACTCTGTAGTTGTTTGGTGCTGGGTCAGAGTTAGTTACCAACGGGGTTGCCCATGCAAGAGCATTCCCCACTAGATTGGAAATGAGAAACCCGACCTTAGCCCGATCCAACTCATGCATTTTTGGGCGAAAAGTGTAGTAAATCATACATGCATGCAGGAATTCCTTTAATTCCTTGGGATTGCCATCGTATCTACCACAGGGCAGAGACAATGGTGGAAGATCCCAGCAGTTGTCTTCTCTTTGAAGGATCTGTTGTCTTAAAGCAGTGTTGTCTGCCTTTAGCGCTTCGTTTTCTGTTTTTAGTGTCTGTAGTTCCACTATGATGCCCTGTATGGCATTGACAATTTCTTGATATTGTTCCAGGCTGGCCATTTTGGGGCGTTGCAAGCTCTCAAGTAATGCTAAAGAACTGACCTGGTCAATGCCCTTAGTACCTGCCTCCTCCTCCTCCTCCTCCTCACCTGTACCTGCGTCGTCAGACGATTCTTCGGAGGATATCACTCTTCGTTCTCTCCAGGTGGTGTCAGACTTTTTGTTGTGGACTTTAGGACGAGCCCCTCTGGAGGCCACCTTGCCTACTAGCAATGTGCTCCCCATGACCAGGGAAAAGCATAGCTGAAAAACCCTGGTAATGTTGTTTCAAGTCGCAGGCTCAGAGGTAGGTAGAAGTGATTGCTTGAAGTAGTGCTGGGACTCCTTTGGATGATTCTTAGTCCAGATGCTAGAAGATAGAACATTACATGGTTAGGGATATTTTCTCACTACTGTGTCCACACATCATCTGGGGATGTCAGCAGTGGGAAGGACCCTTGCATTAGTTATAATTGGAAATATTCCTCATCTATGTTTACTAATGGTCTTAACACTCTTCTTGCACATACACGATGAACATTTAGTGATTCTTTGATGTTTCCGGATTTTCCCCCTCTGGGTTTCCGGTTGGCTCCTCTATTTGCCGTAAAGTATGCCTGTAATGGCAACTCTTCAGCT
The DNA here is from genome assembly GCF_040938575.1 of Ambystoma mexicanum. Lineage (NCBI taxonomy): Eukaryota > Metazoa > Chordata > Amphibia > Caudata > Ambystomatidae > Ambystoma > Ambystoma mexicanum. The sequence goes on along the minus strand of NC_090930.1, from coordinate 1,271,360,381 downwards.
GGTTTATGTGGACCCATGTGTCTTCCCCTTCTGCCAAACTGCCGTTGGTGATGCAGATTCTGTAGGGGACTGGTGAGATTCTGTCCACAATTTCAAAAGGACCCCACCAAGTTGGGAGGAATTTGTGCTCTTTGGCTTGGTTCCATTGGAAATTGTACAAGTAGACCCGGTATCCTACTTGATATTCTTTTTTTAGTTGTCTTGAGATCATAGTGGCTCTTCATACTGTCTGTGGATCTTTCTAGATTCTGCTGAGCATAGGAAAAAAAATGTTGTAGGTGTTTTCTCAGATTCTCAACATACTCATGAGTTGTCGAGGCATTTATCAAGGTCTGCTCTTGGGTTCTGTAGAGCAGATGCTGGGGTAGCATCATCCTTCATCCAGTCATCAGCTCAAATGGAGACATTTGTGTTGCAGAAGAAGGGGTAGATTTGATGGCCATCAGGACAAGGGGTAATCGAATGTCCCAACCTGGCCCAGAATCTGCCACAAACTTTTTTAGTATGCTCACAATAGTTTTATTTTACCTCTCAACTCCACCACTAGAGGACAACCGGTAGGCAATGTGTAGTTTCCTTTTGAGCCCAAGTATCTCCCACATCTTTGTCATCACTTCACTGGTGAAGGGGCTATCTCAGTCTGACTCAATCTTTTGGGGTAGTCCAAAACGCCAGAAGATGTGATTGATCATCAGGGCAGCTGCTGTTTCTGCCTTGCAATTTGGGGCCGGCGGACATTCCACCCATTTAGTGAACAAGCATGTTACAGTCAACAAGTACTTAGAGGTGTGAATCACAGGCCAGATAAAATCGACTTGCAAATCTGACCAAGGCAGTGTCATCCCGCTCTTTTAGAGGGGAGCACGGTGTGTGAGTGATGTTGGCTGAAATTGTGCACACAAGAGACATAACTTCAAGTATTGGTCGAGGTCCTTCCACATGTGTGGCCAGTATACAACCTCTCGCAAGATTTCTAATGTCGTATGAAAAACCGATGACCGGCTGTGGCCGCATCATGGGCGTGACTTAGCATCAGGCTTCGGAATGAGGTAGGGACCACCCACTGGTCATGGCCAGCTATGGATCTCCTCACCAACAAACCGTCTTGGATTTTGAAGATGTTTGGACATTTCATCAAAACTCTGAGGTCCTATTTCCCAATGTAAGCAGTATCCGTCCGGGGAAAGTTCTCAGGGTCCTCAATGTGTTGATAAAACTTACCAATTATTGGATCCCCTGTTTGAGCCGTAATCAAATCAGCATCTGGGGGTCTCCTTACTCCATTGTGCAGTTGAGAGTTCATTCTGAGCATTTGTCTGGGACCTAGTGATAGCAGTGACCTGGATTTCCCCCAGCAGGGACTCAATCTCAAGAAGATCTCCTTGGATGGCTCCGGTTATGGCCAGCTGATCAGCTAGGTCATTTCCAGTTTTGTCTGGTCCCTCTACTTTAGAATGACCCTTGATCTTTTTCCAGTAGATGGTCATCCCATTCGGGGTGACCAGATCATCAATATTTTGCATTAATTTTCCGTGTTTTAAAGGTTTATTATTAGCACATAGCATGCCTCTGGTTTTACAATTAACCAGGTGCTCCACAAACCTGTTCCATACATAATTTTAATCAGTGAATATGACCAGTTCATGGAGTTGGTGTTGGACAGCAGTGAGGATGGCTTGATGCACTGCCATCAGCTCTGCCACTTCACTGCTGCAGGGACCGATTTTGTACCCAGCGGAGGGCTCTGGGGCATCATTCACCCATGCATTCCCCACGCCTGCCACAAGTTCCTTTTCCCTGTTGTTGTCAACGGTATCAGGTAATATTATCCCCATATATATGGTCGCCGTAAATAATATCGCCGGGAAAAGGTCGCAAAGATATTATATGGGTGACCATATATATGAGAACAGGGGCAAAAAAAAAAGATTTTTAAAAAAAAAAATAATAAAGTTTGGGGGTTGCGGGGGTGTCCCCCGCATGTTCCATGCAATAATGTCGCCACAAAAAACGCCCATTTTTCAGCGATATTTTTGCATGGCGAGATTTTTGTCATGACATTATTACATGGAACCGTTGTCAACATGGTAGGATCACCTATCCACATAGACAGTGGGCATTCTCTCACACTTGTTTTCTTCATAGACTTTGTGTGGGGAACTAAGGTAGGCCTCCATGTTGTCCTTGATTTTAAGACTTTCGTCCTCGAGACAGTTTTCTCTGGCACAATCATGCAAGTCAGCCAGACCTTGCGCGAGGGGACTCTTCTTGTTTTGGCCATATCTGACCTCCACAGGAAAACCTTGCATTGACAGAATCCAGGAAGTAATTCGGGAATTACTCACATTTCCAGCACAGATTCTGTCACTTTGAAGATATTGCAAAGGTTTGTGTCGAGTCTCCACTATGATGTGTTCCCCCTGGAGAAACGGGCGGTAATTCTTCAATGCCCACAACGTTGCCAGGAGTGCCTTCTCACAATTGTTGAATTTTTCCTCCACAGAGGATACATTTTCACATGCATAGAAGATTACTTTATTGACCTTGTCATGCTTTTGATATAATACTGCAGTCAAGCATGTATTTGAGAACCCTTTCTCCAAGAAGAACTCCTTATTTTTGACAGGGTAAGCTAGGCAAGGTGCTTGTGAGAGGCTTCTTTTTAGTTGCCTTACTGCCTCGGCTTGTTCTGGACCCCACTCCCACTTGACCCCCCTTCAACAGATGGATCAGGGGTCTCATGATCTCTGCGTAATCCTCAATGAACGTTCTGCTGTAATTAGTCAGTCCAAGGAGGCACCCTAGTTCCCGCAAAGTTGTGGGGTCTTTTATTTTCTGGAGTGCTTCTACTTTCTTCTCCTTGGGACAGAGACCCTCAGGAATTATCTCATGCCCCAAGGTTCTGCACCACTGTGTCTTTTGGAAGGAGAGTTTTGCTCCGGCAGCCCTCAACTGGGTCAGAACATTACGGATCTCTGCTATGTGTTCCTCCATAGTTGAGCTTTTGATTAGAACATCATCTACATAGGCCAGGTTGCCCCTCTCATCCAAGTCGGACATGGCCTTATGCAGAAAGATGTTAAATTGATTGCCGGAGTTGATGTATCCGAAGGGACTCCGTGTCCAAGTGGACTGCTGCCCCCAAAGGTAAAGGCCAGCTTGTATTGGTCCTCCCTACTGACAGGTACAGTCCAGTACCCATTGGTCAGGTCAATGGCAGTGTATACCTTTGACCCCTGGATCTGGCCCAACCCCTGGTCAATGTAGGGGAGAGGCCATCGGGAAGTATGGACCCCTTTGTTGACCTTCCTTAGGTCAGCACAGAGTCTCCATTGGCCGTTTGGTTTCAAAATCTCCAGCACCGGATTATAAAGGTGCTGTGGACTGGACGAATGATCCCACGGAACTCGAGGTTCTTAATTATTTCAGTAAGGGACTCCAGTGTTTGTGAAGCAATATTGCTTGCCTCTCGCTTCAATTGAGTCATGCCAGGGTCCGTGGAAATTATTGTTGTGTGGATGTCGGTGCGACCACAGTCATATGAGTCCACCGCAAAGAGATGTTGAAAATCTAAGAAAACTTGTTTCAATTTTTGCTTTTGCTCCAGAGTCTCACATGCATCAGCTAGGTTGACTCTCTTCAACCATCTGCCTGAAGCCCGGAAAGACTTCTGGTTTGGATATCTCAGCGGCCTCCTCCAGCTGGGTGGAGAAGTCCCTGGTCAAAGTACTGACATTTGGACTGATGGTTTTAGGTGGGGAAGGCAGTCGTGGTGGTCTTGAAAGATCACCTCATCCCTCCTGAAGTCACAAGTCACATCTTCCTTACCATAAGCGCAGGAAGAGCACACCAGGAAATTCCCCCCATTTCGGGTGAAGATCTTGTCTGGTCTTGTGTCATTGTCGCCATCACTGTCAAAACAGTCCTTGGGGATTGGACCTAACAGTTTGTTACCTAAATCTATGGAAAAATGTCCATCATCAACCGCCATTCCAATAATGGTGCTTGCGCCCAGAGTGATACTCTTTAGGTCGCTGTTATCCACCTCTATTGGAATGGTGTTGTGTTCTGTATTGACTAGTGGTGTTGGGTTTACCCCAACCCTTGTTGTTGGAAATGGGCGTTGAGATGAACATAGGTGTCAGGATTTTTCAGTTTCTGTCCTCTTTTTACTTCAAGTGTAATGATACAACAACCATGGAAACTGCTCCCTCTTTCATACCCCTCTTTGGTGTTTTTTCCTCATTGTCTGCCCATCTGTTCCTTTCGCCTTCATGCGTTTCCTTTTTCCCGGTCTTGTTTCCTCTGCCGGTTCGCAGACTACTTTCTTTATTTTTTATCCTTTGTTACCTCCGCGTTCCTACCGGAGCGCCTTTGTCTACTCCTTCTTCCAGTATTCCTTTTCTGTGTCCTCTGTGGCGTTCCTCCTCTCGGAAGCATTACAGAATACTGCCTCCACCGGAGAACCTGTTCTTTTATGTGCTCAACACCACTCACAGAGCTTTCCTACTTGGGCAAACAAGAAGGACACTCAGCGAGCATTTGGAAAACTGCCCGTGTGTTCTGGGAATTGTAGTCCGTCCCAAGGAGGACCATTCGGGGACCGGGAAGAAAGACCCAAGGAGCCCAGAGTGCTGCTCCATACTCCCAACCAGAACTAGCAATGCGCACAACCAGAACCAGCAATACTCCTGACCAGAACCGGCAAGGAGAGCTGGTCTCCTCCAGCATTGACGGGAGAAGCGACTGAAGTTCTCCACATGGACGGAAAAAGAACATCCCGATCTCCCGACTTCCCCTTGATGGGAGGTCAAAACCAAGTTGGGAAGGGAGGCTCTGTGGATGTATTGACCCACTCTGCTATGCGGCATCACCCTGCTAGTTATGGTGCAAGGAACTGCAACAATGGGCTCAAAACCCTTGTGCGCACCAAAAACCGTGTGCTTCAGCACACAAAAAGTGGGATGCACAACCTGCCACCCATGGTGCATGTGCGGTGGAATAGAGCACACCCTACAGAAATATGCCAGTGAGCTCCATGACCAGTAAATGTGCCTACAAATGACATTTGCTTTGTTGCTAAAAACTCCAAAATGCCTATAACACAACACTTCTCGACATTCAAAATCTTGCCTGGTGCTAAAATGCATGTATCTAATGAAGCATTGTGAAACATACAAAGTCCTAATGTGAAGAGCAAAACATTCTTCAGACAAACTGGATTGTCTGAAAACTGACAGCCCATGCCAAAATCTGGGTGCAGTACCCTGGGCTACCTGAATGACAGCTGTCAGATGAGTTACTGATGAAACTTTAAAGTGAGCTAAAAGTAAAAGTCTGCTGGATTAGCAAACATAAAAAGGATTGATGCCAAAAAGGAATACAGATTTTAGTTTTGTTTTTGATCCCACAGATTTTAAGGCTAAGAAAGTAATGTATTTATGTTTGATGCAACAAATTTGGTTTTGGCTGAATTTAAAAAGTTAATTAGCCTGGCTCAGCTGCAAGAACTGGAAAAGCAGGGTTTTCTCCTAGGAGGAGAGCCTTCCACTCAGCAGAAACTCACTTGGAGATGCTAATGGTGGTTTAGAACAGACTCTTGTATACAGAAAGAGAAAGAACAATGACAAGCCTTTCAGCCCAGGAAGTTGAGGCGTGAAGGTGGTTGTAAACTTTCCTGGAATGAACTTCCAGCAAGGAGGGGGATGCACTGGACTCCCAGGAGAGACAAAGGGGTGGGGCCAAGCAACCATCTGCTGTTAAGAATGAACAATGAACCATTTTTAAGACTCATAACTTGTTATTCAAAGTGGTGAAAAATATAAAAAGGACAGAGTTGTTAATTACATTTTTGGCTGCACATGTGAAGAGGTGGTAGAACTGTGTGACAGGTTCTGGACAGGAATGGCAATATATGTAGCTTTGTTTGAAATGTATTAATGTTAGAATTGTAAAAATGTACACGCACATCCCTATGTTAAACACACGCATTTGTGGAAATTTGCATAAAATGTGGAAATTGTGTTCATAGCGAAAAGGATAACATTCTGTAGAAAGTTGAGACAAGATCCCACCGCTGTGGGGTTTTGAGGAATAGCTGTTACATAAAATATGGCATCTTTGTGCGTGATTTGTATAAAGGTGACCAATGTAGAAATGTACATTTAGTATCAAATCCGATTTTGAGACCAGTGGCTAAAGGGAGGTCTCTGAGGACTGTAAAGCAAACCATAAAATGTGACATCATCTGGCCTTGATCCAATCATTCAAATTGCAAGGCGGAGGTGAAGTTCTGATCCTATCCCATCTCACAGGGGCAAGCTTAGCTAAGCCAGCCCATACACCCACTTGTGATGTCATTTTAAAACATAAATAGAGACAGCTGACAACACATAGGGACTCACTGATCCACTGACTTTCCTGATTCCGGTGAAACACTCTGATCCAGCATTCTCATCCAGCTTTCATATTCTTCCAGATCCACAGGCCAAGACTCTTGCCAGCAATAGAGAACTATTGATTTCAGCAAGGCCCAAATCCTCAAGTTTATTCTCTCCACCCAGTGAAGCGCTGTGTGGTGTGAGAAGGCCTTTTGAACCAGTATCCTGAAATTCTCTGGCTTGCCACCACTAGGCTTGCCTGAGGAACTCGCAATCCAGCGGATTAAAATACCCACAGACTAGGATGGCAGATCTTGTGCAAATCCGGTGACCGGCCTAGCTGATCCAGTCCCGCGCTGAAGTGCTGTCCGTCCTAGACCAGACCCAATCCAATGACCAGAACTGATGGTCCATTTAATTGCAAAGGACTGTAAGTATTAATAGGTAGAACAGTGACCCATAGTATACTTGCATTGTCTTACTCCAACCTCAAACCCATCCCCTCTTTCATTCAGAACTAGTATTGTTAGAACTATCTTTGCGCTGACCCTTTTCTCATCCGAAGAAGTAGAGTTTCCACAGTAGGCGGGTTACACTGATCACGAGACTTTAGGATCCCTCTGTGGTATTCGCTTTTTCATAGTCATCCTCTAGTGTAAGCAAACCCATTTGTCACTTTTCAAAGTGCCTATTTTACAAAAATGACCTTTACTAAAACCTCTATAACTCCCTTGGTTTTTCTGATAGAATCGAAATTTCAATTCCCACATTCCCACTTGTACCTAACGTCCATATCTATCTAAAACAGTGCGATTCTCCTGATATCGCGAATATCACGTAAGGAAAAGTTTTCAGCAAATTACAATTCTGAAAGGTTTTTACACGTGTGAAATAGCTTGAATTTGTTTCCGACTTGGACTTTAAGATTTCAAATGTTTTCTCTGGAATAAATAATTGTTTATGACTGTGTGCAACTGTTCAAAGTGGCTCCCATAGGAATTTATAACAATGTAAGTACTTTTGTCCACATTTGGTGTTTTTGCTCAGTCAATTCTAAAGACAATTTTAAAGCAATCCCGACAGCTGAAAAGTCAATTCAGTTCTTCTCTTGTGTTTGAAGGGAGCAGGTGGGACTGATATTCTGTTTGATTTGTGCTATTCCTGAATACCTGCTCTCTCCTCACATCTATTTTATTGCCTATTGGGGGTTGAGGGGTGTTTCAGGGGGAATCTGCAACCATAGTGCCATATGTCCACACCAACACAAAAGTATTCTTTTCTGTGCTGCATATGTTTTTGGTGCTCATTACTTGATTCCTAGTGTATTAAAAGATATTATTCTATGTTCTGCCACCCCTTTGGTGATTGTTGTTTGCTATTAAAATATACTGTGATTAAATTTGAAATACATAAATAAATAATTACCCTTGCAAACTACCCTGATTCCTGGTTCAGTGTGATCGGGGTGGTCTCAGGAGAAGGGTTTGATATGAGTGGTATATCGTTCAGAATATTGAACTTATAGATAAAAAATTAATAAGGGTTCAGTTGCGCACTACATGCTGGGCGAAACTTGGGTGTGTGCCGGATTGAAATCACTTACATGATATTGAGCTGCTCTTGCTAGTGTAATGTTTTCAAACTGACTGTGTAAGTAAATGTATATTCTTTTACCAAGAAACCTTAAGTGTATATTTGAATCACTGTATTTGTTGGTCCTTTGTGTAACTTGTTCTACTGCTCACTTTACTCTTGAGATAAGGCTGGCTGCTCAGCCATCACTACCACTTTACTGTGTAGTACAGGCTTGTACCAAAGGTGAAATTATACTTACACTTGTAGTCTTAATTGTGTGTAGTGTTCCCAAAGGGTACTGAACATGATTCTGCCTAACACTGGTGTACAGTGGTGAGGATAAAGTATATTTGTTACATTTAGAGTACTGCTCTTACCTTCCTTCAAATAACCCTCACAAGGCTAAGGAACACTAGAAAAGCAATTGTTTGATCATGATTGATATGAAAAGCTACAGACAGGAGACCCTAGTCACTTTAACAGTTGATCAATTGAGAGAGACGTGTAAAGCTAGGAATCTCACTGTAAAAGGCAAAACGGTTGAATTGATAGAAAAGATGCTAGAATACCAAAGTCTGAGGAGTGGGTCTGAAACCCCCACCACTGCAGCAAATGTGGAAAGTGTTGATGAGGATGATAACGTTTCTGAGGGTAACTCAAATGTTATGGATGAGTTAGATGAGGTAGAAGAGTCTCACAATGTAATCCCTGTTTTACCTCTTCCAGCTCATAGGCCTCAATCGGTGACCACAGGGACCCCATCAGGTCCAACATTAAGTCCTGAATTTGTCTCTTTAGAAAGAATGAGACTTGAGTTAGAATTTAAAAGAATCCAAGCTCAAACTGAAAGCAAGCATCACAAACTTCAACTCAGAGAAATGGAATTGAACCATGCACTTGAAATGAAAAAGTTGTCTCTTGAAACTGGTTCTCTCCCAGAGTCTTCTAGGTCTTTCAGTCCTAAGAGGCCTTGCATGCCCAAAGATGCAGTAAGTATGTATGAGGTTAAGCTTGATATTTTGGATTGGTTGGCTGCTTTTGAATATAACCATGGGATTCAAGACATTACAGGGAATCAGCTGATTCCTTTGCTTTTTCTAGGCTACCCCCTGTTGTAACTGATGTGGTAATGGAGTTGGGGGATATAGACAGAAAGGAGTATGAAACTGTGAAGCTAGCTTCGATAGCTAGATTTGGGAAGACCCCTTCTCAGTATATATAGACAGAAAGGAGTATGAAACTGTGAAGCTAGCTTTGATAGCTAGATTTGGGAAGACCCCTTCTCAGTATCTTAAGAGGTTTAGAACCCTCAAATAGCATGACGGTACCCTTTGGGCTACCTGGATGAATGAATGTTTGAAAACAAATTTAGATGGATGGGTTAAGGGTTACAGAGTGAACACTCATGAAGGTATGAGGAATCTGTTTATGTTGGAATCCATTTATGATGCCTGCTCTCCTGAGCTGAAACAGCACTTGGCTAACTCTAAGGAAAATGACCCCAAGAAGTTATCAAGGGCTGCTGATTTGTGGGTTGCCAACAGGTCTACTCACAAGGATTCTGGGGCAACTCAGAAGAAGGGTGAGGGAAAGCAGCACAAGTAAAATACCAAAGATAATTCTAATACTTCCACTCCAAAAGAGGGCCCCAAAAATAACAAGGGTAAGACACCAGGGAAACGAAATCAGGCTAATGTACCTCCTGGTGCCAAACCTGAAGGAGGTCAGAACAAACCCCGATTCATAAAGACGTTTGGAAAATGTTATGCTTGTGGATCAACTGACTATGTGAAAGGGGATCCCAGATGTAAGGGTAAACCTTCAGGGATCCACACTGTCTACTTAGCCTTCTTCCCAGAGGATGAAGTACCAATGGCAAGTGGAAACTTTCACTTACTGCCTGAAGAACCCATGAAAGTCTCAGTCAGTGTTTCTTTAGTATCCCTTTTCTGTGGGAACAGAACTTAGATGGCTACAATTCCATTCCAGATAATACTGAAGAGTATTACAAAGACGGTAGTCTTGTGAATGGTCAGGAGACCCCTGCCATCAGAGACACTGGGGCCAGAATTACTATAGTTGATGAATCATTTTTGAAGGTTGAGGATGTTGCTAAGGGACCCAAATTCCTAACTAAGCTTGCTGGAGGTCTTGTCCAAATGCTTCCACATTTACCAGCTCCCATCCAGTGAAATGACATGACTGTCAAGATACCTGTGAGTGTGCAGAGTGAAGTACCTGGGACAGTCCTGTTGGGGAATGACTTGGAGTTGTATCAAGCACCCCCAGGCCTCCCAGCAAAAGGAAACAGGAGCAGACTACGAAGGCCGGAGAGAGTACCTTAAGGGGCTCTCAAGAGGGGATTATAGAGGAAACTATAACTCCCAGTCCACAGGACTTACTGACTGCAATTTCAAAGAAGAAGGAGCAAAAGGGGAAACCTAAAACCTCCAGGAAGAAACCTGCCAGCACTCCTGTGCTACCAACAAAGACATCCCCGAGAGGACTGCCCAAGATCACACCTATGATCCCTCCACCAGCTGAGGCTGAGTGTGTGGAACAAACTGGAGTGGTCAAATCAGCTCCTGAGGAATCAGAGCTGGAAGAGGACCTTGCTCCTGTTGGAGATCTGGATCCTGCAGACCATCCTGAGCTGCAGTCTTTACTGGCAGAATGTGGACCCTGTAGGGCAGACTTCATCAGAGGTCAAAGAGATTGTCCTACTCTTGAAGGTCTTCGCTAACAGTCAGCTTCCCAACTGGATGGGCAAGAGCCAGGGAAGCATAGGTTGTACTGGGAAGATGGCCTCTTCTACAGTGAACCGACTGAGTCTATCCCAGGGCACTACAGAGACGTGTAGTGACTCTTGAAAGCAGACTCCTACAGTTAGACCACAAGATACCTTTGGCTGGTCACTTAAGTTTTAAGAAGACCAAGGAAAGGCTCTCTTTATACTTCTACGGGCCTAAGTTGGGGTCTGATGTAGATAAGTTCTGTAGGATCTGTCACATTTGCCAAACCTCTGGCAAGAGTGGAGCCAAGAATGTGGCACCCTTGCTGCCTCTCCCAGTGGTGGGAGTCCCTTTTGAGAGGGTAGGAATCAACATCGTTGGTCCCTTAGACCCTCCAACCTCTTCAGGAAACAGGTTTATCCTGGTTGTAGTAGACCATGCTACTAGGTATCCTGAATCAATACCTATGAGAACTGCTACAGTTCAGACTGTGGCTAAGGCCCTACTTGGTATTTTTTACCAGGGTAGGTTTTCCTAAGGAAGTTATCTCTGACAGGGGATCCAATTGTATGTCCTACTACATGCAGGCCATGTGGAAAAACTGGAGTAACTTACAAGTTCTCAACTGCCTACCATCCTCAAACAAATGGATTGGTATAGAGGTTCAACCGTACAATGAAGAGCATGATAGGTGCTTTAGAGGAACCCCTTAGAAGAAAGTTGGACCTTCTACTGCCATGCCTTCTATTTGATTATAGAGAAGTCCCTCAGATGGGGGTTGGATTTAGTCCCTTGGAACTTCTTTATGGACATCTAGTTAGATGCCCCTTGGCCCTGATTAAGGAGGGGTGGAGAGTGTTCCTTCCCCCAAGCCAGTGATAGTCACTGACTATGTGATAGGTCTCCAGAGGAGAATGTCACACATGATGGCAGAAACATCAGATAACTTGAAAGCAGGTCAGGCTCTTGTGAACCAACAGCATGACCAGAAGGCCAACATGGTTGAGTTTTCTCAAGACCAGCTAGTTCTAGTTATGGTACCTACAAGGCAGAGGGCCATACTGGACAAATGGATAGGACCCTTCAAGATTGTGGTTAAACTTGGAGGTCAACTTTCTGGTGGACTTAGACAATCCTAAGGAGGCTCCCACAGTCTTTCACACCAACCGTCTAAAAGCTTATATCTCAAGACCAGAAGTGGGAACTTTGGTTCTAGCTTCAGCTCAAGAGGAGGAGGAGAGTGAACCTCAATCGACCTACTCAGAGACCAGCCTTTAGATGAGAACATTGAAGGAGTTAATCTCTCTTCTAACTTGACCCCTGAACAACAGGATGAGTGCAAGTTTTTGTTAAATCAGTTTGCCTCCCTGTTTTCACTATCACCAGGCTTGACCCCTTTGGGGCCAGCATGATATTCACACTGGTGACTGTATACCTGTTAAAATCAGAGGTTACAGGATGTCAGATCATGTAAGATCCCCAATAAAGGAGGCGGTCAACGATATGCTTGATCTCGGAGTAATAGAGCCCTCTACCAGTCCATGGTCTAGTCCAGTTGTTCTAGTACCAAAGGCAGGATCCAAAGAGTTGAGATTCTGTGTGGACTATAGAGCTCTTAACCCAGTCACCAAGCCTGATGCCCACCCTTTACCAAGAACAGGTGAACTGGTGGAAAAACTTGGTTCAGCCAAGTGCCTCAGTACATTTGATCTCACTTCAGGCTATTGGCAAATAGCACTGACAGACCATGCCAAACTGCATTCTCAACCCCAGCAGGCCTCTCCCAGTTTAAGGTAATGCCTTTTGGAATGGAGAATGCACCTGCTACATAACCAAAGGGTGGCTAACCAGGTTCTGAATGGGATGGAGGACTTCTGCATGGCATACTTGGATGACATTTCAGTGTTCAGCTATAATTGGAAAGAACATGTTGAGGATATGTTGAGCAGACCCATCTGACGATAAATGCAAGTAAATGTCAAATTGGTCAGAGTAAAGTGGTCTACCTTGGACATGAGGTAGGAGGAGGTGAAATCAGGCTATTGCCTAGCAAAGTACAAGCTGTACAAAACGGGGCTACCCCTGCTACTCAAACCCAAGTGAGAGCCTTCCTCGGTTTCACTGGGTACTATAGGAACTTCGTAGACACTATGGGACCATAGCTTCCCCCTTGAATGTGGTCTCCTCTCCCAAATTCCCAAAAAAGGTTATGTGGAATGAGGAGTACAATCAAGCATTTGAAGGCCTAAAGAAAGCCCTTTGTGAAGCTCAAGTCCTAGGAGCTCCTGGCTATAACCAAACCTTCATTGTGCAGACAGATGCTTCAAATACAGGTATAGGTGCAGTTCTGAGTTAGCTGGATGGGAAAGGTAGGGAGCACCCCTTTTGTTTATCAGCAGGAAGCTGAAGGTACCCGAGACAAGGTGGGCAACATTGAAAGAGAATGTTTTGCTATTGTGTGGTCACTGAAGAAGTTTAGACCATACTTGTGTGGATCTACTTTTGTGATTCAGACTGACCAACAACCCTTAAGATGGTTGATGCAAATGAAAGGGGAAAACCATAAACTACTAGAATGGTTCATCAGCCTGCAAGGGTTTGATTTTACCATTGACCACAGCTGATGGTCTCTCCAGGATGTTTGACCGACTGGAATAAGGATATTCATCCAGGAGTGGATTAAATCTGTCCCTTTTCTGGGGGGTTGGGAGTGAGTGTTAGGGAGAATTCTCAAAATGTGCTAATATCTCATACCTTTTGAGACCCCCAGCAACTTTACTGGATTTCTAGGATTTTACCTGGGAAGAGTGTGAGCCTTTTTTTCCACTCTTCCATGTATTTTGATGTGTGTTTTACTTTTGTGTTCTTTGGTTATGGAGTTTTAAAACAACTCCACAGGCATCATTGTATTCTGTTTGTCAAACAGCACCTTCAGTGCTGTGGCACAGGGATGTCTTTCAGACTTCCCAAGGTTAAAATACCTTCTGTGGGACTGACTACCATCTCCCAGAGCATGTAAAGTTAAATTGACTTTACTAGTCTCTTTAAATTTACTGACCCCGCACACACTATCTTCATATAGAGTGCTGGAAGGGTTGTCTAGCTTTCCCTGAGTCAAAACACTGATGTAACAGTCAAATGTTACCCTTTCCTACTTTAAATGGCTGGTGGCAGTGGTTTAGATCAAACTACCATGATTTTTCCCGACCGCGAACAACAGTAGCTAAAAATCAGTTCAGCCATATCTTTCAATATGGCACCCAAGACCTATCTGTAAAAACAGACTACGGTCAACTTTTTTCACCATTTCTTTTAGGAAAGGTCCTTCTTGTGTTTGTCTCTGCGTGCCAAACCAGATTTGGTCCCTTTGGTCTGGCACCTGAGTGTCTGGGGTGGACAGGGTGTGAGGGAGGTGCCAGAAACTCCCTGTGCTTAGTCTCCTAGGAGACCTGAATGCACTCTGGCATGATTGGCCAGCTAGCTTTCCGGCAAGGACAGCCACTCTGCTGTGTGAGTGACAGCCAGGCTGGAATTAATGCGGGAAAGCCCTTTAAAAGCAGGTTTCTGAGACTAGGAAAGCAGAGTCGACCACTGGAACGAAAGAACCGATGACAAGCAGAAGGAAGAGGACTGCTGCAACTCTTGGACGACTGGTGAAGCCCTGCTGCAGGTCTGAATTGCCTGAAACTCCATCGACAGAGAAGCCATTCAAGGTTAACTTCTTCCCTTGAGTTTGGTGGGAACAACCAACTCGCAAGCCACCTGGACACCGTCGCACTCTGGTAAAATGTTCGACATCTTACCGACATCCTCCTTCTTGTCCCCTCGACTGAAGCTCAGGAACAGCGAGATCTGCTCGAACTGCCAGGAACAACTGCCTCAGCTACAGCTCTTCTTCAATACAAAGGTACTGTGCAAACGCGGTCCGGAAATCTTTTCGGCCATTGCGAAAATTTGTGGAACTTTCCCAACTTTGAAGGCTTGTCCTTCCCTAAACATTCGTCAAACTTTTCGCCTATGCAAATTATCTTAGAAACCGTGGCAAAGACTTAACTGTTTTCTACCAGAACTGTACTAGCCAATGCAAAGACTCTAAACCATTGACTTTGGGCCAGGCCTATGAACTCAATTGCTGGTTGTAGTTTACCGAAACCCTTTGCCCTGCCTATGCAAGTATTTGTGCTATTAATTCTTATAACTTTGTCCTTTTACCCCTTTTGAAAGTATCTGAAGTGCCATTTTGCTTCCACTTCAGGGGAGTTAAACGTGTTAATTTACTTATCGGTTGTGTGTTTGTGCTTTATTAGTGTGTGATATTGAGCTGCTCTTGCTAGTGTAATGTTTTCAAACTGACAATGTAAATAAATGTATATTCTTTTACCAAGAAAACTTCAGTAAACCAGGTTCGATTGACATCTGAGGGCTTACTCTCTAAGGTCATCAGTATTCCGAACGGCTTAAGGCAGGGTTGTATGCTGGCCCCTACGGTCTTTAATCTGTATGTAAGCGGTGCCCAAAAAGTTCTGGATAGTAAAGGTCTGGTAAGTCCTAAATTGAATAACATGTGTATTGACTGGATGGCTTATGCTGATGATTTTCTTCTTCTGGACAAAACCAAAATTGGTCTGCAAAGGCTACTACAAGCATTTGAAATATTTATAGATGATCTCAAGCTGAAAATAAACCCTGCAAAAACAGTTATTGTTCGGTTTGGTAAAAATAACAAAAGGGAGAATGCTTACACATGGTCTTGTGAAGGTAAGAGGATTAAGGCACAACCCTCATTTAAGTACTTGGGTTTTTACTTTTCTGGCCAGGACTCCTCCAGCCTAATAAAAAGTCAGCTAAGTCTGAAAGCAGACATAGCCATAAGACAGCTGAGGGCTATTGACAACAAATTTGGAAAATTTACGATGGTCCCGCTGAGGGAACTTTATACCAAAAAGGTCATACCACGCTTAACCTATGGGATTGAACTATTTACTAATGAACTGCATGCATATCTGACTGCTATTGAAGGAAAAATCTGGAGAGCTGTGTTATGGTTTCTGCCTAAATGCGTACCACTAGCTTTAATAAGATATGAACTAGGTCTGCACTCACTAGCTTCTTATGCGGTTTGGAAGAGACTTTGCCTTTGGAAAAAATGTAAAACTAGCAAGGATGAAACATTGTACAAACATGCTTATTGTGAATCTTTGAATCCTTTTATGAATGCACTAAAAGTTGAAAGTGAGACCTGTTTGAAAGAGCTGGGTCTATCCATGATCTCAATGTGCAACAAACCGGGCAAAGTAAAGTTCAGCTTAATGGGCTTTGATTGGCAAACAACGAAAGCTACAACTCTAGACTCAAAATTGTACAAATCTGCCTGTTCTACTTGGAAATGGCAAGCTGATATGGAAGGTTATCTGATTAAATACCCGAGCAAGAGGCTGCGCAGTGACTTCATGCGCTTTCGCTTTAACATCTTATCTACTAAACAAATACAATGTATTAGAAATCGTACAATTGAAGGTGATCCATGGTGCAGGTACTGCAAGACTGTTGATGTTGTTGAAACTCTCCAGCATATTTTATTGGTTTGCCCTTGTTTAAAGACTCAGAGGATAAAGTACTTCTCAAAATTTGTAGCCTCTATATATGAAGTGCATAGAGACTTCATATGGTATAGAATGCTGCATGATAATTGCATAAGTTTAAAAATATCTGTGACAACCTTTTTGAGAAATGTTTGTGACTTGAGTTAACCTGGGTAAAGATTTTACTTGTTTTGATCTATGCAGATATGAGTTAACCTGGGTAAAGATTGTACTTGTTTTTGACTTACGTGAATCAGGATCTGAGGATAATTCTCTCATTTGTGTTTTTTTTCTTACTTTGTTAATGTAATGTAAGTTTAATTTAATATGGAAATTTTGATGCAAAAGGATTAACCTGTACTCTATGTTTGGTACTTTTATGCATTTCTTTTAAACTTTTTGTATAATCATTGTTTGATAAATTTCGTGATACTGTTCACTGCATTTTGTGATATTGTAAAGGTTTGTAAATAAACCAAAGCAATAAAAAAAAAAAAAAAAAAAACCTTGAGTAAGTGTATATTTGAATCACTGTATTTGTTGGTCCTTTGTGTAACTTGTTCTACTGCTCACTTTACTCTTGATACAAGTCTGGCTGCTCAGCCATTGCTACTACTTTCCTGTGTAGTACAGGCTTGTAACAAAGGTGAAATTGTACTTACACTTGTAGTCTTAATTGTGTGTAGTGTTCCCAAAGGGTACTGCACATGATTCTGCCTAACAATGGGCTGCTCAATCCAGCCACAATTATCCTGGGCAGGAGAGTGAATTTGGTGGGTTAAGGATGTAAGGAGCAGGCTCAGAGATGGTCTTGTGCCTTCCTTCTGAAGGAGTGACCTGCCAAGGCTCACATTAAGGTTGGAGGAAACCCACCACAAAGTATCAGGTATTGCATTGTTGTCCTGATAGAATTTTGTTAGAATTTAACTAGGATTAAGGTCCCCTGTCTCATAGAAACCGACTGTCTTAGTGTATGGGCCTGGCCAGTACCCTGTTAGGGGAGTTCGTATGCTCTGATACGGTTTAGAACACAGAGGGAACAAAGCATATTTTTGGCCCCTTCATGGGGAGGTCTGATGATAGTAAAATTACTTCTGAACCACAGCTCCAGTGGGTTCAGAATTGCCCACGATAAATATACTTCAGAACTTCTCAATTGAGGTATCTATAAGGTGGAATCTCCTCAGAATTTGGATGAAATTCACCAGTTTACCCTAATGTTACAAAGCGCCAGATTGATCCATCTTGCATAGAGAAGATATTTAATTTCAGGAGCTTTGGTACAGAGGCAAGGGGAGTTAGCCCAAGTAAGCAGGGTAAGGAAAATCCAGGACAGCTGAAAATACTCTTCTGGAATGTCACAGGGCAATGCAGATTGACAATGTTTCACCACACAACACCATCACTGCTGTTACTAAGATACCTGGGCCACTGACTAATTTCCCAAGGGAGGGAAACATCCTTCTCAGTTGATGCTACAAGGGTGTGCCCAGTGAGGAGCTTGCAATCACTCCATGATGTATTCCCCTTCTCTCTCTCCTGACATTAGACATTTGTGACTAGTCGGGGCAAATATTCTGTCACTCAAGTTAGTGTTTAAAATGCTGAGGTCAACAGAACAGAGTGATTGTATTGTGGCTGCAGTGATGAGAAAAGTTAAGTGTTGGTGACATTTTTCAGTGCCTCATGAGGACACCTGAACAACAGCCTCCAGAGTGTGATATATATGATGAGGCTTTCGCTCATACCCAAAACGCGACGCTTTCTGATGCCCTCAAGAAATCAAGCTGTATTTAATGTATTTTATCATCAATTTACAGGAGAGTTCATAGCATTAATGTAAGCACCCTCGCAAATGTATCCACTTGTGGATGCTTCATTTCTCCAGATTCTATAGTTTATATGACCATATATTTGCCAACCTAATGAGATGGCAATATGTTCTGGATCTACAAATTGCCAACAAACAGGAGAGAATAAGAGTTTTACATGCGATTTCGCTAGCGCGAGCAGAGTACACAGGGAGTTTCACACGCAATTTGGCAGTGTGTGCCCTCACGGGTGTGCCCTCCCTCCCCAAGCCCCGCAGGCAGCCCATCACCACAAACCATGCCCTGCAGGCAGCCCACACCACAGGGGACCACCCCACACCCCTGGCCATGACCTGCAGGCAGCCCATCACCTCATACCATGCCCGCAGGCGGGCCACATGGCACCATGTACTTGGGAGCCCTGACACATGTCCCCCACCCCACCCCCAGTAATGGGCACCTGCCAGCAGGCCCCGACTCATGTCCCCCACCACACCCACAAACACACCCACCATTGACGGGCACCTGCCAGCAGCCCCCGACTCATGTCCCCCAACCCATGCACCCACCATTGACGGGCACCTGCCAGCAGGCCCCGACTCATGTCTCCCAACCCACCCACCCACCATTGATGGGCACCTGCCAGCAGGCCCCAACTCATGTCGCCCACCCCACCCCCAGTGATGGGCACCGGCCAGCAGGCCCAACACATGGCCCACCAAACAACATTTCCTAACAAAACAGACCCATGGCCCTAATGCCAACCCAAATCCCTCCTACCCCCCAGTACAAGCACGCAACCATCCACTGCACTAACTCCCAAATTACCCATGTCATGAGAGTCTTAAAAGAACGACCATGGCCATGGCCATGCATACATGTACAACAGAGCCACACGTGGCAACACATGACTGAGGCAATGCTCATAGAGACATGCACAAAACCAATGAGAGTACACAACACCAATAATGAAGATATATGAAATGTATTCAAAAACGTAATGAAATAACATAATAAAAATTCAAACTTGCAAATTAAGAAATAATGAAAGCAAAAAAAATAAAAATAGAAAAATACAATGTAAAACAAAAATCCAGAACAGGAAAAAAGAGAAGTGGCCCATTGCCAATGTCCATATAAAGTACATAAAAAAATGTAAAAAACCATTGATCCATGGGATGTCTAAAGAACGAAAGTATGTACAAGTCCGGAACTATATATAATAAAAGTCCAAAGGGTCCATGATCCCCAAACAAAGGAAACAAAAGGAAACCTACAAAAAAGTCCTATGAATAAAAAACTATATACATAAGTGGAGCAAAGTCCACGAACTCCAAAAAAAAAGATAAAACAAAGGAAACCTAACCCTAAAGGACTATGTACAAAGGCGGCTGGCAAGTCCTATGGCTCACTTTTTGATGTTCTGGGCCAGGGCATCATCGAACTCCACGTCGATGTTCCAGAGGCGGGCCTCTTCCCTGGCCTTGAAGCACTCAGCCCACCTCAATCCCTGTGCATGGATTTCTCCCCCCTGACCATAGTGAGCCGTGCCTCCTCCGCCCGCCTCCGCTCCGCATCTATCTGCTGGCCCAACTGCTGCCACACGGAAGACACTCCCAATCCAGGATCCTCCTGCCCTCCGGCTGATGCCTGCCCCTGTGGTGTTGATGGCCCCGAGCCATCATTGCTCTCACCCTGAGCCTGCTGCTGCGTGCATGTGCCCTGCCTGTCGACGCCTGCACATCCTCCTCTTGCTGGGGTCCAGTTGGTGGGGTGGCCACCCCTGCTGGACCTCCGACTCCCGACTGTGGCAGGGATGTGTCCTCCACCAGCCTGGCCGCTGGCTCAGGGGCAGCTCCACAGGGTGCTCAGGTGATACTTGGGCAGGAAGATGGCACAGAGGATGACTGGCACATAGGGGGTTCAGTTGAGGATGGGGGGGGTCGCAAGACGATCCAGCACACGGAGGAACCCAGCGCCGGTGACCTGTCCTAGTAGGCTGATGTGGCCAATAAGGTATTCAAAATGACGTGAATTGTCCTTACGAGAACTCTGCACATCATCCCAAATACCACATTGGTACAACACCACCCCAGCTAGGACAGGCTCAATCCGGTCACGGATTCCCATGTTCGCAGGGAGAGGAAGGCCAGTTGTTCACACATCCCCTCCCTGAAAACTGGTCTGGAGGAAGGCATCCCTGCTGGTGTGGGATGATGCAGTCACAGGATCGGGGACAGGATTACACACAGGCACCTCCGCGGTGACCTGTGCTGCCTCCTGCCCCTGGACTACACCACTTGCACCAGTGGAATCCCCCCTCCAGGTTTCATGCGTGGGCCTTCCACGGCCTCCTCCCCAACCGAACCCCCCCATCAAACTAAATTAAACCATGCCATGCCATCTTCCTCCATAGGCCCCTGTGGGGGCTCAGTTGCCCTTACTGCTGCCGAGGAGTCCACCTCCAAACGCCGCCTCTGGGATGTACCCTCGGAAGCTGCGGCCACGGACGCAGCACCAGAGTCCTCACTCCCCAAAGAGATGACAACCTGGGAGGGGAGCTGGGCCCTTCGTCTCCAGTTGGCGGTGGGATCCCTGCCGATGTGCTCCACAGCACCGTCTCTGCCCTCTTCATCAGTTGACGCTGCAGACAGGGAGAGACAGAACACAGGCATCAGGGCACTGTACAATGTTTGTATACACACATGACAGTTGCAAATGAGTGGCATTGTCAAACTTCACAGATGGCATCACACTCCCCAACACACATCATTTGAACCCACACACATGCACAGATTAACAGGAATGGTGCATCAGGCAGCAGCATCCATAAACATACAACAGCATGAACATCCAAAGGTCAGCCAGACGTCACAAGCAACACGGGGAGTGCCAAACACATGCACAGACGCCTCCAGACAGACATGCATCTGTACATCTCCACCACCTGTCACAGTGCAATCATCGGCAACTATGTCACATCTGCCAATCGGGTTTCTACATGTCTGTGTCACATGCATCCATGGCGTATCACTGTTGCACACATGTCAAATACACACACGCAAATGTATGCCGTGCACGTACATGAAGGTGGAACCAGCATCCATGTGTCACACCCCAACCATGCCATAGTACATACACAGAAATACTAACATGTGTGCATCTCCACATGCAGTTGTGCATCATGCTTTGGAACACATACACCATTGATGTGCATCACACATGACAGGACTCACATGCAGCATGGTCATGTCCCTGCACATACACATCCATACATGGCCCTTTTCAGACATGTGTCTAAGCTGCACACTCCTGGCACACCTCAACATGCACTGCATCCAATAGGTATGCATGGACACTTATCGCTCGACTGCGGACTGGTCTCCCTCTCGAGGACCTGGCGGTGAAGCGCTGGGTTAGTGCGTTCCAGGACCCTCATGTCATTGGTGGTAAGGTGGACCTGGTGCCTCACTGAACCCGCTGCTTCCAAGAGGCGCCAGGCCTTCCTGAGGGTCCTGGACCTGAAGTCCTCCCAGCGCTTACGGACATGTTGTAGGTCGCAGGTTGCCACCTCTCTGCGTTGATGGCAACCACGATGTCCAGCAAGATCCTCTCCCATCCATCCTTGTCAGCGCGTCTTCTTCCGTAGAGGGCACTATAATGCACCAGGACTTGCTCCACCAGGATGCCAACCTCTCCTGCTGTGAAGCTGGCAGCCCTCTGCCTCTCTGTCTGGGGGTTGCCAGTGGTGTCTGATGGTGATTTCCCCAACATGGCAACCCCCGAGGCAGGTGTAGGTGGGCAACTGGGTCCTGGTGCTGGGCTGTGGAGCAATGGAACTTCAGTCGGGAGTCTTCTGGTCCAGCAGGGGTGGTCACAGCAATTGGACCCCTGCAGATGGCTGACGTGCAGGCACCAAATAGCAGGGCATGTGGCCAGCAGGCAGCGGCAGATGGCTGGTGGGAGTTGGCCCAGGGATCTGGGGGGAAGAAAAATGGCCTTCTGGGCAGGAGCGTGGTCTTCCGTGTGTTGTCGCATGGCCAGCTTGATACGGAGTGATTTGGCATGTAAAAAAACAGCACGTCAGCATGTAATTTGAGGAAATGCCCTTAGCGCGTAAGCGCGTATGTGAAGTAACATGCACAGGCGTTTCCCTCGGCACGGGTGCATAGTGATTCAGCATGTGAAAAAACAGCATGCGTGTTAATGCATGTAATTCGAGGAAAGGGCCTAAGCTCGTAAGTGACATGACGCAAGCGGGCGTTTCCCTTAGCACAGTTTAAAGCTGATCAGGGCCAGCAGTTCACTGTACGTGCCTTTCGTGGAGACCGACACGTGTGTTGCTACTTCTGGTTGTTTCACGCGCCATCACTACTTCACAGCGGATCAAGGACGTATCTCTTCTTTTGGTGGGGGTATTGGCTACGCCTGTTTTTCATTACCACAATAGTCAGATGGTGAGTCGCGCACGCTATTTTTACCACTGCCGGTCCCCCTGTGTATCACTTACCCATTTTTGAGGTCATAGTAGCCTGCGTGTCCCACGCGTACGTGTTTTTTGTGTCCCTTGGTGCCACTGCGTACTGTGAGAGGTTGATTCCACACACGTGGGCTAATGAGGGGTTGTGTGCACAGTTTTACTGCAGTTTTGGGGTGCCTGAACATTGCGTGACCCATCACTTCATCACCGGGGTCACATACAGCCTTGCAGGCAACACAGGGGTGCTTTTAACATCTAGTATCCCACCCCCTTCACCCCAATTGCCCAGGACAATTGTCGTGTACACCTCCCATTGGCACTACTACAATGATCCTGCACACTACTGGGGGTGCATATAGTAGCTGCCCACCAGAGCGGTCAAGGGAGCAGAAGCGTGACTTGGGCACTCCGAATGTGCGCTCCACTATTCCCCTGGTTGCAATATGGGCTGCGTTGTATCTTACCTGGGGTGGTGTGGTGGGGTTTCTATATTGGCATCATGTGGTTGCTCAGAGGGTAGGCACTGCCCCCTGGGGAGGTGAGGAAGGTTGTCATTAGTTGGGTTTGTGTATTTGTCTGTGTGTGACATGCATGCATGTGCACAGACCTTTGGACTTACCAATGAGCCATGTGTTGCCATGCTTCCCAGCTTCCAGGTCCCGGCTCAGGGCGGACATTCTGTATATGAAACTGTCATGGTTAGACCCAGGATAGTTTGCATAGACAGAGGTGATAATTCCATGGGCATCGCATACAACCTGTATGTTGATGGAATGCCAGTGCTTGCGGTTTCGATAGATGTGCTCAGTGGCCCTAGGTGGACGTAGGGCCACATGGGTGCAATCTGTGGCACCGAGCACTTTGGGGAAGTGTGCCACCCTGTAAAAGTCCTGGACCACGGCCTGCCTTTCTGCAGGTGTTCTGGGCATGTATATGTGCCTGCAGACTGAGGGGCACGTAGTCATGATTTCCAACACCTGGTGTAGGCAGCGTGACTGCGTAGCCTGTGAGACGCTCCCAACTATGGCAGTTGTCCACTGAAATGACCCAGTGGCCAAAAAATGCAGGACATTAAGCACCTTTTCCAAGGGGCTCAGTGCTTGGGAGCACAAGGTGGGTGATGTGAGGTCATCCTCCCACTCAGTGACCAGGTCTAGGATGATATGAGGTGGAAACCTATACCTGCCATAGATCTGGTCATCAGGCATCCCAAAAAGGCTGGTCCTGGGCAAAGAAAATCTGGGGCCTGGCTATTCTCCTCCTTCTGCGGTGCCCCACGATCAGTGCTGCGAGAAATGGGACATTCATCGTAGCTGTATATACATGTTTGTTGTTTTCACACACTTTTTTACTGCACGGGGATGCTTCCGCCTGCATTCTTGTGGGAGATGTGTTTATGCCTGTGCGTGTCTTTTGGCGTGTGCGGGTTTCCTATATTCGATTCCATGAATACGTGTTGTTCGTGCGCATGTGGGTGTACCGTGTATTTCCCAGCAGTACTTCCCCAGTTACGCCTTCATTTTCACGCGTTGTTCCCCATTCCGCGTGTTCCGCCACTTTTTGGTGTGTGCGCTACACGTTGTGTGCTTTTGCTGTGCGCGTCACACACGGCGTTCGGGATGTTGAAGTGACGTGTGCGCCCGTGTGCGCCACCCACAGATTTGGCGCACATCCTGGGTAGAACACACACAGGGCCTTTCATGAATCACACGTGTGCACATGCGCTTGCTTTTTCTCTCTTGCGCCAGATTGCGCCACATATTTCAGCGCACATTTGTTCCATGAATCGGCCCCACAATGTTTAAAAAAATATTCAAATTCAATTAAAATATGAGAACTGCTTACTTGAAGTGTTACTTTGTTCAATGTTTAAATATGTTCTATGTGCAGTATGGAAGTTTTCTGAAAATGTGTACATTGTATTGAGCCATTAAGCCATGGACGTTTATTTCCTTTTTTATATAGTAGGTTTTAGAAAATTGTCATTAGCTTCTTAGGTGTTTAGGTGGCCAAAAAAAGGATGCACACCAAATTATAAAAGGTTTGTAATGGCTATGTAGATATCATTTTTATATTTTGGAATGCATTTTCATATTATAAAAAAAGTATTGCACACTGCACATCTGTCCCAATAGAAATTTAAATAATAACAATTCCTAGTTTAACATTTTTAAATATTATGGGTACATTTTGAAATGTCATTATGAACTTCATATGGGTGTAGGTGGCCAAACTAAGGACACACACAGATTTTACAAGAGGTATTGAAATGACATTTGTTAGGTTATTAGTGCAGTTTCTGGTAGGTTTTAATATGCTTGCACACACAAAGGTTTTTATTGTCTACCTATGATTTGAAATATTGCTATGACTATACTTTAAAAATATGTATACTCAAAATAATGTTCCACTGTTGGCATGCCTTTGTTTATTTATTAGTGAAACTGAAGACATAGTTAGGTTATATGTCTTGGTTTCCTGGTAAAGGTTGCATAAATGAATCTGTTCATTTGTCATTTAATATTAAATAATGTTTGTACAGTATTGAAACATATCTCCATTGTAGTGAAATGCCTTTATAGGTGCAAACACTATTGAGACTGTGGCCAATTCTTTTTAGAATTTGCTGATAAAAAGACCCAGCTTGTAGTTACCTAAATGGTTAGTATAGTTTAGGTAATCAGACTGCATTTTTTCCTATACTACATTGTAGCAACCCTACCTTTTCCAATGTGTTATTTTGTCAAGGTGTTTGTTTGATAAAATGTTTATTTTATAACATTAACTGTTTATTTCACATGTTTTATAGATATACTTGTAGAAAGTGAGATAGTGTATAATTTGTATATGCATATATTATTTTGAAATTGTTTTTTCATTGTGTTTTAGTTCAAAATTGGACTTTTCACACGTCAATCACAGCAAAAATAAATACAAAACATGAATGCATTATTAATCAGTCAAACACGTTAACTCAATAGCAATACTTAAAGTCCAACACATTTCCCAGAAAATCTAAAACTGCTGATTCTTAGCAATACTAAATCTCTAGCACATTTCCCCAAAAATCTAAAACTCTTACTAGAATCAAAATTGTATTTGTTTTTACTATCCTAATCAAAATTCATCACTGCCTGAGAAGCAGTCAAACCAAATAGGTTTCTCTCTCTCTGTAGGGGTAATAGTCAAGGGTAATTTCAACCTCAGGATTTTAAAACAGAAGTCGCTGGAAGAATGTTTCTTTAAGAATGGCGACAGTACATTTCAATTTTTAACTGATGAACTAAAATGTTCATTGAAACAACAATAAACCATTTACTCTGACCTCAACTCAATACATGCATATCTATACAACTTCTTTTTGGATTTATTGGGATTACTTGACAGCTCCTCGGTTGACAGATCTATTTTTAGCAACAGTTTTCTATAAGATCGCCCCCATTGCTCCAATACTCTACATGACCCCTTTCCCAGCATAGAATTAAGATGGACAAAGAAAGAAGCAGTCAGGGGCACCAAAGTCTTGACATATAGTTGTAAACAACCACAATCTATAAAGGTCTAGACTGGGAGTTGACCCAGTTTGTGCAGCACACAAGGCAATGGTACCGCTTGCGGGAAACGGAAGACTTTCTTCCACAACAATGCTATCAACTTTGCCCCTTAAATTCCCAATCCTGGGCTTCTGCACCAAAATTCAATCTTGGGAGGATTTTTTGCTGGTATAATTTGATCAACGGCAATGCCGAGAATCTTACAAATTTGTAATAAAATTGCTTCAGCCGGGATGCTGCTGCCACAACATTATTGCTTTGTGGTCACTCATGGGACCCGACTTTCCTCTAGAAGCATAAATAACAGACCCCCAGGTATTTAAAATGATTAGCTTCTTCCATATTCATGCCGTTCAGGGACCATTTTCAATATTTTCAATTTTGAGCGCTGCGCATTCAGCACCAGAATTTTAGATTCAGCGATTTTGATAGTGAGGTCAAGGTTCCCTAATAAGACAGAAATACTTTGCATAGCCTGCTGGAGGCCAATCGGTGTCATGTCGCAGATAAGCATGTTGTCCGCGTAATTCAGGTATTGGAGTTTTACTCACGCCAGAACTGGGGGCTTTGTCCTTACCATTTCCCAACAGTGACCCTGTACTTTATATAAACATGTAAAGAAAGGGCGCAAGGACGCACCCCTGACGTAGATCTCAATTGGTATCAATCCAGACCGATACGGACCCATAGGAATCTAGTCTCATTTTTATTTTAGTCCCTAAATTTAGGGTTTACAGCATATTAATTAAGGGTTGAGGGCACACATTAGCATCAAGCTTTGCCCAAAGAACTGCCCTATTGACAAGAACAAATGCTTTCGAAATGTCAAGGAAGGCCTGAAAAACCGGCCTCCGAACTCTTTTGCCAGAGCTGCTGTCACGCCCCGATGTATTTTGAACACACCTCACAAAACACACTCTCCCCTGAGGACTTGCCAGCAAGGATTGGGACAAGGTCAACGACGCAGAGTTTTGCCATCTCAACACTGGTTTCCATTCAATCGATGGCAGTTGCCATGGAGACGCGCTACGAGCATTCTACAGCGTCTCCGTTGCCGGCAACTAAAAGCTCCTCCTCAACGTGCTCGATCACGTGACGGTTGACGGAGTCATGTGATCACCAGTCAGCGTTTAAAAGGGACGCGCTGACTACCTTCGACGCTTCACAGCTGATCCTGTTGGGCGTACTACGGATTTCGAACTAGTTGTGCTACTGGACCTCGGATTGAACTTTGGACTCTGATTTGGCTTTTTCCCTCTCGGTATAGTTGTTTTGGAACTTTGCCTCTACTGGATTTGACCATTGTTCTGTCCCTGGATTGCTATCGGATTATCCATTGTCATGAACTATGTTCTTGGACCACTCTGATTGATCTACGTTCCTGTCTTCCACGTCAGGTGGTGATTTAATCCATCCCGTCATCCTTGCTGGCTGCTTCTGACACATTTCCTTTATTAAGTCCTGACCAACTTCGCAGGGTAAGCCTTGTTCCAGATTTATTATAGTCACCTGCAAACTTGGGGTTCTTTGTTTTGACCTAATCACGTGTTTTCCTTACAGCGGTCATCAGGGGCACCTTCCGGCATCTACAGGCATTCCTTGTTGCGACTGACGAAGATCACCACCTGTGGCCTCAAAGATCGCTCGGTGCAGTAACTTTCCTATCTGCCCGAGTGGTACTTGGGGACAGAGGTTCCATCGGCTACACGACCAGCAAGTCTTGACAGACTGTGAAGCCATTTTTTTGGTCGTTCAGACGATGGAACCTACTGCCGGGGACCCTGTGGCTGCTTTAATGCAAGCTGTTGCATCCCTTAGAACCGAAGTAGCGGCTGCTACTACCGCGATACATCATCGTTTAGACAATATCCAAAGTACCCGCAACCCTCTACCGGCAGATGCTGAATTCGGGTATTTGGCAACACCCCCACCAGTTCCCACTATACCTGCTACCCCACCTACTCCTGTGGTGTTACCTACACAGTTTCCATTGGCACCTCCAGAGAAATTTCAGGGTGATCCTAGAAAATATCGCACTTTCATTAATCAGTGCAAACTTCATTTTCTTTGCCGACCACTAGTGTTCCATGATTCCACTACAAAGGCAGCCTTTTTGTTATCCCATTTGACCCGGGTTGCAGCTACCTGGGCTAATCCTTTTCTTGAGAATAACCATCCAGCCCTTTATGATTTTGATCTTTTGGTAAGTGAATTGCCCAAAGTTTTTGACATTCCTGATGCATATCCTGAACTAGTAGATTTAGTTCTTCAAGTAGACGCTCGAAAGACTGAACGTCGGGCGGAATCTGGCTTCTCAGGCAAATCCTTACCTTCTCCACCGGATAGTACAAGTGAACCCATGCAAATAGGTGGTCTACGAAGTCCCATCACTCAGACCGAAAGGGAGCGTCGGAGAACCGACAATGCATGCTTCTACTGTGGACTCAGTGGTAATTTTGTCAAAGAATGCCCAAGACGCCCAAAAAACAAATCCTCGGGTTTTCAGAAAGCTCGTCCTTGAATATGGGGGACAAGACGATCTTGATTCATAACCCCAGAGTTCCTACTTTTGGCCCAATAAGACCAGTGGTCGTTCAGGCAGTTCTTCAGCCAGATAGGGATTGTTCACACACAGTACATATAGTAATTGATTCAGGGGCCACTGGTTGTTTTATTGATATACCTTTGGCCAAAACATTGAACCTTCCTTTAATAACCAAGGCACATCCCGAACCAGTTCAAACAGTGGACGGTTCCTCTCTCGCTTCTGGTCCAATTAAACAACAAACTGCCCAGATGGACGTAGTAATTCAGGGAAACCATAAAGAACAATTGTCTTTTGATTTGATATCCACACCACAGTTTGGAATAATCCTAGGTCTTCCCTGGTTGAAAAAACATAATCCCCTCATAGACTGGGGTACAGGACAAGTTTCGTTTGAATCGGATATTTGCCAACATTTTTGTCTATCGGAAGGTGAAGCAAACAATCCTGCAAGAGCACTTGGGGCCCTACATTTAGCTCCTGATGAGGAGAACGGTACATTTGAAACAGCTCATACAGTGGGCGCCACATTGTCAGGGGTACCCCCAGAATATCATGACTTTCATTCGGTATTTGATAAAACATCAGCGGAGATACTGCCTCCTCACAGACCGTATGATTGTTCTATTGAACTAATCGATGGGGCATCGCTCCCCAAGGGACGCATATATTCATTATCACCATCTGAAGAAACGTCCCTTAAAGAATATATACATCATGCACTACAGTTAGGACATATCAGGCCTTCCTCATCACCCGTTGCCAGTCCCATTTTCTTTGTTCCTAAAAAAGAAGGCGATCTCCGTCCCTGTATAGACTATAGACGCCTGAATGCAATCACCATTAAGAATCGTTATCCTATTCCACTCATCTCTACCTTGTTGGACAAGTTAACCAAGGCCTCCATCTATACCAAGTTGGACCTCAGGGGAGCATATAATTTGGTTCGTATGCGACCAGGAGATGAGTGGAAGACTGCATTCTGTTCTCGCCAAGGACTATATGAATACTTGGTGATGCCTTTTGGCCTTTGTAATGCCCCAGCCATTTTCCAACGACTGGTAAATGATATATTCAGTGATATTCTGGATGTTTATGTCGTAGCGTATTTGGACGACATATTGATATTCTCTCAAACATTAGCTGAACATGTCATTCATGTTAGAGAAGTACTCACAAGACTTAAGAAGAATTCCCTTTACGCTAAACCCGAGAAATGTCTGTTTCATACAGCCGAAGTCGAGTTTCTGGGTTTTCATATTTCACCGGGGGGATTAACAATGAATCAATCCAAAGTTCGAGCCATCACAAATTGGCCAGTACCTGTTAATCTGAAACAACTGCAGTCTTTCCTAGGGTTCGCAAACTTTTATCGAAGATTCATTGCGAATTTTTCCTCCATGGTCGCACCATTAACTGCACTGACCAGTCCGTCAGTACCGTTTCTCTGGACTGATGCACATCAAACAGCTTTTGACTCCCTTAAAACCTCGTTCACCACGGCTCCAGTTCTACAGCACCCAGACCCAGAGCTTCCGTATATAGTAGAAGCAGATGCTTCTTCCTTTGCTTTAGGGGCCGTTCTATCCCAGCCTTGTCCTACTACCGGAGCATTACACCCGGTGGCCTATCATTCCAGGAAGTTCACACCTACTGAAATTCATTATACGGTCACTGAAAAGGAACTATTGGCCATTAGAGACGCATTGTTGGTATGGAGACACCATCTTTTGGGAGCAAGACATCAGGCTATCGTCTACACAGACCATAAAAATTTACAAGATCTAGCATCCCTGAAATGTGTCAATAGTAGGCAAGTTCGTTGGCACCTTTTTTTTTCTGCATACGATTTCATCGTCAAACACAGACCTGGTTTGTCTCATGGTAAAGCTGATGCTTTGTCCCGTTCACCTGGGGGGATACCTCTCCCTTCATATCCTGATACTCTGCTAGGGAAAGGCCATATTGTTTGTACCTGTACTCCATCTCCTCCTATGTTAAAGGTCATACGCCAATGGGTTATACAACATCCTCAAGTATTGGATGATTGGGATACTGTTATGCAGGATGGATTGCCTTTCGTTCAAGGAAAATTGTTTCTCCCTACCAGTGACTCTCGTAACCAAGCCTTAGAATGGTCACATAATGCTCCAATCAATGGTCATCCAGGTCAGCGACGTACTCTAGACTTGTTGAAACGCTGGTGTTGGTGGCCATCGATGCAACGAGATGTGGAGACATACGTCAACACCTGTTCTATATGTGCACAATGCAAGACCCGGAAAGGTCGTCCATTAGGGTTGTTACATCCTTTGCCCATACCCCCGAAACCATGGCATACAGTATCCATGGACCTGATAACTGATCTACCGCGAGTACGAGGCTATGACACAATTTGGGTGGTTGTTGATTCATATACAAAAATGGCCCGTTTCCTACCATGTAAAGGCATTCCTACTGCTCCCTCATTAGCCCGTATGTTTTTTGAATCAGTTTTTTGTCTGTTCGGGTTACCGAATGTCATTGTATCAGACAGGGGATCCCAATTCACCTCACGCTTCTGGTTGGCCCTTACCAAACTGCTAGGTATAGATGCTCGTTTTTCATCGGCATATCATCCCGAAAGCGATGGGCAAACTGAGAGAGTTAACCAGGTCCTGGAGCAGTTTTTGAGGTGTCTAACTTTGCAATTCCAGAACACCTGGTTAGACTCTCTTCACTTTGCAGAATTTGCCTACAACAACGCCCTGCATTCAGCCACTGGTTTTTCTCCGTTTTTTTCACTCTATGGCCAACATCCTCGTACTTTGCCCTTTCCTGACTTGAATCCTGTCAATGTCCCTGTATCAAGTATCAGTACCCCTGCGGCAAATGATTGTGTCAGAGATCTCGCATCCGTTCATGCACAAACCCTTGTCCATCTCCAAGAGGCCCAGGCGTCTATGAGTGCTGCCGCTAACAAAAAAAGAAAAGAGGCCCCGTCATATAAACCAGGCGAACGGGTTTGGTTGTCTACACGGCATCTCCACATACCGGGGTGTCGTAAACTGCTGCCCCATTTCGTCGGCCCGTATAAGGTTTCTAAAGTTCTGAACCCGGTGGTCTATAGACTAGCCGTCCCCACTTCTTGGAAGTTACACCCCGTTTTTCACACTTCTCTCCTTAAACCTTGTACTGTTGATACACGCATTTCTTCTGCCCCTGGCCCTGTTCCTGTGGTTTCTCAGGAGGAATATGAAGTGAGCTCTATTCTGGGATCCCGGATAGTCAGGGGAAAGTTACAGTATTTGGTGGACTGGTTGGGTTACGGTCCTGAGGAGAGGTCCTGGGTCCCGTTCTCTGATGTCCATGCCCCGTTATTGGTGTCTAGGTTCCATCGGGAAAACCCTTCCAGCCCACGGGGTCGTGGGCCTTTGAGGGGGGGCTCTGTCACGCCCCGATGTATTTTGAACAGACCTCACAAAACACACTCTCCCCTGAAGACTTGCCAGCAAGGATTGGGACAAGGTCAACGACGCAGAGTTTTGCCATCTCAACACTGGTTTCCATTCAATCGATGGCAGTTGCCATGGAGACGCGCTACGAGCATTCTACAGCGTCTCCGTTGCCGGCAACTAAAAGCTCCTCCTCAACGTGCTCGATCACGTGACGGTTGACGGAGTCATGTGATCACCAGTCAGCGTTTAAAAGGGACGCGCTGACTACCTTCGACGCTTCACAGCTGATCCTGTTGGGCGTGCTACGGATTTCGAACTAGTTGTGCTACTGGACCTCGGATTGAACTTTGGACTCTGATTTGGCTTTTTCCCTCTCGGTATAGTTGTTTTGGAACTTTGCCTCTACTGGATTTGACCATTGTTCTGTCCCTGGATTGCTATCAGATTATCCATTGTCATGAACTATGTTCTTGGACCACTCTGATTGATCTACGTTCCTGTCTTCCACGTCAGGTGGTGATTTAATCCATCCCGTCATCCTTGCTGGCTGCTTCTGACACATTTCCTTTATTAAGTCCTGACCAACTTCGCAGGGTAAGCCTTGTTCCAGATTTATTATAGTCACCTGCAAACTTGGGGTTCGTGGTTTTGACCTAATCACGTGTTTTCCTTACAGCGGTCATCAGGGGCACCTTCCGGCATCTACAGGCATTCCTTGTTGCGACTGACGAAGATCACCACCTGTGGCCTCAAAGATCGCTCGGTGCAGTAACTTTCCTATCTGCCCGAGTGGTACTTGGGGACAGAGGTTCCATCGGCTACACGACCAGCAAGTCTTGACAGCTGCCAAGAGATTAAAAAAAAGTGGTTTAACGATGACCACACTCCCTTTTTAAAACCGTTCTGGCAGAGATCCAAGCTATTTGACCCTGCAACCCATGATTGAAGTTCCTTCAGCAGTAACCTGGCGAATATTTTGTTAGACGCATCCAGCAATGATATTGGCCTGTACTGCAAGGGCGACAGATGGTCTTCTCCTTTAAAAATGAGAACAATCAGGGCTGCACCCCATGACCCTGGAAATTCCCAATGTATTAGCATATTCTGAAACAATTGGGACAATATGCCTGCCCAGAGTGAGGGATTAGCTTTGAATGTCAAATTCGACAACCCATCCGGACCTGGTGCATTAGACTTTTTACTGGGCTTAATCAAAAGCAGGATATCATTCTCAACCCATGAGACATCTCCTTCCCACTTGTTACAACGGTGCAACTGCTGCACAGACAAGCCATCCTTGTAGTATAACTCCTTGAATTGCTGTACCCAATCATCTTCCAGGATAGCTTGTATCTGAAACTATTGGTCAGTCCGTTTGGGTTTAATACGTTGTCAAAAGGCACCCGTGTTGTTTCCACTTATGCAGCCCAGCATTTTCTCTGCATTGTTACTGGCCATCAAAAATGTGTGCCCCCTCAACCAGTTTTGAAAACCCCTTTTCGCACAGGCAATGTCTTTCTGCTGCATTTCCAAGTTTCCCAAACCAATGCTTTTTATCAGGGCCATCATCTGCTTTTTAAGTGCCTGTACCTCAGGATCAAAAGTGTGATTTTGACCCAAAACCTTAGACATGTACCATATGCTCCACCGAAACAAGTGCACCCAGAGTAGTGGCAACTCTCTGCCCAAACCCCCCCAGGAGAGGTTAAACTCCCATCATTGTTCATCAACAGACCAGCACTTCGGTCCTCAAAGACCCGAGAGAGCCTAGGAGAACATTTTACATTGCAGTTTCATGGATTTATCTCCACAGTAATTCCTTGGGATCTAGAATCCCCTAAAGTGGCCCCTGGAATTACACAAACTACCATGCAGAGGTCACAAATTGGATTGAATTACCTCCATTCCCACTCCCGTTTCAAAGATATCGGGAGTAACAAAGAAGTAATCCAATGTTGAGCAGCATTTGGTGTTATCCCAGGTAAAGCATGGCGGCACAACACCTGTGCAGTTGCCATTTAGCACGGCCAGGACCCCTGCCTCTAGTTCACATTTGACTAGACCACCTCTTTCTTATGCTACAGGAGAGGTTT
The DNA here is from genome assembly GCF_040938575.1 of Ambystoma mexicanum. NCBI lineage: Eukaryota > Metazoa > Chordata > Amphibia > Caudata > Ambystomatidae > Ambystoma > Ambystoma mexicanum. Next base: position 1,271,326,192 of record NC_090930.1, on the reverse strand, counting down.
TCACCCTGTTTGGTAACTGGTATGATTGGTCCTTTAAACACTCTGCATTAAGATCACCAAGGACAATTATTGACGCAGTTTCACCCACAAGGAGAAACTAGAGGGAAGATAGCATTTCCTCCATATGACCCAGCTACGGATTTATATAAAAATTGATCAGTAAACATTTGTGAGACACATCTGACCCATAAACCGGCCACTCCAAAAGGGTAACAAGCATATCATTTTTAATGAGATCTATTTGGTGCATTTTGAGGCCCGATTTGCGCTTGACTCTGTCAAGAGACCCTTTAAGGGACGGCCCCTCATACCTCGCTGCACCTTAATTCACCTCAGATCAAAAACATCAATCAGTGGTACATCCATACGTAATGTTTCATGGATACATATGATATTCAATTGAGCTAGTACACCCTGATTGTTCCTACACCCCATGGAATTCCAGGATAGGAGCCCACCCACCGATATTCACCGTCCCCAATATTTCCTTCTCTTCTTGTGCAGTGCAGGCATGGGTAACCAGTCCAGTAGCACATGACCATGTTCTCCCATCTGCATCTACTGCCAAGCTTCCCTCACCCAGGTGAGAGACTGAAGTGAGAAGATCTTCTTTTGAGTTCTCCATTTGAACCTCCACCCCCTCAATCAAGTGTACAGCCTCCTGAGAATTAGGGCCGTCTTCGTACAAGACACATGATGACATTGGGGCCGGGCAGATGCTATAATAAATCCCTGAGAGGTCTTTAAGAGCCTGTCTCACCTCCCGTAATTCAAAATGTAAGGATTCATATCCTGTATTCATAGTGTCCAGCAACCTGGACAACACTGGAAACGATAACTCATCCAACATTGAGGAGTCAGGCCTGGATCTAAAGGACTTCTCCCCCTGTGTTTCACAAGTAGGTTGGGAGGGGTCATCCTCTGCCATCTTCCCCAGCACAACTGCACACCATTCTCCGTGGGAGTGAAATCAATCAAACTCCCCTGTACCCACCCTCCAGAGTGATCATTTATCAGAATGGAGCAAACTGCAGCCTGCCACCCCATTTGGAGAGTTTCAGGCTGGTGTAGCAGTATTTCCGTGAAAACGTGGGAGTTCACTGGCGATTCTGGGATTACCAATTGGTCTGATTTAAAGTCCAGAGAGAGTCTAACTCTCGTCCCAACTTCATGCGTAACTACAGGTGCCAACATGGACACATCCAAGACCATGTCCACTCCTGGACCTACATCACTCGACATGATGTCCTGAATGTTCTCCTCCAACCTTGAAAAGATTGGTCCAGTTTCCTGGTAGAATTTACCATTGGGTCCCCCGTCTCCTCATATTGGTCCTGCACAAGATCCTGTGGAGACTTTGAGGGAGTTCCAACAATTAAACCAATTCCTGGGGCCACTGCACCAGGTATCAACCTTCCCTCCAGCCGTGCCCCAGGAGAGTTGGAATTAGAAAGTACCCCAGACCTTTGAGTCGGGATGAGAACTTCCATGTCCATGAGATTTCCATCAACGGGCAGGAGACTCTTTAAGCTTGCAGAGATTGAAGGACCCTCATTAACTAGAAAGTGTGTGGAATGAGACCCTTTACTGGAGTCACCCAGCCCTCCCATACTTCTCAGTGTTGCCACCATAATCCAATTAGGAGCCCAGGGGGACCAGGTCTCCAATTCGTTTTTAGTGTGATGCAAAAGTGAATGAGGCACACTTTTACTACCTGTGGTTTTGGGAGTTGAAATCATCTCAACCAAAGGGCCAGAGGCCCCACACAAGGACACCCGCTGTTGAAAATCACAAGGAAATTCCACCTTAATGTCATCTGGGTTCAATGCAATCACTTGCCGCAACCACCATCAACCTATGCAGAAAATTCAGTAGGCAAAGAAGAAAATCAAATTAGCACACATGGAGGTAACTTAATTTATAAAATACACCTGTTAGAACACGGCGTCAATGCCACTTAGGAGCTCATGCTATGACAGGATATGGTAGGATATGGGACACGAGTAAGTTTGTGGCAAACCCAAACTCCTACATATACACCCGACACAGTAAAGTTAGACTTACATGTCGAACAGAGTGTGCAGCAAAGGCTCTGATCCTGAACTGCTAGATTGGAAGGCTTGTCTCACCCGCAGCACGCCGGCACAGACTACAGTCAACTCACTCTCCAACTCTGCTCCACTGGTGAGATGGTTTTTTAAACCCCTAACTCTGTCTTTTTGCAATGAAGGAAATAAAAAAAAACACTAGGGTCTGCACAGACTGCAGTCAACTCACTCTCAGACTCCGCTCAGCTCCACTGGTGAGATGGGTTTTTAAACCCCCACCTTCTTATTTTTGTAATGAAGGACATAAAAAAAACACTGGGGACTGCACCAACTGCAGTCAACTTTCTCTCCAACTCTGCTTCGCTCCACTGGTGAGATGGGGTTTTAAACCCCTGCCTCCTTCGTTTTGAAATGAAGGAAATAAAAAGAACACTGGGGACTGCACCGACACCAACTCTGTATGTATATTTATTGTAAAATATTTTAACCTCTTAAGTGCTAAGGGTGAGCTAGCTCGACCTCAGCACTACGTTTGCAGTGCGGAGGACGAGGTAGTTCGTCCTTTTTGTATTGTATTGTATTGTCATTGTATTTCTAAAGTGCAACAAAGACAGCAAGGCATTAAGGCACTAGGGTAAGAGAGAAGCCACTAAACAGAAAGGACTAAAATAGATACGTTTTTAAAACTTTTTGGAAAGGGAGATATTCAGAAAGATTTTGAAGATCAAATGGCAGGGTGTTCCAGAGCATAGGGCAAAGGACTAACAGATCTTCCTCCCCCTCTGGCACGACGAAACTTAGGAACACATAGGAAAGATAGATTTGTCGAGCGTAGTAGTCTGCCAGGAATATAGGGCACGGGTTTATGTAAAATGTCTGCCCCGACTTCGTAAGTAGCACGGTGAACGAGACAGAGCACCTTAAAATTCGGCTCCAAATGGGAAGCCAATGCAGTTGGTAGAATAGGTCTCGGGAGTGAGCCAGTCTGGGGGCGCCCAGAGCAAGGCAAGCCACTGCATTCTGGAGAGCTTGAAGGCATTCCAGTAGCATCTCTGGTTGACCCAGATAGATGACACTGCAATAATCCAGGGAACTCACGATAGATGCGGTTCCACTTTTGGACCTAGATGTAGCTGGAGAAATGGTAGGACTTTTTTCAAAAGTTTCAATTTCTGTAGCCTAATTGGCAGACTCTGGAGATCTGGGCTTCTCTAGAGCCCATAGCCATTAGTTTAGTCACTAGGCTCATCGCTATTACAGTAGGCTCTGGACATGGACCTAGGGAAGAAGGCCAATAGTCGCAAGTCCAGGGCTGCCCCACAATATTAGATCCCACCAGGAGAACTTTTTAGCATTTTTGTTTGTGCGATCGTGGCAAAGCAGCCATTGAACAAACTCGAAATCCAACCCCCATCTATGTGAGGAGGAGGTTTCTAAACACGGCCTGGGGGTTGGATTTCCTTCAGTTGCACATCAGCGTGCGTAATGCGTGCTGACATGAGACTGAATGTAAATTTCAACATGGCAGATGAAATTTAAGGTACGTACCTCCCTTGATCTGTGGCATTTCTATCCCTTTTTGATTGAGGGAGGTGTTGTTGGAAAGAGGAGACTCTCCCCTTTTCAACAACATCTTCCTTGAAGCATTACTGGGCCCGGATCGCTCGATCCGTGCCCTTACATGCCACTAGACCACTAGACCACCAGGGATCTTTTTTTTGAAGTGGGCGAGTGAGGGGGGCGCTTAGTATATAAGCAGCCCCCTCTGGCCCCTAAAGCATGGGGCATTACATTTAGTCCACCCTGGTGGCAGAAGGGCACACTCATGTGCCCATCTGTCCCTAGGGAAGAGGCAAATGAAAAAAGAAAATATAAATATATATACTTTTTGTTGGGATGTTCTGGGGGGGTGGATGTTCACTAGACCACCAGGGATTTTCTTTTTATATATAAAATGGGGCTGGGCCTCTCCCTCCTACCCCAAACGGATGGGGGCATGTCATGTAGCACTCCCTGGGAGCAGAATTCCATTGTAATCTGCCAATTTGCTCCTAGGAAGGGATACATTTGTGTTTGCTGGGGGTGGGGAGCTCACTAGACCACCAGGGATGGCTATTATGAAAGGAAGGGGAGCGGCCCTCTCTCTCCCCTGCCCCTAATGGATGGGGCATGTAATTTATCCCACCCTTGGGGCAGATTGGTAGTGTAATCTGTCAATCTGACCATAGGAAGGGGTAAATGCTTTTTTTACTGGGGGTTGAGGGTCACTAGACCACTAGGAATGGCTTGAAAGGGGGGCGGTGGTCTGAGCACTATAATTATGTTTTGCTCGGATGACCACAGATAATGAATGCTTTCTGTTTCATTTACCGTTTTTTTTTTTTTACACTAGAAGCATCTACTTTGTTATGAAAGTATTTTTTTTTATTCTAAATTTAGGGCCCATTGTCAGTGGGGTGGTTGGGACTGTGGCTGGATTGTTGGTGGTATGGGCGGGAGTGGGTTTTCTGTGGAGGTATTTTGATGGGCTGGGACACAATTGCAGGGTCAGGCCACAAATTGCCCCCCATGCCAGCAGAACATTGCTGTTTTCCTGGGAAGGGCTGTCTCCCATGAGGATGACCATCCACAAGTGCAGCGGCAGTCAAAGGGAGCCCCAGCAGGGTCAACATCCCTCCGGAGAGGGAAAAGGCTGTAATGCAGAAAACAAAGAAGATCCAAAAGTAGAATCCTCCCATCCCCTGCACACTCGATTATACTGTAGAAACAGCCAATATTCAATGTAATCTGTGAACAGTTTTTACACAATTTAAAGAAAAGAGAGTATATATTGTATTTCAACAAGAGCAAAAGGTTTAATAACATCACATTTTACAGGAACAGTTTTAAAGTCTGCAGATAGCTGATGCGTTTCGAGGTGAGACCCTCATCTTCAAAAGCAAAGCGACTGGAAAGGAAAAAATGACATAAATAAACAAATCAATCTTGCATACTCTCCAAGGTTAATAAATATCCATTAATCTGCACAGGAATCAACCTCTCATAAAACAATAATAAATTAATGATTTTTTACCTAGAGCCATCTGGATGTGACCCCACACTAGGGTAAGTCAAATGTCTTGTATAGTATCCCCCTAGTGATGCTGTGATATAATCCTATGTACTGAAACTCTCTCATGCATTACTCGCCTTAGTGCAAGAACAGCCCATAGACCCACTGGGCTTATCTCGGCTCCATAGATGGAGTTCAATGTGTAAGAAAATTAGGTAAAATGAAGAACCAGATCATATAGTATGGAGAGAAACAGTAAATGAATATAAGTCACACGAAATTCCAGTGTCTGCATTCTAATAGGCGCAATTAACATAGCTTGATTCAACAGACCTGTGTCTGTCGCCACTAGTCCACTTCAAGATAATAATACCCAATGGGTGCCTCTTGGGTACACACGGGATATTCAGCTATGGAATTGGATGTATTCCAGGACAGAAAGTAGTTTCCTGTAACAAAAACAAAGACTAGTCAGCAACGTAGCGTTACCTTGTGTACTCTTCTTTACACAATAGATATTTGTTTCTATACGGAAGTTGTCAGAACCATATACAAGTATCTGATGTGCATAATTTACCCCCTCCAGGGGTCACAGTTCCACTTGCATCAAAGATCGTTTTGACTTCCTCAGTAGCCAATACTGTACTAATTACATAGATCATAATTGAAAAGGCTGTGGGCTACCCGAAGCAGGCACTTAGGTAATATGTTTGAGAAAACTGTTCTGTTAGACCTGGGTAAAATCAATTACCAGAGATCTACTCCTTTCAATCCTAAAGAACGGCCAATTGGACCATATAGAAACACTACCATGCGATGAAGATTTAGCCATTAAACCTGCGGATAAAGGGGATGCCCTCATTGTGATGGATACATCCCAGTATACCAATAGGTATTTAGAATCACTCCATGATGAATCCACCTACATCAGGCTCAACAGTGACTCCATCAATGAGATTAAGACTCTTCTTGAGAGGACGGTCGAGAAGGCCCTAAGCAACGACTGGATTAGTGGGAAAACACAATTCTTGATTAATCGCTTTCCTATCACTCCTGTGTTTTATGGATTGCCAAAGATTCATAAAGCTTGCACAAACCCCCCACTGAGACCTATTATAGTGGGAACGGATAGTGTATTTGACCCCTTGTCCATTTACAAGGATAAGCTGCTACAACCCTTGGTACAAGGGATTCCCACCTATCTGAGGGACACCACAACTTTCTCAAGTGTTTAAGAGACATCGCTGCACTCAGCCCTGACTGCATTTTGTTCCCTCTAGAGGTATGCAGTTTGTATACATTGATCCCCCATGCCATGAGGAGGGATTAGAGACTGTAGAATGGCTTCTGCTAAACTCATCTGGACTGAACGGGAATGCACAATTTGTCTTTGAATTACTAAACGTGATCCTGTTCAACAACTACTTCAGATATGAGGGCACATATTGCATCCCAGCATCTGGAACATCTATGAGGTCAGCCATGGTCTGTGAATGCGAACACATTTATGTACAAGTTTGAGAAGAACTACATACATGATCACCCCAAATGGTCCATGTACAACCTGTTATGGAAGAGGTTTATTGATGATATTTTTGCCATTTGGTGTAGATCGAAGGAAGATTTAATGCTTTTCTTCAACTACCTAAAAACAGTACACTCTAGAATCAAGTTTACCCTTGAGGTTGGCTCTGCTACACTTTACTTTCTAGAGGTATGCTTGTAGATTAAAGAGGGAAGTATATCTACGTCAGTATATTGTAAGCCCACTGATGCAAACAACTTACTCCATTATAAGAGTTTCCATCCCAGAGCTATGCTAAAAAAGTTTACCCTATAGTTAAGTACTTAGGCTGAAGAAAATTCTGTCTGACCCTGCTGGCCTAGACATGGAATGTTCCATATTGGTTGACAAATTCAAGAAGAGGGGTTACCCAACAGAGATCCTGGATGAAGCAACATCGAGATCCAGTGGATATTGAAAGAAGAGCTACTTAACACTCAGAACAAAACAAAAGAAGTCCCTTTACTGTTAATTTCCAAATTCTCAAGACAAAGCTTGTAGATAAGTAAAATCATTAAAAAAACATTGGAGCATGCTACACAATGACCCGACATTGTACAAAGTGTTACCCAAAGCCCCCTCGATGGCCTTGAAAAGAGGGAAGAGCTTCAGGGATAAATTAGTGAGGGCTGAAAAACCCCTTAAGGAGAGACAATTGTTTTTGAAGACTAAAAAGAGGGGGACTTTCCCCTGCCTGGGCTGTTGTCACTGCAATAACATTGTGAAATGTGAGACAATTGCACATCCACAAACAGGCAGCAAAATCAAATTGAGGGATTATGTAACATGCCTTACCCCAGAAGCGATTTACCCTGTGGGCAACTTTATATTGGCCAGACCATGAGACCTGTAAAAGAGCATTGGAGAGAACATAGGTCTAACATAAAATGCAACAACCCTAGATCTCCAGTGGCAGGGCATTTCTTCTATGAGCAACATCTAACTATAGCCTAACTTAAATTCCAGATATTGGAAGTAGTTAAAAACGTCCACAGAGAGGAGGCAACTATCAGTCATTCCTCCTTCAGAGAGAAATGTACTGGGTACACCGATTGGATACTGTACAACCTAAGGGCCTCAATGAAGACTGCTCTCTATAGGGCAATGATATTTATACACATATATATATATATATATATATGTTATCGACCAGGAAATATGACAAAAAAGTCCCAGGTTACGTTGATGACTGATTCTTCATCACCATTGTGTGAGACTGTAGAATATATCTCGCTACTTGAGTGGGAACTACCGGTTATATCCATGCTTTGGTTCATGACTGATATAAAATGTTATGATTACAATAAATGTATTCTCTCTAATGAGTTGATACCATTGCAGGATTTTTGAATACTGTAAATCATATAAAATTGTGTTGATATGGTTGCAGTTGTATTTGTAATTTTGACTGAAAACATGTAAAGAGCCTGTGATGGTTGCCAATTAAGAGAATGCTTTGTTTCAAACATAAATGATCAAGAGATCATGAAACTGTGTTAAAGTAACATAATTATTAGACCATGTATTCATGTTAAATCATTAGGGAATTTTTGTAATATTCTGATGAGCCTTCTGGAAGTTGACCCCTGTGTTTACCATTCTTTTTCCTCAAACTTTTTTTGTCACATTAATTTCTTTTCATCTTTTGGATTATTTACTACTGTGTTATAATAGCAGGAAAAAGTTAAGGATTTAATCCATTTGACAGGCACCCTTTGCCTGTTTGCAACTACGTCCAGGGATCTTCGTTACCCTTCCAAGATGGATGCACATAGACAGAACACTACAGGTTATTCCTTCCTCAGTGTCGAGTTACGCTAGATTTAACCGGCTTTTCCAAGATGGCGCACCGCACAAGTCTATAGCATTCTTGTTTCCTTGGTGATGCAGACCGATGCGGTACACTCGTGACAACTAGATTCAGAAAGCAGCTTGTGACACAAGGTAAGCTCTGTTATCTGGAATGATTAGATATTATTTGTAATTGTACTCTGGTTAAGACTATGTATTGCCTCATTACCCACGTGCCATCTTTGGGTCTCCCACAGCCTTTTCAATAACGATCCACGGAATAAGTTGCAGTTCCACTTCTTTTAAACCAATTTGTTCACGAGGATCCTCGACCATCGCCTTCCTCAGTAGTCAATATTGCAAGCAGTCCCAGCAATCCTGACATGGTCCGCATACTTTACCAGAGGAAGAAGCTGTAACACAGGCCATCCAGAGCATCAGGATAGTCAGGGTGATGTCCCATGTGGGTCGACCAGCCACAAGCCCAAACTGGATCTCTAGCTGCACTGTGTTACAGCTTTTCTCTCTCGGAATGGACAGTAACCCTGCCGGGGGCTCCCTGGAACCGCTGTTGGGCTTGGGGATGGTCAACCCACATGGGAGACATCCACCCAAGTCCATGGACATCATCCCTGAAGATCCTGGAGCTGTGTAAGGCTGCATTACATAATTTCCCTGCTGGAAGGGATGGTGACCCTGCCGGGGTTCCTTGGGACTGCCGCTGCACTTGGGGATGGTCAACCCACATGGGAGACAGGTTCACAAGGCCAGTGACATCAGCCCGAGTATCCTGGAGCTATGGCTGGCCTGCAGAATACAGCTTCTCTCTCTCCAGGAAAGGACAGGTACCCTGCCAGGGCTCCCTGGGACTGCCGCTGGTCTTGGGGAAGGTAGACCCACATAGTAAGCAAATGCCCAAGGCTGGGGACATCACTCATAAATGGTCCTGGAGTTCAGGATGGGCTGTATTATAGAACTTTCCCCGGGAAGGGATGGGGACCCTACCAGGCTTCCCTTGGACAGCCGCTGCACTTGGGAATGGTTGCCCCATATAGCAGACACCTGTCCAAGGCCAGGGACATTATCCCTGACTATCCTGGAGCTCTGTCTGGCCTGCATTACAGCTTCTCCATCTGCAAAATGACAGGGACCCTGCTGGGGCTCCATGGGACTGCCGCTGTGCTTGGGGACGGTCGACCAACATGGGAGACAGTCGCCCAGGGCTGGGTACATCACTCTCGATCATTCTGGAGCTCTGGCTGGCCTGTGTTACAGATTTTCCCCACAAGGGAGGCCCATCAGTGTGGTAATACGTTACCAGAGGGAAAAGCTGTAACGCAGCCCAGCCAGGACTCCAGGACGGTTGGAGGTGATGTTCCTGGCCTTGGGCAGCCATCTCCTATGTGCGACTACCATCTCTAAGCACAGCAGCAGTCCCAGGGAGCCCCGGCCATGGTCCCCATCCCTTGTTGGATGGAAATTGTGGAATGCATCTCAGTCAGAGCTCCAGGATGGTTGGGGCGATATTCCTGGTCCTGGGTACCCATATCCCATGTGGTTTGATCACCCCTACGCCCAGCAGTGGACCCACGCAGCCCCGGCAGGGTCCCTGTCCTTTCCTGGAGGGAAAAGCTGTAACGCAAGCAAGCCAGAACTTTAGGATAGTTGGGGCCCATTCACCTGGCCTTGTGCAGCTGTCTCTGATTTGGGTCAACCCTCCCCAAGTGCAGCAACAGTCCAAGGGAGCCATGGATGGAAAATCTGTAACACAGCCTAGCCAGAGCTCCAGGATGGAAGGGTGTGATGTCCTCAGCCTTCAGTGCCTGTCTCTCATGTGGGTTGATCTTCACGTCCAGCGGTTGTTCCGAGGAACCCATGCTGCATCCCTGTCTCTAACAGATTTTCTCTCCATGAAGGGACAGGGACCTTGCCCGGGGCTCGCCTGGACATCTGTTGTGCCTGGGTGCTATCCACCCAAATGGGAGACAGACACCCAAGGCTGGGGACATCTCCCCTCGCCCTCCTGGAACTCTGGCTCCACTTTGTTAGAGATTTTGCCTCTGGGTAGGGACGGAGAACCTTTCTTGGGCTCCCTGGGAATGTCAACCCACATGAGAGACAGGCACCCAAGGCTGGGGACATCACCCCAACCCTCCTGGAACTCTGGCTGCGCTGCATTAAAACCTTTTCCTCCGGGAAGGAATGTGGACCCTGCCGGGTCTCCCTGGGACTGGCACTGGACTTGGGGATGATCACTACACATGGGAGACTGGTGCCCATGGCCAGGACATGAGCCCCAACTATCGAGGAGCTCTAGCAGCGATGGGTTAGAGATTTTCACTCCGGGTAGGGATGGGCTCCCTAGGACTGCAGCTGGACTTGTGGACAGTCCACACTTTTTCTTTTCCGCCCAGGTAGGTGCACCCACACATGTGAGGTACCTTTTCCGTCCAGACACCGGTGGGAATGTGGGAAGGTAGTACATGTGTTGTTGTTGGTGTGTTTCAGTGCTTTCCCGGTGCCAAATATCTGAAAATTGTGTTGTTTTCCCTAAATTTGGGAAAATGTGGGTCATAATTTGGGCATTGTGGGTAACAAGTTCTAGGGCGTGTCACGCAAGTCAGAACTCTTTGGATTCCCACTGGTGTCTTCTTTTCAGAAATGCATGGGGTTCCCCATTTTCATTAGTGGGTGCGACACCCCAGGCCGAAATCCCTTGGTTGTCCAAAAGCCCAAAATTCTAAAAATGTCCTCTTCCGAGACCTTTTGGGATACCAGTGGTTTAGCCTTTTCCCTTTGCGCCCAGGTAGGTGCACCCACACATGTGAGGTACCGCTTTCATCAGGACACCGGTGGGAATGTGGGAAGGTAGGATATGTTTTGTTGCCGGTGTGTTTCATGGTTTCCTGGTGGCAAATGTCTGAAAAAAATATTTTCCTACATTTTGGACTTTGCTGGGCATTGTGGGTAATGCATTCTAGGACGATTCGCACAAGTCAGACCTTTTTGGATTCCCATGGGTGCCTTCTTTTCAGAAATGTATGGGGTTTCCTGTTTTCCTTGGTGGTTGTGACAGCCCAGACCCAAATTTGTAGGTTGTCCACTGTACCAAAATCCTAAATATGTTCTCTTCCCAAAACCTTTGGGATATCAGTGGTTTAGCCTTCTCCCTTTGCACCCAGGTAGGTGTACCCACACATGTGAGGTACTTTTTCATTTGGGACACCTGTAGGAATGTGGGAAGGTAGGATATGTGCTGTTGCTGGCATGTTTCGGTGATTTACTGGTGGCAAATGTCTGGAAATTGATGGCTTATCAGTAACATGGTGTCAAACAGGTGACATCGAACTATTCACTCGAAGAAATGGTGTCACAGGCATTGGAAGGCCAAATATGCACTGAGTGTAGTACTTGGCTTTTGTTTTGTATTTTCTCTGGCAGTACTTTCCACATGAGTGCCTTTGAAATCTTTGCACCTTGTTCCATAGATCAGCTTTCACATGCTGAGCAGGAAAGGAACAAGTAACATATTTTACTATGAACTCCATCACACAGCCATCACTTTCTTTCCCAAACTGAGGAGCATCTTTAATCAACAACAGCATATGTATACGTAGAGTCCTAAGTGCCTGATATTCTTTCCTCTAAAACAAAGTTCCACAGTGCCTAGTGGACCATTTTCTTTATTACATATAAAGTATAACAGGACTACAAATATGTAATGAAAGAACTGCGACACACTTATAGGGTACACAGAACACAGTTCTCCTGGTGTTATGGGTTCTATGTCTTCTTTCTGTGGATTACTTTCACAAATCCACTTTGCAATATCATCCCAACCATACTCAGAGCAGCTTGAAGTCACAAACCAAGGTGGAAAGCCCATGTATCTGATCATGCATCCAACCTTGGAGTCCCTCCTATACCAATATTTCTTGGTTACTCTCATTCTAGGAAGAATATTGGTAGGTTTACCCTCTAAAACCTCTTTTTTTCTTTCACTTGTTACAGCATCTCACATGCAGAAAGATTTTGAAATCTAGTTCCTGTCTGAAGTGTATGAGCAACAGCATAACATAATGTTGAAAATTCACTTTCATACAATAAGTCAAAAATGTATTCAACATTGGCGAGGAATCAGGATTCTTCAGAATTCATTCTCGTACAACGATATTCTAAAGGAGAAATTGGAACTTTCTGATCATCAAATTTGCCTCCTGCACCAGTAGGAAAAAACATAGGGAAACAACGAGCTTTTAACATCTTTTCCCAGACACTGATTGGTGCACCTTTCGTTGCTTTCATTTGATAGAATTCTAAACTGTCGCCCATGACTTCACGTTCGTGTAGAGGATGAATAGTGTAATGTTCACACAAACTATTCCATTGTGCAACAAATAAATGTTGGATATGACCTTCACTGCTTTACTCAACATCAAGCATAGACAAGTCTGAGTCAGTCACAATGCCTTTGTATAAATCATTGTGCTCCAATAGAAATACTGATGCATTTTTCACCTGTCCAATATCTATATAGCTGTTGCCAAATGTTCTTATCTTTTGTGGCAGCACCATTTACTGAAACAGAGAATATGCAATGGCACACTTCACTCCTAGAGTGTTGACATTTCGAAGGTAAATTCACAACTTTGCCTATGACACCTTGCACTAATGATTTTTTTTATGCACGTTTTACATCTTTGTTTGCAATCTAACAGTAACTTGAAAAGGATGAACAGTTTGCAATGCAATCACTTCAAACTTGTCTGGTTTTTTGAAGCACAACAGGGATAACATGCACTACCATCTCATTCAAAATAATTCTTGCGGGAATAATTGTTTGATTATGAAACCCAACACAGTGGGCATCATTCTAAGTGTGCCGGTCCGGAAACTGTGGTGCCGATAAGCTTACCAGCACCGTTTCTTCTGGACTGGCACACTACAACTCTGCAGACAGGTGCCCTGCTGCCCGAAAGGTCAGACCTGCTGGGCGGGACAGCACACACCCCGGAGTTTTCTCGGGAGCACCGGCACTGTTAGCAACGGTGCCGGAGCTCCCATGTCTCCATTTCCATGGGACTTTATGGGACTGGCTAACGAAATTACCAGCACCTGACTTCCCAGCAGCCAGACCTGGAATAGCCTGGTGGCACCGGGTAGTCAGGCACTAGTCATTTTTTACTGGTCCCGTTACCGCCAGACTCATAATGAGGCCCAGTCTCTACAAACATAACGTTTCTCACTTGTTTCAAATCGTTCAACTACAAACAAATACAGATAAAGTTATTTCCAAACATCTTCTACACTCTGTTTAATTTTCTCCTCAATGTACACTAGTTGCACTTGAGACTTAAAAAGTGTGCTGACAAGATACGCAAACAATGTTTACAAATAAAAAATTACTCTGGATTTTGGAAATATGTCCATGACTTTCCCAAGTGCCTCCTTCATAGCAAACCGCACTAGGTTTCCGGTAAGGTGGCATAAACTGTTCCCTCCAACATGAGCAATAATAATGCCTGGATTACCAGCATCAGTAAGATGGACTCCATCACGGCGAAAATTGTTGGTGCTACGAAATGTAATGTTTTCATTGTAGAAAAGGACATGCCAATTTCTCACAAAATGTGCAAACAGCCTTGTTGAAACTGCGCCTCGCTTTCTCCATTTGCGGACCAAATGAAGAAGAGCAGAGCCACATCTGTCTCTGGGCAATGCGAGAAAAAATTACTCGGGAGTTTGGAAACATGTCCATGACTTTCCCCAAGTGCCTCCCTCAAAGCAAACTGCACTTAGATTCCGGTAACGTGGCCTACACTGTTCACTCCACAATGAACAATAATAATGGCTGGATGATGGTGCATTACCAAAGTGGCACAAAGATGAACCAAATCCAGCCAGTTCATGTCACACACTCCATACCAGTGCACATCCACATGATGGAATCCAGGATGTGCAGCCACTCCACAGCACTCTGCATACACCTACAACCAATGTATCCAAGAGTCCCCTAAAATCCAGACACTTTGCCTCCTAAAAGGCACAGCCATGGCCATCTGCACTCCTCTCAGCAAACAGTCCCTCTGGCACACTCTCTCCTTGCACATTACACCCAGCAAACCTTCTTGGCCAATCCCCTGGCCTCCACAGTCCCATTTCCATGCCTGCCATCCTCAAATGTCCTGGATGTGGCACGTGTGATCCGCAAACTATCACAGGGTTCATGGTTAAATCAGCCAAGTCAAAGGGGTTGGAAGAGAAATTTTACCCAGGGTAGGACATTTCCTCTGTACTAGTGGCACTTAAGAGCCCTTTTTTGTGTTTTCTTAAAACAAAATTTAGGTGCTAGTAAACAAACACCTTTTGTTTTTTATTTTTCTGTGGTTTTTCTCTTCTTTTCCTCCTTTCTGCCTTATATCAACCTCTGCAAAGCATCCCTTAAATTATGAAAAAAGAGCATTTCCAAGGATGGACAATGAAACACCATCTGCAGTGAAATAGTGCAGTCTAACGGAATCAATGTTCTTATTATGTCCCTGAGAGGCAGAGGGTTAGGCTCAGGATGCTGTGGGCAGTGAAAAGGCAATAAGAAGAAGATCGGGTGCACCAATCAAGTCAAAAGCACCAGGCAGTGCGAGTGGAACATAAGGATCCAGCACTAAGTCTTTTTTTGGCAGGGAGGCACAGTGTCATGAACGAACCTCAATATGAGACCACTGCAGCACTGTTCTTAAGGAGCGAGGGTGGGCAGACCTTCCAGAAGACCTAGAGCGCCGGTGCCCGCAGCGCAGCCCAACACCAAGTGAGGCTGAGCCCCTAGCCCCCCCGCAGCACAGCCCGACACCAAGTGAGTCCGAGCCCCTGAGACGCCTATGCACCCCCACAAGCAAGATAGCAAGCGGGCATAACATTGGGGACAGGACCAGCGATGCAGGGAGCACCTTTAAAAAGCACACCTAACCTGCGTCCACAGGGACACCAATGTGCATCATTTCCAGAACATAGGACCCCTCAGAGAAGCCTACATACGACCTACAGCAGAGGGTGAAATATGAATTATGTCAGGCAAGGCCTAAATAAAGGAGGCCATCCCTCAGGCAACACAGCCTCAAGCACCTGCCCATTAAACCGATACGCCTCCCTTCATCACATTCAGTGCACGCAGCATACAGCAAGAAAGCCACAGGGTAACACAAAGGAAGTACCAAACTCAGCTTTTCTGAACACTTACAACTCTCAAATAAGTGCAGTAATATAGCCTGCCCCCCTGTCACGTGTGGAACGCAGACACATGTAAGGGCCAGCAGTGAGGGCAGAGTACAAAAGGAGGAAAAGGAATCTTTAACCTGCACTTGGTGGCACATGCAAAAAGAACACATGCAGAGGCAATCAGGAACTCAAGGTCTTTCTCACACTCAGAGCATGAAACAAAGGCGAAGAGGCACAGAACACATAAATAATGCATGAAAAGTAAAGGCAATTGCAGCATGATGATCCCACAGCAAAAGCAGTAAACATCCACAGCATACTTTATTCATATACCTTTTTTTCTAGGAACTGACAGCCGATTGCCCCTTCCTCTGGCCGCAGCAAGGTAAGGAGGACTCCATTACATCTATGTGAAATGCCTCCCGACTGACACCAACAATGGATGGGGGAGGTTCAGCGAGCTTTACAAGGTGACATGGAAGCCAGAAGGGTGGAAGGAAAGGACAGTGTAAACACCCAAACACCTGAGAATTCCCAAACCCCTGTCCTCCTGATTAAAACTCACACAGAACGGCATATTCGTAGAAACAGGAAAAAGAAACATCACCTAACAGTGAAAGAAAACCTACCCAAACTCCCAAATGTAAATAAGAAACTTAAAATCTGTTTACTGAACACTAGATCAATGAACAAGCACGCGTAAAGTATACATGACCCAATTACTGAAGAGGATCTAGACATGCTGTGTCTTACGGAGACCTGGCTCCAAGACCCCTGTGGCCCAACGATAGAGAAGGCAGTACCTGAGGGTTACACCTTCCACCATAAAAATAGGGCTACAGGAACAGGTAGAGTGACAGTAATTATAAAGGACTCTATTAATGTATTTCCTTCATCCACAAACTGTGAAGGATGCAAGGTCCTACATCTCAAATACACACAAACAATAACTTTATCAGCATACTAGTGATCTATAGACCCCCTTCTCTAACATCGAAATTTAACAATGAAATCATCCAGCCGATTTCTGCCATTAAAGGCCCCAATACATCAGTGTTAGTTGTTGGTGACTTAAACAGGTGGAGAGGCAATAAAGAGGACGAGAAAGCAATTGAATTGGAAAAGGCACTAAACAATCTCACATACCACATACTAAACTCGGAACCTACCACAGACAAAGGGAATCAACTCGATTGGGTGATTACCCATAATATTGACGCCCAAATTGGGAACATGGTTCCATGTGTATGGTCCGACCACTACAAAGTATTTTTCACCCTGACTGTAAAAAGTGAGCAGCTAAGAAAAGACAATACACATGTAAGAATCTTGAACAGAAATTGCAAGAACATTACCTCTGACAAACTAGAAATTTGTCGAAGAAAGCTCAATAGACGACACATGTGAGGAGATTATCATCAAATACAACACACATACACAAAAACTACTAGAGCAAGAAGCTGCCCTGAAGAACAAGCTGGTTAGATCAAACAATAACCATCAAAAATGGTTTAACCCGAACTTGAGAAACTGAAAAAGGAAAAAAGGAGGAGGGAAGCCATCTGGCAGAAATCCCCAACAGAACAAAATAAGAACAAGTGGAAAGTACTAGAGAAACAATATAAAGACAGCATCACCAAGGCAAAAAAGAACTACTTTAATAACGAAATTCGCCAGGCCTCTACTCATCTAGAAAACTATTTCAAATATTGAAATCAATTGAGAAACCTAATACATTATCCACACCTATTACCCCGTCTCAGGAAGACTGTAATAGAGTGCAAGATTTCTTTGCCAACAAAATAATCAAGGCAAGAGACAGCATCCGAAGTGCACAAACAACACAAACATTCCAGCCCAAACCAGTTACTCTGACGAAGATTCCAGAGATTAGGGATACATTTGAATTTCAACTAATAAGCTCGGAAGAGATGTAGAAAATATTGAAATCCATGAAACCATCAGCCTGTGCGGAGAACATTCCTCCCCCAAAGATTATCTTAGATAATAAAGAAATGTTCTCACCTATACTGGCAAAGATGGTGAATGCATCTTTTAAAGAAGGTATAATCCCAGAGAACATCAAAACCATCACTGTGAACCCATTGCTAAAAAAACTAGGACTAGTTCCCAAGGAACCTATCAACTTGTGGCCAATAACAAACTGCAATTTTCTCCTTAAAATCATGGACAAGGTTGTGACAGCACAGTTACACAAATGTGTAGAAAACAATGATCTCTTAGACAAACAACATTCTTGTTTCAGATCGGCTCACAGTACCAAAACAGCCATGATAGACCTAGAAACTCACATGTTAAACATCAAGGATGAAGATAAAACAGGCCCATTTGTACTGCCTGACTTAAGTGCCACATTTGATTTGCTGGACCACAAGCAACTCCTGTGGGTCCTTGATAAAGTGGCTAACTGCTTCCCCAGCTGCCATTAAATGGCTGACGTCCTTCATCTCTGGGAGAAAATCCAACAGCCATTGGGGAGATAAATTCTCAGTGGAATTGCCTATTAACTGTGGTGTCTCTCAAGGTGCTTGCCTCTCCCTGCTATTGTTCAACCTATACCGAGGTGTCTCTGTATTGTGCTAGAGAGTATCGGAGCATTTTTCACCAACTATGCTGATGACACGGAGGTGGTGGTTGAACTTAGTGGGAATTACAGGTATGGCTGTGCAAAGTTAGGAGACATATTTAACATCATTGAGGCATTGCTGCTGATAAACTGGATGTGCCTAAGTGCAAAGAAGACTGAGCTTATGATCTTTGGCTCTACCCATCCAAGGCTTAAACTCAGTCCCCAGTACAAGTCTTTTAACATCAAGGATTTGGCTATCCCAGTTAGAGATGAAATGAAAACTCTAGGCATGACTCTAGAAGCGTCACTAGGTGCTGAGGCTCAGGTAATGCACCTACAAAAGAATTGCCAATACTACAATCGCTTACTTCGGTCCATAAGACTGTGTTTAAGCAAAGAGAACACAGCAACCATTGCAAGAGCCATTATTTTATCACGGCTGGACTAAGGAAATGCTTTGATGCTTGGTGCAAATAAAAGCTGCATGGCCAAGTGCCAAACAATTCTAAACAATTCGGTCAGA
Source organism: Ambystoma mexicanum (assembly GCF_040938575.1). NCBI lineage: Eukaryota > Metazoa > Chordata > Amphibia > Caudata > Ambystomatidae > Ambystoma > Ambystoma mexicanum. The sequence continues at coordinate 1,271,307,412 of NC_090930.1, read as the reverse complement.
ATAATAAAAAAAGGCCATGGAGAGAACATCTGACCAAAGACCTAACTGATCTTCACTGGCTGGCAGTTGAAGAAAGAATAATTTTCAAGAGCATGACCTTGGCACAAAGGTGCTTATTTGGACAGGCTCCAGGTTATCTTAAAAAAAGGATCACCTTATATATACCCAGAAGATCCCTAAGATCAGAAGGAAAGAACCAGATAAAAAGCACTGTGTTCAAATGCTCACAGGGCATGGGCAGAGCTTACCCAGTCAGAGTAGCCCTGATATGGAACAATCTCTCTGTCAAGCTAAATCGAGAAAGGAACTACCACAGCTTCAGAAAAAAGCGGAAGACCCACTTATTTAAATGAACTCACAATCCAGTCCAAACTTGAAAAAAATTGAAGATTAGGATAGATTTCCCTAAGAGTTTTTGTCTTGTTCGTCTTGTATTCCCTGTTGCGCCCTGATGCCTGTGGGCTTCAGCACGGTGAAAATAAATAAATAAGTAAATAAATAAATAATGGAAAATGAACATCTGAGCACGTCGCAAACAAACACCCATACCTCTATTAACGAGGCCCCTTCCAACATTTTGCTGGGGACAAAGGACATTGGGGTTGTTCCATTGGGCTCTAGGTGGTATTTCTGAAAAAAACAGCTCTGCAGTAGGAAAAAGCAGCATCAGTTCTTACACCAACAACTTCCGGACAGAAACTAAACTTGGAGCACTGACGTAGCCAAAATGCTCTCCTCCACAGTGCACCACCAGAACATCAGGAGTACCAAAAGTAGCCATGTCTCTGCAAAGTGCAAGCAGTCCCTTCAAATTGCGGCCAGGCACACTGTACCACAAAGCCTGCAAGCCTAGAATACCAAGATCAGCAGAAACACCTCTTGCCTCTGCATATCTGTCTAAATCACATACAAAGGAGTCTCCCACTAGCCATACAGTTACTCTATGCATTTTTTGACCACAAGCCATCTTCACTACACAACCAACACAGCAATGAAAAAAGTAGTACCCTCTCTTCCTGTAAGGCACAACATGAACACCTGATTGGCTAATCCCCACAGTCCCATTTCCATGCCAGGCATGCTGAAAAGCCGTATATGTGGCACGCCCTGTCTGTGGACTACTGGGCTGTCCGCAGACCCCGTAACGCAGGCGCAGTCCTTCGTCCCTTTCCACTTCACTGTCTGCAGCACTGCCGCATTGGCCACTGTTAAGCAGTCACACACCCATCCACCAATCACAGCCAGGAACTCTACATCTAACACTGTCATCACAGTTTAACAATTTAGATGTACAGATGAATACTCAGAGTACAGATCATCTCCTCTAATTCCAAAGTAGATCCCTCAAAAAGTACTGCAAAATTCTCCAAGATTTCCGCTTCCAGATTCATCCACATCTACATCCATCAACACAAACTACAGGTATGTACATATTTTGTACAGTACATGTGCAACTCTTTTATAAATGCATATGAACAGGGTGCCTGCCACTTACCCTGCATAACCTACTCAGTTAGCATACTGTCATTTGTCCCATCTCCTCAAATGAAGTGGCCATTACTTACAAACGATGTGTGCTTTCAAAGTTTTCTTTTGAAGCCCACTTGCATAACAGTTGCAAACCACATATTTCACTTTTAGCAGCACTCTCTGTGATTCTTTTGTAAAAAAAGAAAAGCAAAACACATTGGGAACATTTGCACAGCAAATGCAAGTGCCAGACCCTATGTAAAACCTCACTAGATTACCATGACATGCATGCTTGGCCATGTCAACCATTTTAATGTGAAAACTGTTATTTTCTTCTTTCCTTCCGTTTCCTTTACAACCACTTCTCCCACTAACACACCTGTTGTAAAAGGCCCAGAATGCAGACAGAAAACATACTCATTTTAGCACCCTTTGAAGGAAAGAAAACAAATGCATGTGTACAATGTCAACAGTGCTATCTGTAGATTGTGAAAACTAAATGAAAGCAACACGAAATTATTTCTGCAACATACTGCACTGGCACTCATGTGGAAAGCATTTATGTGTGGGAAAGTTAATACAATTCCTTACACTCACATTGTTCTTTCTAATCTGTACATCTTTCTGGGCTTCTACCTTTTTTTCACCATACTACGACTTGCACTACTCCATTTCAAATGCAAGTAGTGTAACAAGAACTCACACACCCACAGGGAATACTTATCACTGCACCACTGGCCCCCATCGCTACGATGCTAATGCTCCCAAGTCCCCATTCCTATGCAGTGCTGTCCAATTGCACACACATACTGACTAACATTTACCAACACCTGACTTTCCAGGCCAACATGGCCTATAATATCCTAGGGACTCTGGGAAGCTTGCCACCAAACAAGTGTTAGGAATGTATTTTCAACCTATCTTGACCAGCAGCAGTGTTACAACCATATTCATATTCACGCGCAATATCACTAACTCTGCCTCTCAACAAATCCTCCTAGAATGTGCAGTAATATGTTCTCCTACTGCAATTATTATGCCATTACCACATATACGAACTAACTTCCTTCTTTCGCAATTGCAGTGAAGAACAGCCTCCTGAAACACAGAAATGTCTCTAAAAAAACAGAGGAGAAACCTACTCTTCACATCCAACAAAGTGCAGTACTGTAGCAGTATTCTTCCTGTTACTCAGACAGTGCAGTGTTGCTGTATTGTAGCCTACAAAGTCTATGCAACCCAACAGCATTTACATCGCTTTTACTCATTGCACCTCATCAGGTCCACTCTTTGTATTCTCATGTGAACACCAGTCTCGTAACACCCCACTAGGTTTGTAAAAACAGTGTAATGTCCTTACTTACTCAAGCACAGTACACTGTAATACACACTGAAGCAAACCTTTCATACATCAATACACACATATACCAGTACAACCTTACCAACCAGAAGTAATAGCCCATCGGGCAATCACACGCTTCTACGTATGCCTACCCTGATATTCATACTCTCATACACAGTGCAGGAAAATACATTACACAACTTTGAAACCCACACTTTCCTTTTTTCTTCAACAGACAAAAGAGAATGCCTATCAAAAAGCAAAAAAAAGCATGCAAAATAGTCATCCGCCTCTAGCAGAGTTTGTACGAAATGTGCAAACAAAACAGCGAATAGTCACTGAGCAAAACTGAACCAGCTAGCAGGAAAAAAAGTGTAGCCCCTCTTCCAAAACGCAAAACTACAAAGAAATGAGTTAAGAAGAATACAACTACCTATAGCGCTAGCACTGCATCTACCAATGTTAACGTAGCCACAGCTAAGCGTCCAAATAATTACTTTTACAAAAAATGTTCCAACATGGAGTCCATCAGAACCTTAGAAAAACAGCAGAGAGATCACACTTAACCCTTAAAACCTACCGCAGAAAACGGATCACAGAAGCTCTCATAGACAGTGCAATGCTCCTCAAAAGAAAATTGTTAATGTTCATTTTAAACAGAATGAATCCATTGACAAAATTAATTAGTAAACTTCAAAAGGTACTTTGCAACATGCACAACATCAACAGAGATACCTTTGCAAACTTCTGTGCAGGTGAGGGGATTCACACAACCAGCACAGAGCCATATTTCAATGAAGAGGCACACAAACAAAAGCAGAGAAACCCAATTGCCATACATAGCTCTGGCCAAGGGTATGAAATGGTAGCCAACACCATTATGGCAGAAGAAACGCTGATTGAAAGAATATCCCCAACAAATTTACAATAAACTCTCCATTCCACCGAACCGATCCGTCCCTTCTACAAATGGCCTTGCACCTAAATGTATAACGTTCGAAAACAATCCTTCAAGTCTTTACAGCAATTCATCAATCACTATGTGAAAGCGAAAGAAAAAATGAAAATGTTGCAAACCATGGACACCTGTCCATTGCGCAAATACAGAGGACTGCGAGGACATTCATTAGCCTGTATTAACGGGCCTGCTTGCAAAAGCACCTTCCACCACATCAAAATGTTAGCAACACACCATTCCACTATACAGAATCTCGTTCGGAGTCTGTACTATGTAAAAAGTCCTGCTTTAGAACTGGAGTATTTAAAATCACATTCTCCTGCATGGCACAGCCAAAGAACTCCTGGAAGAAAAAGACCACATCCAAAGCAAATATTTTGGAAGTGAAGAGCACTTACAAAATCCAGTAACTTTACAAAAGAGTAGCGACAACCTCACAGATGCCAACCTTCTAATACACACTTACAAAAAAGAAATAGCAAAGTTTAAAAGCACATATGCTGAAGTACCAAAACAAGTGTGTGCGTTGTCGCAGAACTTTTTATACAAAGAGAACCAAAACTGTAGATATAGCGTACAAAATAGAAAACAATGAGGAATCCCTATGGTTCCAATTAGCTCTCTACCTTATAGCAGAAAACAAATACAATACAAATACAAATGCAAAATTACCAACCCCTAAATACACTGCACATACTGCACTGCAAAGCTTGATAATAACCAAATGCCTTCACGGGCTATCACTAATAACTTGGGAATATTCCCACTTCCAGAACCACTCCTTAAATTGTATCAGAGCATTATAATCCAAACAGTACACCCATTTCACGCAATAATATGCCTTCAACCGAAAACAACCAAGTTGCCTCCTTCTAAATTACTAAAAGGCATTCAGGCAACGAGTAGACAAACAAATTTAGAGAAGCCCTACAATATCTTAAAGAGAATAATGAACACTACAAAGAAATAAACATTGAAGAAAACCTGAGAGAAAGCACCAAAATAATTCAGGATTCCTCATGAACTGGACAATTTGAACTTGTAGATCCTATTACAGCATCCAATATTTTAGACCAGTATGCACTAGAAACATATCAAATACGGCAAGCCAAAGGATCTCCAATCAGCATATGGGAAAAACGTGTAGAAGCACAAGCCTTTCCCTCTACTCCTTCCTACAGGAAAAGGGGGAAGGTATGATGAAAGATGTACACAAAAAACAGCATCAGAATACTGCTCTTCACGAATGTATTCTGAAGAACACAGATTTAGACAACATGTTGAATACATATTCTACCTCCTGTTTGAAAGTGAACTAGCAACTCTATGTTATGGAGTTTCACACACATTCAAAACAGGGTCCAATTTTTTAAACATGTCTGCTACATAATGTCTTCAAAAGGTGCAAGACAAAGATGACATTTTGAAGTCAAGTATCACAAATATTTTGCCAAAAATGCATGGCACAAAAGAATACTGGTACCAACATCACATAGATGTGCAGTATATGCTAATGAACCTTGACCCACCCACATGGTTTGTCACTATAAGTTGTGCAGAGTACGCATGGGAAGACTTGTACGATTTCGAACGCATAGCAAATGAAAACAAAGCAGGGGTAGACATGAAAACACCAGGAGACTGTGCTCTCTTGACCCTGTAAATGTGTCAAGTTACTTCCATTACCGTTTTATTGCCATGCTGCATTTCATCTGTAACAAAACAATTCCTCCACTCAGAGAAGTGCAACACTTCATTTGGAGAAAAGAATATCAATGCAGAGGAGCACCACAAATTCACATGCTTTTGTGGATAAAAGATGCTCCTAAATTTGGTCAGGACAGTGATTCCACTGTTTTGCAGTTTATTCACAAACATGTCACTTGTGAACTCCCTTCAGAAAGCGCACATAGTGAGCTACATGCACAAATTCTGCTGTTTCAAAGACCTAATTGTAGCAAGTATTGTCGAAGCAGATATAAAAACAAAGGCAAATACTACACCAAATGCTGCTTTGGTTTCCCCTGACCAGTTTCAGCAAAAGGACAAGTAAACAGCTTCATGCCTCCTGTTAGACACAGTGTGAAAGACAAATCACCCAAGAACACATACTGCATTAAAAGAAGTGAAGCATCAAAGTACATCAATGATTACAATGCAATCATTGCCCCCTTGTGGAATGTAAACATAGATGTTCAGATAATTCCACTGCTGTTGCGCGATATGTCACAGCCTACTAAACCAAAGCTGAGAAAATAGAGCTGAAAGACCTCTGGGGTGACATATCATTTGACAAAACACTGTCACAAAAATGATACAGCTTTGGCATAAACATGGTTGCTACAAAGCTGCCGACCGTTGAACCGGCACAGTTTTATATGGGAAATCTGAAAACATAGTCTGGCTAAGCCTTGGTCCTGCTGCATCCAGGACAAGAGTGCTTAAATCATACAAAGACATCCCAACAGCCTGGACATTTTGAAAAAGAATGTATTGGACACAGACTACCCAAACAGGAGTACTGCTTTGGAAACCATGTGTCTATACCACTTAGCCAAATATTTCTCATACAAAAATAATATTAAACCAGATGATAAAAAAGGTATATACATAGTCAAAAGTTGCAAAGGAAGCCTGGCTAAACTTACCAAAGCCAGCCTGATTAATCATATGAAGCCATCATTTAAAACTCCTCAATATAGAGAACTTTACTACATGTTCCTACTTCAACTTTTTAAACCATGGAGAAAAGAAGAAGAAGTATTGGACACCCATGACTCCTATGAAGATGCTTCCAATGAAACTGAAAGAAGTATAACAGATATACATTTCAAGCAGTACAAACAAATGTTGGACAATTAACGCCACCAAGAGGAAGAAATTCAAACCCAACAAAATGTAGACACTCCTGAGGGCAGTCAACATTCTCTTACAGGAAGCCAAGAACCACTTGGGGAGCCACTCATATTAAATGAAGCAGAATTAGCCATGACTGACGTAGAAAACTTCATGTCAGTATGAGGAATCTGACGAAAACGTTGCACTACTGAAATCACAACTGAATGATGAACAGCTTCACATTTTCCTGGAGGTAACTAAAGAAATTGAACATGGTGTGCAGCACAAAACTAAATATTGTAGCTATCAAAATTATGAACCTGTACTCCTGTATGTAAGTGGTGAAGATGGTTCAGGCAAAACGTTCTTAATAAAAATCATCGACAAGTTCCTCCAAAAATTGACAAACAACAAGCTTTCAGCTGTTGCAACTGCCCCCACAGGTTTAGCTGCCTACAACATAGGTGGTGTTACTTTACACCAATTGTTGCTCTTTCCAGTAAAACACCAAAACAAACTAGAGTACTAGAAACTTTCAGCAGAAGTGGCTATGGAACTATGCAGCATTCTGAAACAAATGAAAATACTCCTAATAGATGAGGTGAGCATGGTCTCCAACCTAATGTTGGCTTTGATTCACCTTAGATTGCAAGAGGTCCCTTAAACTAACTATGAAGAACTCTTTGGAAGAAACCATGTTATTGTTTTTGGAGATCTTCTTCAATTAACAGTGAAAGGTGAACCTATTTTGAAAACCTTAGGACACTAACTGTGCCATAACACACTTCACAGCATGGGAAATGTAAATCTCTGGCAACATTTCCAATACAGAGAACTAACTCAAAACATGTGTCAGTCTGCAGACCTCAACTATGCTAACATTTTGGAAAGCATTCGGATTGGTGTGTTTCTAAGGAAGCACAGTCTATCTTAAATAGCAGACTCATCCATGAGCTATACAGTCATACCACATCTGCTACTGATGTCATGAAACAATCAGCACACAAAAATGTAAAATGTATGCCCTTAATGTCATGCCTAGCAAGCTGTGCACAATTCAATGAAACAATGTTGAAAAAGGAAATGCAACCAATAGTGCAAATTAACTCCACAGACAAACTGAAAGTGCACGGTATGACACTGTCTTTGTGTCAACAATCCACAGCATGACTAAATAGCTTTGAAAACTCTTTCTCCAACACACTGGCTTGGAGAAAATATTAACATTGTGTTTAAACTGTGGAGTAACGCTAAAGTGTAACCTTGACGTGAAGTGTAACCTTGACGTCGAGCAAGGTTTAGTTAATGGAGAACCTGATACAGTTGTTGGCTTCCAGACATATCCACGTGACAACAACATTCAGTTTGTCAACATCCACTTTGACAAAATTTCAGAAGTTAAAAGGATAGGACGCTCAACAACCTGCTTCCTTTGTTTCAAAGACATGTATGTACGCACAGAGCAGTTTTCTCAGTCTCTTGCACATGCAGTCACTATTCATAAATCACAATTTCTAACCCTAGATCTGGCATAGATTGACATTGGCAGCACAGTCTTTAAAGATGGTATGAGGTATGTAGCACTGTCACGCCAACGTACACTTGAAGGACTATTTATAGACAATTTTGATAAAAAGACATAGGTGACATTCCTTGCATCGTAGAGTACAACAGACTATGTGCACTCTGCACACCCCATCTCAAAAAGGAAAACTTGGTAAAAGAAAATGAGTGCAAACACACCTTATACGAGATATCCCAACAGTACCATTAAAGAAATTGAAAGCAGCTGCTACTCCATCAATTAGCACAACCACAGAAGAATGTAGTGAAAACGCAAATGCACATCCAACTGCACACACAAACAAAAGTATCGCTTCAAAAAAGCAAGTGGAATTCCAGCAAATGACTCACACACAGAACTGCCTGGTCCATTCTAATTTTCCAACTCAACTGATGTAAATTGCTATGCAAATGTAGCAATCAATGTTCTATTCCAATTGCCACCAATTGCTGAAAACATTTACTTGAACAGCATAGACCAGTTGTGTTTGCAAATGCTACTCGTTCATAGAAATGCAACAAAAAATCCTGACAACACTTATAGTGACTCAGAAATAAGGCAGGAATTGGACTACTGTGCGGGAATGGTGAGATTCACCATAAACACACAAGAAGATCCACAAGAATTTCTAAGGTACTTACTTCAAGTGCTCAAAAGCAAAAACAAACCTATAAATGAAATCTTTCAGATTTCATACATGTGGAAGCATACATGCACTCTCTGCAGCAATGTGGATCAAGTCCCTAATGAGCGCTTTGCATATGTATCTATACCTAACTGTGAACTGCAAATCATGGCATAGTATGTACTACTTGCAATTCAGACAGTTGTTCCACCTTACACATAAACTCATAGCCAATATATAATAGTAATGCTTTTATGATACAGCACAGATGGTACCAAAAACAACTGCAAGCATACTAGCTTCACACACGGCCAAGTATCATTTGGCAAAAAATAACCTTCACAACAGTAGACATAATTAACCACATGAGTGCCACAACCAGTGAAGGTCACCATACTAAAACATTCAAAAGAAATATGGGTGGCTTGAATGCAATGATGCTTCAATTACTCTGAAGCAGGGATTATCAGCAAATCTTGCAAATGCCTACTTAATATTCCTGAAACCAAAATGTACTCACTGACCTACAAACGTAGCATAGCCTACTCCCAATAGCCTGCGGCCATGCACCCAAGGGTCTAGGGGCTGGCCACAACCACCACAGCACAATACGCCCATATACCTAAGAATCTGGCCAGTTGCCACAACCCACACAAATAAACCAGGCATCTGAGGCCTTGTCCACTTCTGCACACATACTATTGAAGTACTGCAAACAGTGGCCCGTACACCCAAGAACCTGGCTAGTGGCTACATCCCACACACATAGGCCAGCCGTTCAAGGCCCTTTCCACTTCTGTACACATAATATTGCAGTGCTACTCACCAACTTCA